>NW_027422784.1:2400000-3000000 GCF_048934315.1 Petromyzon marinus
GCTTATTCAGCAACTTAGGCTTATTAAATAGCCTTATTAAATAGGCTTATTTCAGCAACTTAGGCTTATTAAATAAGCTTATTTCAGCAACTTGTGCTTATTAAATAGCCTTATTAAACAGGTTTATTTCAACAACTTAGGCATATTAAATAGCATTTTAAATAGGTTTATTTCAGCAACTTAGGCTTATTAAATAGGTTTATTCAGCAACTTAGGCTTATTAAATAGGCTTATTCAGCAACTTAGGCTTATTAAATAGGCTTATTTCAGCAACTTAGGCATATTAAATAGGCTCATTCAGAAACTTAGGCTTATTAAATAGGCTTATTTCAGCAACTTAGACTTATTAAATAGGCCTATTAAATAGGCTTATTAAATAGGCTTATTAACTAGGCTAATTAAATACTTATTAAATAGGCTTATTAAATAGGCTTATTAAATAGACTTATTAAATAGGCTCAATAAATAGGCTTATTAAATAGGCTTATTAAATAGGCTCAATAAATAGGCTTATTAAATAGGCTTATTAAATAGGCTTATTAAATAGACTTAGTAAATAGGCTTATTAAATATGCTCAATAAATAGGCCTATTAAATAGGCTTATTAAATAGACTTATTAAATAGGCTTATTAAATAGGCTCAATAAATAGGCTTATTAAATAGGCTCAATAAATAGGCTTATTAAATAGGCTCAATAAATAGGCTTATTAAATAGGCTCAATAAATAGGCTTATTAAATAGGCTCATTAAATACTTATTAAATAGGCTTATTAAATAGACCTATTAAATAGACTTATTAAATAGGCTTATTAAATAGACTTATTAAATAGGCTTATTAAAAAGGCTTATTAAATAGACTTATTAAATAGGCTCATTAAATACTTATTAAATATGTTTATTAAATAGGCGTATTAAATAGGCTTATTAAATAGGCTTATTAAATAGGCTTATTAAATAGGCTTATTAAATAGGCTTATTAAATAGGCTTATTAAATAGGCTTATTTCAGCAACTTAGGCTTATTAAATAGCCTCATTAAATAGGCTTATTTCAGCAACTTAGACTTATTAAATAGGTTTATTCAGAAACTTAGGCTTATTACATAGGCTTATTTCAGCAACATAGACTTAT
This sequence comes from Petromyzon marinus, assembly GCF_048934315.1. NCBI lineage: Eukaryota > Metazoa > Chordata > Hyperoartia > Petromyzontiformes > Petromyzontidae > Petromyzon > Petromyzon marinus. The sequence goes on from NW_027422784.1 coordinate 2,401,132, forward strand.
TAAATAGGCCTATTAAATAGGCTTATTTCAACAACTTAGACTTATTAAATAGGCCTATTAAATAGGCTTATTAAATAGACTTATTAAATAGGCTCATTAAATACTTATTAAATAGGCTTATTAAATAGGCTTATTAAATAGACTTATTAAATAGGCTCAATAAATAGGCTTATTAAATAGGCTTATTAAATAGGCGTATTAAATAGCCTCATTAAATAGGCTTATTAAATAGGCTTATTAAATAGGCTCAATAATTAGGCGTATTAAATAGGCTCAATAAATAGGCTTATTAAATAGGCTCAATAAATAGGCTTATTAAATAGGCTCAATAAATAGTCTTATTAAATAGGCTCAATAAAAAGGCTTATTAAATAGGCTTATTAAATAGGCTTATTAAATAGGCTTATTAAATAGGCTTATTAAATAGGCTCAATAAATAGGCTTATTAAATAGGCTCAATAAATAGGCTTATTAAATAGGCTTATTAAATAGGCTTATTAAATAGACTTATTAAATAGGCTTATTAAATAGGCTCAATAAATAGGCTTATTAAATAGGCTCAATAAATAGGCTTATTAAATAGGCTCAATAAATAGGCTTACTAAATAGGCTCAATAAATAGGCTTATTAAATAGGCTCATTAAATACTTATTAAATAGGCTTATTAAATAGACTTATTAAATATACTTATTAAATAGGCTTATTAAATAGACTTATTAAATAGGCTTATTAAAAAAGGCTTATTAAATAGACGTATTAAATAGGCTCATTAAATACTTATTAAATATGTTTATTAAATAGGCGTATTAAATAGGCTTATTAAATAGGCTTATTAAATAGGCTTATTAAATAGCCTCATTAAATACTTATTAAATAGGCTTATTAAATAGGCTTATTAAATAGGCTTATTTCAGCAACTTAGGCTTATTGAATAGCCTTATTAAATAAGCTTATTTCAGCAACTTAGACTTATTAAATAGGTTTATTCAGAAACTTAGGCTTATTAAATAGGCTTATTTCAGCAACTTAGACTTATTAGATAAGCCTATTAAATAGGCTTATTAAATAGGCTTATTTCAACATCTTAGACTTATTAAATAGGCCTATTAAATAGGCTTATTAAATAGGCTTATTAAATAGTCTTATTAAATAGACCTATTAAATAGACTTATTAAATAGGCTTATTAAATAGACTATTAAATAGGCTTATTAAAAAGGCTTATTAAATAGACTTATTAAATAGGCTCATTAAATACTTATTAAATATGTTTATTAAATAGGCGTATTAAATAGGCTTATTAAATAGGCTTATTAAATAGCCTCATTAAATACTTATTAAATAGGCTTATTAAATAGGCTTATTAAATAGGCTTATTTCAGCAACTTAGGCTTATTAAATAGCCTCATTAAATAGGCTTATTTCAGCAACTTAGACTTATTAAATAGGTTTATTCAGAAACTTAGGCTTATTACATAGGCTTATTTCAGCAACATAGACTTATTAAATAGGCCTATTAAATAGGCTTATTTCAACAACTTAGACTTATTAAATAGGCCTATTAAATAGGCTTATTAAATAGACTTATTAAATAGGCTCATTAAATACTTATTAAATAGGCTTATTAAATAGGCTTATTAAATAGACTTATTAAATAGGCTCAATAAATAGGCTTATTAAATAGGCTTATTAAATAGGCGTATTAAATAGCCTCATTAAATAGGCTTATTAAATAGGCTTATTAAATAGGCTCAATAATTAGGCGTATTAAATAGGCTCAATAAATAGGCTTATTAAATAGGCTCAATAAATAGGCTTATTAAATAGGCTCAATAAATAGTCTTATTAAATAGGCTCAATAAAAAGGCTTATTAAATAGGCTTATTAAATAGGCTTATTAAATAGGCTTATTAAATAGGCTTATTAAATAGGCTCAATAAATAGGCTTATTAAATAGGCTCAATAAATAGGCTTATTAAATAGGCTTATTAAATAGGCTTATTAAATAGACTTATTAAATAGGCTTATTAAATAGGCTCAATAAATAGGCTTATTAAATAGGCTCAATAAATAGGCTTATTAAATAGGCTCAATAAATAGGCTTATTAAATAGGCTCAATAAATAGGCTTATTAAATAGGCTCATTAAATACTTATTAAATAGGCTTATTAAATAGACTTATTAAATATACTTATTAAATAGGCTTATTAAATAGACTTATTAAATAGGCTTATTAAAAAAGGCTTATTAAATAGACGTATTAAATAGGCTCATTAAATACTTATTAAATATGTTTATTAAATAGGCGTATTAAATAGGCTTATTAAATAGGCTTATTAAATAGGCTTATTAAATAGCCTCATTAAATACTTATTAAATAGGCTTATTAAATAGGCTTATTAAATAGGCTTATTTCAGCAACTTAGGCTTATTGAATAGCCTTATTAAATAGGCTTATTTCAGCAACTTAGACTTATTAAATAGGTTTATTCAGAAACTTAGGCTTATTAAATAGGCTTATTTCAGCAACTTAGACTTATTAGATAAGCCTATTAAATAGGCTTATTAAATAGGCTTATTTCAACATCTTAGACTTATTAAATAGGCCTATTAAATAGGCTTATTAAATAGGCTTATTAAATAGACTTATTAAATAGGCTCAATAAATAGGCTTATTAAATAGGCTTATTAAATAGGCTCAATAAATAGGCTTATTAAATAGGCTTATTAAATAAGCTTATTAAATAGGCTTATTAAATAGGCTCATTAAATACTTATTAAATAGGCTTATTAAATAGGCTTATTAAATAGACTTATTAAATAGGCTTATTAAATAGGTTTATTAAATAGGCTTATTAAATAGGCTTAATAAATAGGCTTATTAAATAGGCTCATTAAATACTTATTAAATAGGCTTATTAAATAGGCTTATTAAATAGGCTTATTAAATAGGTTTATTAAATAGGCTTATTAAATAGGCTTATTAAATAGGCTTATTAAATAGGCTCAATAAATAGGCTTATTAAATAGGCTCATTAAATACTTATTAAATAGGCTTATTAAATAGACTTATTAAATATACTTATTAAATAGGCTTATAAAATAGACTTATTAAATAGGCTTATTAAAAAAGGCTTATTAAATAGACGTATTAAATAGGCTCATTAAATACTTATTAAATATGTTTATTAAATAGGCGTATTAAATAGGCTTATTAAATAGGCTTATTAAATAGGCTTATTAAATAGCCTCATTAAATACTTATTAAATAGGCTTATTAAATAGGCTTATTAAATAGGCTTATTTCAGCAACTTAGGCTTATTGAATAGCCTTATTAAATAGGCTTATTTCAGCAACTTAGACTTATTAGATAAGCCTATTAAATAGGCTTATTAAATAGGCTTATTTCAACATCTTAGACTTATTAAATAGGCCTATTAAATAGGCTTATTAAATAGGCTTATTAAATAGGCTCAATAAATAGGCTTATTAAATAGGCTTATTAAATAAGCTTATTAAATAGGCTTATTAAATAGGCTCATTAAATACTTATTAAATAGGCTTATTAAATAGGCTTATTAAATAGGCTCAATAAATAGGCTTATTAAATAGGCTCATTAAATACTTATTAAATAGGCTTATTAAATAGGCTTATTAAATCGGCTTATTAAATAGGCTTATTAAATAGGTTTATTAAATAGGCTTATTAAATAGGCTCAATAAATAGGCTTATTAAATAGGCTTATTAAATAAGCTTATTAAATAGGCTTATTAAATAGGCTCATTAAATAGGCTCATTAAATACTTATTAAATAGGCTCATTAAATAGGCTTATTAAATAGGCTTATTAAATAGGCTTATTAAATAGGTTTATTAAATAGGCTTATTAAATAGGCTCAATAAATAGGCTTATTAAATAGGCTCAATAAATTGGCTTATTAAATAGGCTCAATAAATAGGCTTATTAAATAGGCTCAATAAATAGGCTTATTAAATAGGCTCATTAAATAAGCTTATTAAAAAGGCTTATTAAATAGACTTATTAAATAGGCTCATTAAATACTTATTAAATAGGTTTATTAAATAGTCTTATAAAATATGCTTATTAAATAGGCTTATTAAATAGGCTCAATAAATAGGATTATTAAATAGGCTCAATAAATAGGCTTATTAAATAAGCTTATTAAATAGGCTTATTAAATAGACTTATTAAATAGACTTATTAAATAGGCTTATTAAATAGGCATATTAAATAAGCTTATTAAAAAGGCTTATTAAATAGACTTATTAAATAGGCTCATTACATACTTATTAAATAGGTTTATTAAATAGGCGTATTAAATAGGCTTATTAAATAGGCTTATTAAAAATAGGCTTATTAAATAGACTTATTAAATAGCCTCATTAAATAGGCTTATTTCAGCAACTTAGACTTATTAAAAAGCCTTATTTCAGCAAGTTAGGCTTATTAAATAGGCTTATTTCAGCAACTTAGGCTTATTAAATAGGCTTATTTCAGCAACTTAGGCTTATTGAATAGCCTTATTAAATAGGCTTATTTCAGCAACTTAGACTTATTAAATAGGATTATTCAGAAACTTAGGCTTATTAAATAGGCTTATTTCAGCAACTTAGACTTATTAGATAAGCCTATTAAATAGGCTTATTAAATAGGCTTATTTCAACATCTTAGACTTATTAAATAGGCCTATTAAATAGGCTTATTAAATAGACTTATTAAATAGGCTCATTAAATACTTATTAAATAGGCTTATTAAATAGGCTTATTAAATAGACTTATTAAATAGGCTCAATAAATAGGCTTATTAAATAGGCTTATTAAATAGGCTCAATAAATAGGCTTATTAAATAGGCTTATTAAATAAGCTTATTAAATAGGCTTATTAAATAGGCTCATTAAATACTTATTAAATAGGCTTATTAAATAGGCTTATTAAATAGACTTATTAAATAGGTTTATTAAATAGGCTTATTAAATAGGCTTATTAAATAGGCTCAATAAATAGGCTTATTAAATAGGCTCATTAAATACTTATTAAATAGTCTTATTAAATAGGCTTATTAAATAGGCTTATTAAATAGGCTTATTAAATAGGTTTATTAAATAGGCTTATTAAATAGGCTCAATAAATAGGCTTATTAAATAGGCTCAATAAATAGGCTTATTAAATAGGCTCAATAAATAGGCTTCTTAAATAGGCTCATTAAATAAGCTTATTAAAAAGGCTTATTAAATAGACTTATTAAATAGGCTCATCAAATACTTACTAAATAGGTTTATTAAATAGGCTTATTAAATAGGCTTATTAAATAGGCTTATTAAATAGGCTCAATAAATAGGATTATTAAATAGGCTCAATAAATAGGCTTATTAAATAGGCTTATTAAATAGGCTTATTAAATAGACTTATTAAATAGACTTATTAAATAGGCTTATTAAATAGGCATATTAAATAAGCTTATTAAAAAGGCTTATTAAATAGACTTATTAAATAGGCTCATTAAATACTTATTAAATAGGTTTATTAAATAGGCATATTAAATAGGCTTATTAAATAGGCTTATTAAAAATAGGCTTATTAAATAGACTTATTAAATAGCCTCATTAAATAGGCTTATTTTAGCAACTTAGGCTTATTAAATAGGCTTATTTCAGCAACTTAGACTTATTAAATAGCCTTATTTCAGCAAGTTAGGCTTATTAAATAGGCTTATTTCAGCAACTTAGGCTTATTAAATAGGCTTATTTCAGCAACTTAGACTTATTAAATAGGCTTATTTCAGCAACTTAGGCTTATTAAGTAGGCTTATTCAGCAACTTAGGCTTATTAAATAGGCTTATTTCAGCAACTTAGGCTTATTAAATAGCTCATTCAGAAACTTAGGCTTATTAAATAGGCTTATTTCAGCAACTTAGACTTATTAAATAGACTTATTAAATAGGCTCATTAAATGCTTATTAAATAGGCTTATTAAATAGGCTTATTAAATAGACTTATTAAATAGGCTTATTAAATAGGCTCAATAAATAGGCTTATTAAATAGGCTCAATAAATAGGCTCATTACATACTTATTAAATAGGTTTATTAAATAGGCGTATTAAATAGGCTTATTAAATAGGCTTATTAAAAATAGGCTTATTAAATAGACTTATTAAATAGCCTCATTAAATAGGCTTATTTCAGCAACTTAGACTTATTAAAAAGCCTTATTTCAGCAAGTTAGGCTTATTAAATAGGCTTATTTCAGCAACTTAGGCTTATTAAATAGGCTTATTTCAGCAACTTAGGCTTATTGAATAGCCTTATTAAATAGGCTTATTTCAGCAACTTAGACTTATTAAATAGGATTATTCAGAAACTTAGGCTTATTAAATAGGCTTATTTCAGCAACTTAGACTTATTAGATAAGCCTATTAAATAGGCTTATTAAATAGGCTTATTTCAACATCTTAGACTTATTAAATAGGCCTATTAAATAGGCTTATTAAATAGACTTATTAAATAGGCTCACTAAATACTTATTAAATAGGCTTATTAAATAGGCTTATTAAATAGACTTATTAAATAGGCTCAATAAATAGGCTTATTAAATAGGCTTATTAAATAGGCTCAATAAATAGGCTTATTAAATAGGCTTATTAAATAAGCTTATTAAATAGGCTTATTAAATAGGCTCATTAAATACTTATTAAATAGGCTTATTAAATAGGCTTATTAAATAGACTTATTAAATAGGTTTATTAAATAGGTTTATTAAATAGGCTTATTAAATAGGCTCAATAAATAGGCTTATTAAATAGGCTCATTAAATACTTATTAAATAGTCTTATTAAATAGGCTTATTAAATAGGCTTATTAAATAGGCTTATTAAATAGGTTTATTAAATAGGCTTATTAAATAGGCTCAATAAATAGGCTTATTAAATAGGCTCAATAAATTGGCTTATTAAATAGGCTCAATAAATAGGCTTATTAAATAGGCTCAATAAATAGGCTTCTTAAATAGGCTCATTAAATAAGCTTATTAAAAAGGCTTATTAAATAGACTTATTAAATAGGCTCATCAAATACTTACTAAATAGGTTTATTAAATAGGCTTATTAAATAGGCTTATTAAATAGGCTTATTAAATAGGCTCAATAAATAGGATTATTAAATAGGCTCAATAAATAGGCTTATTAAATAGGCTTATTAAATAGGCTTATTAGATAGACTTATTAAATAGACTTATTAAATAGGCTTATTAAATAGGCATATTAAATAAGCTTATTAAAAAGGCTTATTAAATAGACTTATTAAATAGGCTCATTAAATACTTATTAAATAGGTTTATTAAATAGGCATATTAAATAGGCTTATTAAATAGGCTTATTAAAAATAGGCTTATTAAATAGACTTATTAAATAGCCTCATTAAATAGGCTTATTTTAGCAACTTAGGCTTATTAAATAGGCTTATTTCAGCAACTTAGACTTATTAAATAGCCTTATTTCAGCAAGTTAGGCTTATTAAATAGGCTTATTTCAGCAACTTAGGCTTATTAAATAGGCTTATTTCAGCAACTTAGACTTATTAAATAGGCTTATTTCAGCAACTTAGGCTTATTAAGTAGGCTTATTCAGCAACTTAGGCTTATTAAATAGGCTTATTTCAGCAACTTAGGCTTATTAAATAGCTCATTCAGAAACTTAGGCTTATTAAATAGGCTTATTTCAGCAACTTAGACTTATTAAATAGACTTATTAAATAGGCTCATTAAATGCTTATTAAATAGGCTTATTAAATAGGCTTATTAAATAGACTTATTAAATAGGCTTATTAAATAGGCTCAATAAATAGGCTTATTAAATAGGCTCAATAAATAGGCTCATTACATACTTATTAAATAGGTTTATTAAATAGGCGTATTAAATAGGCTTATTAAATAGGCTTATTAAAAATAGGCTTATTAAATAGACTTATTAAATAGCCTCATTAAATAGGCTTATTTCAGCAACTTAGACTTATTAAAAAGCCTTATTTCAGCAAGTTAGGCTTATTAAATAGGCTTATTTCAGCAACTTAGGCTTATTAAATAGGCTTATTTCAGCAACTTAGGCTTATTGAATAGCCTTATTAAATAGGCTTATTTCAGCAACTTAGACTTATTAAATAGGTTTATTCAGAAACTTAGGCTTATTAAATAGGCTTATTTCAGCAACTTAGACTTATTAGATAAGCCTATTAAATAGGCTTATTAAATAGGCTTATTTCAACATCTTAGACTTATTAAATAGGCCTATTAAATAGGCTTATTAAATAGACTTATTAAATAGGCTCATTAAATACTTATTAAATAGGCTTATTAAATAGGCTTATTAAATAGACTTATTAAATAGGCTCAATAAATAGGCTTATTAAATAGGCTTATTAAATAGGCTCAATAAATAGGCTTATTAAATAGGCTTATTAAATAAGCTTATTAAATAGGCTTATTAAATAGGCTCATTAAATACTTATTAAATAGGCTTATTAAATAGGCTTATTAAATAGACTTATTAAATAGGTTTATTAAATAGGTTTATTAAATAGGCTTATTAAATAGGCTCAATAAATAGGCTTATTAAATAGGCTCATTAAATACTTATTAAATAGTCTTATTAAATAGGCTTATTAAATAGGCTTATTAAATAGGCTTATTAAATAGGTTTATTAAATAGGCTTATTAAATAGGCTCAATAAATAGGCTTATTAAATAGGCTCAATAAATTGGCTTATTAAATAGGCTCAATAAATAGGCTTATTAAATAGGCTCAATAAATAGGCTTCTTAAATAGGCTCATTAAATAAGCTTATTAAAAAGGCTTATTAAATAGACTTATTAAATAGGCTCATCAAATACTTACTAAATAGGTTTATTAAATAGGCTTATTAAATAGGCTTATTAAATAGGCTCAATAAATAGGATTATTAAATAGGCTCAATAAATAGGCTTATTAAATAGGCTTATTAAATAGACTTATTAAATAGACTTTTTAAATAGGCTTATTAAATAGGCATATTAAATAAGCTTATTAAAAAGGCTTATTAAATAGACTTATTAAATAGGCTCATTAAATACTTATTAAATAGGTTTATTAAATAGGCATATTAAATAGGCTTATTAAATAGGCTTATTAAAAATAGGCTTATTAAATAGACTTATTAAATAGCCTCATTAAATAGGCTTATTTTAGCAACTTAGGCTTATTAAATAGGCTTATTTCAGCAACTTAGACTTATTAAATAGCCTTATTTCAGCAAGTTAGGCTTATTAAATAGGCTTATTTCAGCAACGTAGGCTTATTAAATAGGCTTATTTCAGCAACTTAGACTTATTAAATAGGCTTATTTCAGCAACTTAGGCTTATTAAGTAGGCTTATTCAGCAACTTAGGCTTATTAAATAGGCTTATTTCAGCAACTTAGACTTATTAAATAGACGTATTAAATAGGCTCATTAAATACTTATTAAATAGGCTTATTAAATAGGCTTATTAAATAGACTTATTAAATAGGCTCAATAAATAGGCATATTAAATAGGTTTATTAAATAGGCTCAATGAATAGGCTTATTAAATAGGCTTATTAAATAGGCTCAATAAATAGGCTTATTAAATAGGCTTATTAAATAAGCTTATTAAATAGGCTTATTAAATAGGCTCATTAAATACTTATTAAATAGACTTATTAAATAGGCTCAATAAATAGGCATATTAAATAGGTTTATTAAATAGGCTCAATGAATAGGCTTATTAAATAGGCTTATTAAATAGGCTTATTAAATAGGCTTATTAAATATACTTATTAAATAGGCTCAATAAATAGGCTTATTAAATAGGCTTATTAAATAGGCTCAATAAATAGGCTTATTAAATAGGCTTATTAAATAAGCTTATTAAATAGGCTTATTAAATAGGCTCATTAAATACTTATTAAATAGGCGTATTAAATAGGCTTATTAAATAGACTTATTAAATAGGTTTATTAAATAGGTTTATTAAATAGGCTTATTAAATAGGCTCAATAAATAGGCTTATTAAATAGGCTCATTAAATACTTATTAAATAGTCTTATTAAATAGGCTTATTAAATAGGCTTATTAAATAGGCTTATTAAATAGGTTTATTAAATAGGCTTATTAAATAGGCTCAATAAATAGGCTTATTAAATAGGCTCAATAAATTGGCTTATTAAATAGGCTCAATAAATAGGCTTATTAAATAGGCTCAATAAATAGGCTTCTTAAATAGGCTCATTAAATAAGCTTATTAAAAAGGCTTATTAAATAGACTTATTAAATAGGCTCATCAAATACTTACTAAATAGGTTTATTAAATAGGCTTATTAAATAGGCTTATTAAATAGGCTTATTAAATAGGCTCAATAAATAGGATTATTAAATAGGCTCAATAAATAGGCTTATTAAATAGGCTTATTAAATAGGCTTATTAAATAGACTTATTAAATAGACTTATTAAATAGGCTTATTAAATAGGCATATTAAATAAGCTTATTAAAAAGGCTTATTAAATAGACTTATTAAATAGGCTCATTAAATACTTATTAAATAGGTTTATTAAATAGGCATATTAAATAGGCTTATTAAATAGGCTTATTAAAAATAGGCTTATTAAATAGACTTATTAAATAGCCTCATTAAATAGGCTTATTTTAGCAACTTAGGCTTATTAAATAGGCTTATTTCAGCAACTTAGACTTATTAAATAGCCTTATTTCAGCAAGTTAGGCTTATTAAATAGGCTTATTTCAGCAACTTAGGCTTATTAAATAGGCTTATTTCAGCAACTTAGACTTATTAAATAGGCTTATTTCAGCAACTTAGGCTTATTAAGTAGGCTTATTCAGCAACTTAGGCTTATTAAATAGGCTTATTTCAGCAACTTAGGCTTATTAAATAGCTCATTCAGAAACTTAGGCTTATTAAATAGGCTTATTTCAGCAACTTAGACTTATTAAATAGGTTTATTCAGAAACTTAGGCTTATTAAATAGGCTTATTTCAGCAACTTAGACTTATTAGATAGGCCTATTAAATAGGCTTATTAAATAGGCTTATTAAATAGACTTATTAAATAGGCTCAATAAATAGGCTTATTAAATAGGCTTATTAAATAGGCTCAATAAATAGGCTTATTAAATAGGCTTATTAAATAAGCTTATTAAATAGGCTTATTAAATAGGCTCATTAAATACTTATTAAATAGGCTTATTAAATAGGCCTATTAAATAGGCTTATTAAATAGGCTTATTTCAACATCTTAGACTTATTAAATAGGCCTATTAAATAGGCTTATTAAATAGGCTTATTAAATAGACTTATTAAATAGGCTCAATAAATAGGCTTATTAAATAGGCTTATTAAATAGGCTCAATAAATAGGCTTATTAAATAGGCTTATTAAATAAGCTTATTAAATAGGCTTATTAAATAGGCTCATTAAATACTTATTAAATAGGCTTATTAAATAGGCTTATTAAATAGACTTATTAAATAGGCTTATTAAATAGGTTTATTAAATAGGCTTATTAAATAGGCTCAATAAATAGGCTTATTAAATAGGCTCATTAAATACTTATTAAATAGGCTTATTAAATAGGCTTATTAAATAGGCTTATTAAATAGGTTTATTAAATAGGCTTATTAAATAGGCTTATTAAATAGGCTTATTAAATAGGCTCAATAAATAGGCTTATTAAATAGGCTCATTAAATACTTATTAAATAGGCTTATTAAATAGACTTATTAAATATACTTATTAAATAGGCTTATTAAATAGACTTATTAAATAGGCTTATTAAAAAAGGCTTATTAAATAGACGTATTAAATAGGCTCATTAAATACTTATTAAATATGTTTATTAAATAGGCGTATTAAATAGGCTTATTAAATAGGCTTATTAAATAGGCTTATTAAATAGCCTCATTAAATACTTATTAAATAGGCTTATTAAATAGGCTTATTAAATAGGCTTATTTCAGCAACTTAGGCTTATTGAATAGCCTTATTAAATAGGCTTATTTCAGCAACTTAGACTTATTAGATAAGCCTATTAAATAGGCTTATTAAATAGGCTTATTTCAACATCTTAGACTTATTAAATAGGCCTATTAAATAGGCTTATTAAATAGGCTTATTAAATAGGCTCAATAAATAGGCTTATTAAATAGGCTTATTAAATAAGCTTATTAAATAGGCTTATTAAATAGGCTCATTAAATACTTATTAAATAGGCTTATTAAATAGGCTTATTAAATAGGCTCAATAAATAGGCTTATTAAATAGGCTCATTAAATACTTATTAAATAGGCTTATTAAATAGGCTTATTAAATAGGCTTATTAAATAGGCTTATTAAATAGGTTTATTAAATAGGCTTATTAAATAGGCTCAATAAATAGGCTTATTAAATAGGCTTATTAAATAAGCTTATTAAATAGGCTTATTAAATAGGCTCATTAAATACTTATTAAATAGGCTTATTAAATAGGCTTATTAAATAGACTTATTAAATAGGCTTATTAAATAGGTTTATTAAATAGGCTTATTAAATAAGCTTATTAAATTGGCTTATTAAATAGGCTCATTAAATACTTATTAAATAGGCTCATTAAATAGGCTTATTAAATAGGCTTATTAAATAGGCTTATTAAATAGGTTTATTAAATAGGCTTATTAAATTGGCTCAATAAATAGGCTTATTAAATAGGCTCAATAAATTGGCTTATTAAATAGGCTCAATAAATAGGCTTATTAAATAGGCTCATTAAATAAGCTTATTAAAAAGGCTTATTAAATAGACTTATTAAATAGGCTCATTAAATACTTATTAAATAGGTTTATTAAATAGTCTTATAAAATATGCTTATTAAATAGGCTTATTAAATAGGCTCAATAAATAGGATTATTAAATAGGCTCAATAAATAGGCTTATTAAATAAGCTTATTAAATAGGCTTATTAAATAGACTTATTAAATAGACTTATTAAATAGGCTTATTAAATAGGCATATTAAATAAGCTTATTAAAAAGGCTTATTAAATAGACTTATTAAATAGGCTCATTACATACTTATTAAATAGGTTTATTAAATAGGCGTATTAAATAGGCTTATTAAATAGGCTTATTAAAAATAGGCTTATTAAATAGACTTATTAAATAGCCTCATTAAATAGGCTTATTTCAGCAACTTAGACTTATTAAAAAGCCTTATTTCAGCAAGTTAGGCTTATTAAATAGGCTTATTTCAGCAACTTAGGCTTATTAAATAGGCTTATTTCAGCAACTTAGGCTTATTGAATAGCCTTATTAAATAGGCTTATTTCAGCAACTTAGACTTATTAAATAGGTTTATTCAGAAACTTAGGCTTATTAAATAGGCTTATTTCAGCAACTTAGACTTATTAGATAAGCCTATTAAATAGGCTTATTAAATAGGCTTATTTCAACATCTTAGACTTATTAAATAGGCCTATTAAATAGGCTTATTAAATAGACTTATTAAATAGGCTCATTAAATACTTATTAAATAGGCTTATTAAATAGGCTTATTAAATAGACTTATTAAATAGGCTCAATAAATAGGCTTATTAAATAGGCTTATTAAATAGGCTCAATAAATAGGCTTATTAAATAGGCTTATTAAATAAGCTTATTAAATAGGCTTATTAAATAGGCTCATTAAATACTTATTAAATAGGCTTATTAAATAGGCTTATTAAATAGACTTATTAAATAGGTTTATTAAATAGGTTTATTAAATAGGCTTATTAAATAGGCTCAATAAATAGGCTTATTAAATAGGCTCATTAAATACTTATTAAATAGTCTTATTAAATAGGCGTATTAAATAGGCTTATTAAATAGGCTTATTAAATAGGTTTATTAAATAGGCTTATTAAATAGGCTCAATAAATAGGCTTATTAAATAGGCTCAATAAATTGGCTTATTAAATAGGCTCAATAAATAGGCTTATTAAATAGGCTCAATAAATAGGCTTTTTAAATAGGCTCATTAAATAAGCTTATTAAAAAGGCTTATTAAATAGACTTATTAAATAGGCTCATCAAATACTTACTAAATAGGTTTATTAAATAGGCTTATTAAATAGGCTTATTAAATAGGCTTATTAAATAGGCTCAATAAATAGGATTATTAAATAGGCTCAATAAATAGGCTTATTAAATAGGCTTATTAAATAGGCTTATTAAATAGACTTATTAAATAGACTTTTTAAATAGGCTTATTAAATAGGCATATTAAATAAGCTTATTAAAAAGGCTTATTAAATAGACTTATTAAATAGGCTCATTAAATACTTATTAAATAGGTTTATTAAATAGGCATATTAAATAGGCTTATTAAATAGGCTTATTAAAAATAGGCTTATTAAATAGACTTATTAAATAGCCTCATTAAATAGGCTTATTTTAGCAACTTAGGCTTATTAAATAGGCTTATTTCAGCAACTTAGACTTATTAAATAGCCTTATTTCAGCAAGTTAGGCTTATTAAATAGGCTTATTTCAGCAACGTAGGCTTATTAAATAGGCTTATTTCAGCAACTTAGACTTATTAAATAGGCTTATTTCAGCAACTTAGGCTTATTAAGTAGGCTTATTCAGCAACTTAGGCTTATTAAATAGGCTTATTTCAGCAACTTAGGCTTATTAAATAGGCTCATTCAGAAACTTAGGCTTATTAAATAGGCTTATTTCAGCAACTTAGACTTATTAAATAGACGTATTAAATAGGCTCATTAAATACTTATTAAATAGGCTTATTAAATAGGCTTATTAAATAGACTTATTAAATAGGCTCAATAAATAGGCATATTAAATAGGTTTATTAAATAGGCTCAATGAATAGGCTTATTAAATAGGCTTATTAAATAGGCTCAATAAATAGGCTTATTAAATAGGCTTATTAAATAAGCTTATTAAATAGGCTTATTAAATAGGCTCATTAAATACTTATTAAATAGACTTATTAAATAGGCTCAATAAATAGGCATATTAAATAGGTTTATTAAATAGGCTCAATGAATAGGCTTATTAAATAGGCTTATTAAATAGGCTTATTAAATAGGCTTATTAAATATACTTATTAAATAGGCTCAATAAATAGGCTTATTAAATAGGCTTATTAAATAGGCTCAATAAATAGGCTTATTAAATAGGCTTATTAAATAAGCTTATTAAATAGGCTTATTAAATAGGCTCATTAAATACTTATTAAATAGGCTTATTAAATAGGCTTATTAAATAGACTTATTAAATAGGTTTATTAAATAGGTTTATTAAATAGGCTTATTAAATAGGCTCAATAAATAGGCTTATTAAATAGGCTCATTAAATACTTATTAAATAGTCTTATTAAATAGGCTTATTAAATAGGCTTATTAAATAGGCTTATTAAATAGGTTTATTAAATAGGCTTATTAAATAGGCTCAATAAATAGGCTTATTAAATAGGCTCAATAAATTGGCTTATTAAATAGGCTCAATAAATAGGCTTATTAAATAGGCTCAATAAATAGGCTTCTTAAATAGGCTCATTAAATAAGCTTATTAAAAAGGCTTATTAAATAGACTTATTAAATAGGCTCATCAAATACTTACTAAATAGGTTTATTAAATAGGCTTATTAAATAGGCTTATTAAATAGGCTTATTAAATAGGCTCAATAAATAGGATTATTAAATAGGCTCAATAAATAGGCTTATTAAATAGGCTTATTAAATAGGCTTATTAAATAGACTTATTAAATAGACTTATTAAATAGGCTTATTAAATAGGCATATTAAATAAGCTTATTAAAAAGGCTTATTAAATAGACTTATTAAATAGGCTCATTAAATACTTATTAAATAGGTTTATTAAATAGGCATATTAAATAGGCTTATTAAATAGGCTTATTAAAAATAGGCTTATTAAATAGACTTATTAAATAGCCTCATTAAATAGGCTTATTTTAGCAACTTAGGCTTATTAAATAGGCTTATTTCAGCAACTTAGACTTATTAAATAGCCTTATTTCAGCAAGTTAGGCTTATTAAATAGGCTTATTTCAGCAACTTAGGCTTATTAAATAGGCTTATTTCAGCAACTTAGACTTATTAAATAGGCTTATTTCAGCAACTTAGGCTTATTAAGTAGGCTTATTCAGCAACTTAGGCTTATTAAATAGGCTTATTTCAGCAACTTAGGCTTATTAAATAGCTCATTCAGAAACTTAGGCTTATTAAATAGGCTTATTTCAGCAACTTAGACTTATTAAATAGACTTATTAAATAGGCTCATTAAATGCTTATTAAATAGGCTTATTAAATAGGCTTATTAAATAGACTTATTAAATAGGCTTATTAAATAGGCTCAATAAATAGGCTTATTAAATAGGCTCAATAAATAGGCTTATTAAATAGGCTTATTAAATAGGCTTATTAAATAGACTTATTAAATAGACTTATTAAATAGGCTTATTAAATAGGCATATTAAATAAGCTTATTAAAAAGGCTTATTAAATAGACTTATTAAATAGGCTCATTAAATACTTATTAAATAGGTTTATTAAATAGGCATATTAAATAGGCTTATTAAATAGGCTTATTAAAAATAGGCTTATTAAATAGACTTATTAAATAGCCTCATTAAATAGGCTTATTTTAGCAACTTAGGCTTATTAAATAGGCTTATTTCAGCAACTTAGACTTATTAAATAGCCTTATTTCAGCAAGTTAGGCTTATTAAATAGGCTTATTTCAGCAACTTAGGCTTATTAAATAGGCTTATTTCAGCAACTTAGACTTATTAAATAGGCTTATTTCAGCAACTTAGGCTTATTAAGTAGGCTTATTCAGCAACTTAGGCTTATTAAATAGGCTTATTTCAGCAACTTAGGCTTATTAAATAGCTCATTCAGAAACTTAGGCTTATTAAATAGGCTTATTTCAGCAACTTAGACTTATTAAATAGACTTATTAAATAGGCTCATTAAATGCTTATTAAATAGGCTTATTAAATAGGCTTATTAAATAGACTTATTAAATAGGCTTATTAAATAGGCTCAATAAATAGGCTTATTAAATAGGCTCAATAAATAGGCTTATTAAATAGGCTCAATAAATAGGCATATTAAATAGGCTAAAAAAATAGGCTTATTAAATAGGCTCATTAAATAGGCTTATTTTAGCAACTTAGGCTTATTAAATAGGTTTATTTCAGCAACTTAGACTTATTAAAGAGCCTTATTAAATAGGCTTATTTCAGCAACATAGGCTTATTAAATAAGCTTATTTCAGCAACTTATGCTTATTAAATAGCCTTATTAAACAGGTTTATTTCAGCAACTTAGGCTTATTAAATAGCATTTTTAAATAGGTTTATTTCAGCAACTTAGACTTATTAAATATACCTTTTTAAATAGGCTTAGTTCAGAAACTTAGGCTTATTAAATAGTCTAAATTTCTGCAACTTAGGCTCATTAAATAGCCTTATTAAATAGGCTTATTCAGCAACTTAGGCTTATTAAATAGCCTTATTAAATAGGCTTATTTAAGCAACTTAGACTTATTAAATAGGTTTATTCAGCAACTTAGGCTTATTAAATAGGCTTATTCAGCAACTTAGGCTTATTAAATAGGCTTTTTTCAGCAACTTAGGCTTATTAAGTAGGCTCATTCAGAAACTTAGGCTTATTAAATAGGCTTATTTCAGCAACTTAGACTTATTAAATAGGCCTATTAAATAGGCTTATTAAATAGGCTTATTTCAGCAACTTAGGCTTATTAGATAGCATTTTTAAATAGGTTTATTTCAGCAACTTAGACTTATTAAATATACCTTTTTAAATAGGCTTAGTTCAGAAACTTAGGCTTATTAAATAGGCTTATTTCAGCAACTTAGGCTCATTAAATAGCCTTATTAAATGGTCTTATTTTAGCAACTTAGGCTTATTAAATAGGCTTATTTCAGCAACTTAAACTTATTAAATAGCCTTATTTCAGCAACTCAGGCTTATTAAATAGCCTTATTTCAGCAACGTAGACTTATTAAATAGGTTTATTCAGCAACTTAGGCTTATTAAATAGGCTTATTCAGCAACTTAGGCTTATTAAATAGGCTTATTTCAGCAACTTAGACTTATTAAATAGGCTTATTCAGCAACTTAGGCTTATTAAATAGCCTTATTAAATAGGCTTATTTCAGCAACTTACGCTTATTAAATAAGCTTATTTCAGCAACTTACGCTTATTAAATAGCCTTATTAAACAGGTTTATTTCAACAACTTAGGCTTATTAAATAGCATTTTTAAATAGGTTTATTTCAGCAACTTAGGCTTATTAAATAGGTTTATTCAGCAACTTAGGCTTATTAAATAGGCTTATTCAGCAACTTAGGCTTATTAAATAGGCTTATTTCAGCAACTTAGGCTTATTAAATAGGCTCATTCAGAAACTTAGGCTTATTAAATAGGCTTATTTCAGCAACTTAGACTTATTAAATAGGCCTATTAAATAGGCTTATTAAATAGGCTTATTAACTAGGCTCATTAAATATTTATTAAATAGGCTTATTAAATAGGCTTATTAAATAGACTTATTAAATAGGCTCAATAAATAGGCTTATTAAATAGGCTTATTAAATAGGCTCAATAAATAGGCTTATTAAATAGGCTTATTAAATAGGCTTATTAAATAGACTTATTAAATAGGCTTATTAAATAGGCTCAATAAATAGGCTTATTAAATAGGCTTATTAAATAGACTTATTAAATAGGCTTATTAAATAGGCTCAATAAATAGGCTTATTAAACAGGCTCAATAAATAGGCTTATTAAATAGGCTCAATAAATAGGCTCATTAAATAGGCTCAATAAATAGGCTTATTAAATAGGCTCATTAAATACTTATTAAATAGGCTTATTAAATAGACGTATTAAATAGGCTCATTAAATACTTATTAAATATGTTTATTAAATAGGCGTATTAAATAGGCTTATTAAATAGGCTTATTAAATAGGCTTATTAAATAGCCTCATTAAATACTTATTAAATAGGCTTATTAAATAGGCTTATTAAATAGGCTTATTTCAGCAACTTAGGCTTATTGAATAGCCTTATTAAATAGGCTTATTTCAGCAACTTAGACTTATTAAATAGGTTTATTCAGAAACTTAGGCTTATTAAATAGGCTTATTTCAGCAACTTAGACTTATTAGATAAGCCTATTAAATAGGCTTATTAAATAGGCTTATTTCAACATCTTAGACTTATTAAATAGGCCTATTAAATAGGCTTATTAAATAGGCTTATTAAATAAACTTATTAAATAGGCTCAATAAATAGGCATATTAAATAGGCTTATTAAATAGGCTCAATAAATAGGCTTATTAAATAGGCTTATTAAATAGGCTTATTAAAAAGACGTATTAAATAGGCTTATTAAATAGGCTCAATAAATAGGCTTATTAAATAGGCTCAATAAATAGGCTTATTAAATAGGCTCAATAAATAGGCTTATTAAATAGGCTCAATAAATAGGCTTATTAAATAGGCTCATTAAATACTTATTAAATAGGCTTATTAAATAGACTTATTAAATAGACGTATTAAATAGGCTTATTAAATAGACTTATTAAATAGGCTTTTTAAAAAGGCTTATTAAATAGACGTATTAAATAGGCTCATTAAATACTTATTAAATATGTTTATTAAATAGGCGATTTAAATAGGCTTATTAAATAGGCTTATTAAATAGGCTTATTAAATAGGCTTATTAAATTGACTTATTAAATAGACTAATTAAATAGGCTTATTTTAGCAACTTAGGCTTATTAAATAGGTTTATTTCAGCAACTTAGACTTATTAAATAGCCTTATTAAATAGGCTCATTAAATACTTATTAAATAGGCTTATTAAATAGATTATTAAATAGGCTCATTAAATAGGCTTATTAAATAGGCTTATTAAATAGGCTCAATAAATAGGCGTATTAAAGAGGCTTATTAAATAGGCTCAATAAATAGGCTTATTAAATTGACTCAATAAATAGGCTTATTAAATAGGCTCAATAAATAGGCATATTAAATAGGCTCATTAAATACTTATTAAATAGGCTTATTAAATAGACTTATTAAATAGACTTATTAAATAGGCTTATTAAATAGGCTTATTAAATAGGCTTATTAAAAAGGCTTATTAAATAGACTTATTAAATAGGCTCATTAAATAGGCTTATTAAATAGGCTTATTAAAAAGACGTATTAAATAGGCTTATTAAATAGGCTCAATAAATAGGCTTATTAAATAGGCTCAATAAATAGGCTTATTAAATAGGCTCATTAAATACTTATTAAATAGGCTTATTAAATAGACTTATTAAATAGACGTATTAAATAGGCTTATTAAATAGACTTATTAAATACAACTTAGGCTTATTAAATAGGCTTATTAAATAGGCTTATTTCAGCAACTTAAGCTTATTAAATAGGCTTATTTCAGCAACTTAGACTTATTAAATAGCCTTATTTCAGCAACTTACGCTTATTAAATAGGCTTATTTCAGCAACTTAGGCTCATTAAATAGCCTAATTAAGTAGGCTTATTTCAGCAACTTGGGCTTATTAAATAGGCTTATTTCAGTAACTTACGCTGATTAAAAAGGCTTATTTCAGCAACTTAGACTTATTAAATAGGCGTATTAAATAGTCTGATTAAATAGGCTTATTTCAGCAACTTAGACTTATTAAATAGGCCTATTAAATAGGCTTATTAAATAGACTTATTAAATAGGCTCATTAAATACTTATTAAATAGGCTTATTAAATAGGCTTATTAAATAAACTTATTAAATAGGCTCAATAAATAGGCATATTAAATAGGCTTATTAAATAGGCTCAATAAATAGGCTTATTAAATAGGCTTATTAAATAGGCTTATTAAAAAGACGTATTAAATAGGCTTATTAAATAGGCTCAATAAATAGGCTTATTAAATAGGCTCAATAAATAGGCTTATTAAATAGGCTCAATAAATAGGCTTATTAAATAGGCTCAATAAATAGGCTTATTAAATAGGCTCATTAAATACTTATTAAATAGGCTTATTAAATAGAATTATTAAATAGACGTATTAAATAGGCTTATTAAATAGACTTATTAAATAGGCTTTTTAAAAAGGCTTATTAAATAGACGTATTAAATAGGCTCATTAAATACTTATTAAATATGTTTATTAAATAGGCGATTTAAATAGGCTTATTAAATAGGCTTATTAAATAGGCTTATTAAATAGGCTTATTAAATTGACTTATTAAATAGACTAATTAAATAGGCTTATTTTAGCAACTTAGGCTTATTAAATAGGTTTATTTCAGCAACTTAGACTTATTAAATAGCCTTATTAAATAGGCTCATTAAATACTTATTAAATAGGCTTATTAAATAGATTATTAAATAGGCTCATTAAATAGGCTTATTAAATAGGCTTATTAAATAGGCTCAATAAATAGGCGTATTAAAGAGGCTTATTAAATAGGCTCAATAAATAGGCTTATTAAATTGACTCAATAAAAAGGCTTATTAAATAGGCTCAATAAATAGGCATATTAAATAGGCTCATTAAATACTTATTAAATAGGCTTATTAAATAGACTTATTAAATAGACTTATTAAATAAGCTTATTAAATAGGCTTATTAAATAGGCTTATTAAAAAGGCTTATTAAATAGACTTATTAAATAGGCTCATTAAATAGGCTTATTAAATAGGCTTATTAAAAAGACGTATTAAATAGGCTTATTAAATAGGCTCAATAAATAGGCTTATTAAATAGGCTCAATAAATAGGCTTATTAAATAGGCTCATTAAATACTTATTAAATAGGCTTATTAAATAGACTTATTAAATAGACGTATTAAATAGGCTTATTAAATAGACTTATTAAATACAACTTAGGCTTATTAAATAGGCTTATTAAATAGGCTTATTTCAGCAACTTAAGCTTATTAAATAGGCTTATTTCAGCAACTTAGACTTATTAAATAGCCTTATTTCAGCAACTTACGCTTATTAAATAGGCTTATTTCAGCAACTTAGGCTCATTAAATAGCCTAATTAAGTAGGCTTATTTCAGCAACTTGGGCTTATTAAATAGGCTTATTTCAGTAACTTACGCTGATTAAAAAGGCTTATTTCAGCAACTTAGACTTATTAAATAGGCGTATTAAATAGGCTGATTAAATAGGCTTATTTCAGCAACTTAGACTTATTAAATAGGCCTATTAAATAGGCTTATTAAATAGACTTATTAAATAGGCTCATTAAATACTTATTAAATAGGCTTATTAAATAGGCTTATTAAATAAACTTATTAAATAGGCTCAATAAATAGGCATATTAAATAGGCTTATTAAATAGGCTCAATAAATAGGCTTATTAAATAGGCTTATTAAATAGGCTTATTAAAAAGACGTATTAAATAGGCTTATTAAATAGGCTCAATAAATAGGCTTATTAAATAGGCTCAATAAATAGGCTTATTAAATAGGCTTATTAAATAGGCTTATTTCAGCAACTTAGGCTCATTAAATAGCCTAATTAAGTAGGCTTATTTCAGCAACTTGGGCTTATTAAATAGGCTTATTTCAGCAACTTACGCTGATTAAAAAGGCTAATTTCAGCAACTTAGACTTATTAAATAGGCGTATTAAATAGGCTGATTAAATAGGCTTATTTCAGCAACTTAGACTTATTAAATAGGCCTATTAAATAGGCTTATTAAATAGACTTATTAAATAGGCTTATTAAATAGGCTTATTAAATAAACTTATTAAATAGGCTCAATAAATAGGCATATTAAATAGGCTTATTAAATAGGCTCAATAAATAGGCTTATTAAATAGGCTTATTAAATAGGCTTATTAAAAAGACGTATTAAATAGGCTTATTAAATAGGCTCAATAAATAGGCTTATTAAATAGGCTCAATAAATAGGCTTATTAAATAGGCTCAATAAATAGGCTTATTAAATAGGCTCAATAAATAGGCTTATAAAATAGGCTCATTAAATACTTATTAAATAGGCTTATTAAATAGACTTATTAAATAGACGTATTAAATAGGCTTATTAAATAGACTTATTAAATAGGCTTTTTAAAAAGGCTTATTAAATAGACGTATTAAATAGGCTCATTAAATACTTATTAAATATGTTTATTAAATAGGCGATTTAAATAGGCTGATTAAATAGGCTTATTAAATAGGCTTATTAAATAGGCTTATTAAATTGACTTATTAAATAGACTAATTAAATAGGCTTATTTTAGCAACTTAGGCTTATTAAATAGGTTTATTTCAGCAACTTAGACTTATTAAATAGCCTTATTAAATAGGCTCATTAAATACTTATTAAATAGGCTTATTAAATAGATTATTAAATAGGCTCATTAAATAGGCTTATTAAATAGGCTTATTAAATAGGCTCAATAAATAGGCATATTAAAGAGGCTTATTAAATAGGCTCAATAAATAGGCTTATTAAATTGGCTCAATAAATAGGCTTATTAAATAGGCTCAATAAATAGGCATATTAAATAGGCTCATTAAATACTTATTAAATAGGCTTATTAAATAGACTTATTAAATAGACTTATTAAATAGGCTTATTAAATAGGCTTATTAAATAGGCTTATTAAAAAGGCTTATTAAATAGACTTATTAAATAGGCTCATTAAATACTTATTAAATATGTTTATTAAATAGGCGTATTAAATAGGCTTATTAAATAGGCTTATTAAATAGGCTTAATAAATAGGCTTATTAAATAGACTTATTAAATAGCCTCATTAAATAGGCTTATTTTAGCAACTTAGGCTTATTAAATAGGTTTATTTCAGCAACTTAGACTTATTAAATAGCATTTTAAATAGGTTTATTTCAGCAACTTAGACTTATTAAATATACCTTTTTAAATAGGCTTAGTTCAGAAACTTAGGCTTATTAAATAGTCTTATTTTAGCAACTTAGGCTCATTAAATAGCCTTATTAAATAGGCTTATTCAGCAACTTAGGCTTATTAAATAGCCTTATTAAATAGGCTTATTTCAGCAACTTAGACTTATTAAATAGGTTTATTCAGCAACTTAGGCTTATTAAATAGGCTTATTCAGCAACTTAGGCTTATTAAATAGGCTTATTTCAGCAACTTAGGCTTATTAAATAGGCTCATTCAGAAACTTAGGCTTATTACATAGGCTTATTTCAGCAACTTAGACTTATTAAATAGGCCTATTAAATAGGCTTATTAAATAAGCTTATTAAAAATGCTTATTAAATAGACTTATTAAATAGGCTCATTAAATACTTATTAAATAGTTTTCTTAAATAGGCGTATTAAATAGGCTTATTAAATAGGCTTATTAAATTGGCTTATAAAATAGACTTATTAAATAGCCTCATTAAATAGGCTTATTTTAGCAACTTAGGCTTATTAAATAGGCTTATTTCAGCAACTTAGACTTATTAAATAGCCTTATTTCAGCAACTTAGGCTTATTAAATAGGCTTATTTCAGCAACTTAGGCTTATTAAATAGCCTTATTTCAGCAACTTAGACTTATTAAATAGGCTTATTTCAGCAACTTAGGCTTATTAAATAGGCTTATTCAGCAACTTAGACTTATTAAATAGGTTTATCCAGCAACTTACGCTTATTAACTAGGCTTATTCAGCAACTTAGGCTTATTAAATAGGCTTATTTCAGCAACTTAGGCTTATTAAATAGGCTCATTCAGAAACTTAGGCTTATTAAATAGGCTTATTTCAGCAACTTAGACTTATTAAATAGGCATATCAAATAGGCTTATTAAATAGGCTTATTTCAGCAACTTAGGCTCATTAAATATACCTTTTTAAATAGGCTTAGTTCAGAAACTTAGGCTTATTAAATAGTCTTATTTTAGCAACTTAGGCTCATTAAATAGCCTTATTAATTAGGCTTATTCAGCAACTTAGGCTTATTAAATAGCCTTATTAAATAGGCTTATTTCAGCAACTTAGACTTATTAAATAGGTTTATTCAGCAACTTAGGCTTATTAAATAGGCTTATTCAGCAACTTAGGCTTATTAAATAGGCTTATTTCAGCAACTTAGACTTATTAAATAGGCTCATTCAGAAACTTAGGCTTATTACATAGGCTTATTTCAGCAACTTAGACTTATTGAATAGGCCTATTAAATAGGCTTATTAAATAAGCTTATTAAAAATGCTTATTAAATAGACTTATTAAATAGGCTCATTAAATACTTATTAAATAGTTTTCTTAAATAGGCGTATTAAATAGGCTTATTAAATAGGCTTATTAAATTGGCTTATAAAATAGACTTATTAAATAGCCTCATTAAATAGGCTTATTTTAGCAACTTAGGCTTATTAAATAGGCTTATTTCAGCAACTTAGACTTATTAAATAGCCTTATTTCAGCAACTTAGGCTTATTAAATAGGCTTATTTCAGCAACTTAGGCTTATTAAATAGCCTTATTTCAGCAACTTAGACTTATTAAATAGGCTTATTTCAGCAACTTAGGCTTATTAAATAGGCTTATTCAGCAACTTAGACTTATTAAATAGGTTTATTCAGCAACTTACGCTTATTAACTAGGCTTATTCAGCAACTTAGGCTTATTAAATAGGCTTATTTCAGCAACTTAGGCTTATTAAATAGGCTCATTCAGAAACTTAGGCTTATTAAATAGGCTTATTTCAGCAACTTAGACTTATTAAATAGCCTCATTAAATAGGCTTATTTTAGCAACTTAGGCTTATTAAATAGGTTTATTTCAGCAACTTAGACTTATTAAATAGCATTTTAAATAGGTTTATTTCAGCAACTTAGACTTATTAAATATACCTTTTTAAATAGGCTTAGTTCAGAAACTTAGGCTTATTAAATAGTCTTATTTTAGCAACTTAGGCTCATTAAATAGCCTTATTAAATAGGCTTATTCAGCAACTTAGGCTTATTAAATAGCCTTATTAAATAGGCTTATTTCAGCAACTTAGACTTATTAAATAGGTTTATTCAGCAACTTAGGCTTATTAAATAGGCTTATTCAGCAACTTAGGCTTATTAAATAGGCTTATTTCAGCAACTTAGGCTTATTAAATAGGCTCATTCAGAAACTTAGGCTTATTACATAGGCTTATTTCAGCAACTTAGACTTATTAAATAGGCCTATTAAATAGGCTTATTAAATAAGCTTATTAAAAATGCTTATTAAATAGACTTATTAAATAGGCTCATTAAATACTTATTAAATAGTTTTCTTAAATAGGCGTATTAAATAGGCTTATTAAATAGGCTTATTAAATTGGCTTATAAAATAGACTTATTAAATAGCCTCATTAAATA
The DNA here is from genome assembly GCF_048934315.1 of Petromyzon marinus. Taxonomy (NCBI): domain Eukaryota; kingdom Metazoa; phylum Chordata; class Hyperoartia; order Petromyzontiformes; family Petromyzontidae; genus Petromyzon; species Petromyzon marinus. The sequence goes on from NW_027422784.1 coordinate 2,427,605, forward strand.
GGCTTATTTTAGCAACTTAGGCTTATTAAATAGGCTTATTTCAGCAACTTAGACTTATTAAATAGGCCTATTAAATAGGCTTATTAAATAGACTTATTAAATAGGCTCATTAAATACTTATTAAATAGGCTTATTAAATAGGCTTATTAAATAAACTTATTAAATAGGCTCAATAAATAGGCATATTAAATAGGCGTATTAAATAGGCTCAATAAATAGGCTTATTAAATAGGCTTATTAAATAGGCTTATTAAAAAGACGTATTAAATAGGCTTATTAAATAGGCTCAATAAATAGGCTTATTAAATAGGCTCAATAAATAGGCTTATTAAATAGGCTCAATAAATAGGCTTATTAAATAGGCTCAATAAATAGGCTTATTAAATAGGCTCATTAAATACTTATTAAATAGGCTTATTAAATAGACTTATTAAATAGACGTATTAAATAGGCTTATTAAATAGACTTATTAAATACAACTTAGGCTTATTAAATAGGCTTATTAAATCGGCTTATTTCAGCAACTTAAGCTTATTAAATAGGCTTATTTCAGCAACTTAGACTTATTAAATAGCCTTATTTCAGCAACTTACGCTTATTAAATAGGCTTATTTCAGCAACTTAGGCTCATTAAATAGCCTAATTAAGTAGGCTTATTTCAGCAACTTGGGCTTATTAAATAGGCTTATTTCAGTAACTTACGCTGATTAAAAAGGCTTATTTCAGCAACTTAGACTTATTAAATAGGCGTATTAAATAGGCTGATTAAATAGGCTTATTTCAGCAACTTAGACTTATTAAATAGGCCTATTATATAGGCTTATTAAATAGACTTATTAAATAGGCTCATTAAATACTTATTAAATAGGCTTATTAAATAGGCTTATTAAATAAACTTATTAAATAGGCTCAATAAATAGGCATATTAAATAGGCTCAATAAATAGGCTTATTAAATAGGCTTATTAAATAGGCTTATTAAAAAGACGTATTAAATAGGCTTATTAAATAGGCTCAATAAATAGGCTTATTAAATAGGCTCAATAAATAGGCTTATTAAATAGGCTTATTAAATAGGCTTATTTCAGCAACTTAGGCTCATTAAATAGCCTAATTAAGTAGGCTTATTTCAGCAACTTGGGCTTATTAAATAGGCTTATTTCAGCAACTTACGCTGATTAAAAAGGCTAATTTCAGCAACTTAGACTTATTAAATAGGCGTATTAAATAGGCTGATTAAATAGGCTTATTTCAGCAACTTAGACTTATTAAATAGGCCTATTAAATAGGCTTATTAAATAGACTTATTAAATAGGCTCATTAAATACTTATTAAATAGGCTTATTAAATAGGCTTATTAAATAAACTTATTAAATAGGCTCAATAAATAGGCATATTAAATAGGCTTATTAAATAGGCTCAATAAATAGGCTTATTAAATAGGCTTATTAAATAGGCTTATTAAAAAGACGTATTAAATAGGCTTATTAAATAGGCTCAATAAATAGGCTTATTAAATAGGCTCAATAAATAGGCTTATTAAATAGGCTCAATAAATAGGCTTATTAAATAGGCTCAATAAATAGGCTTATTAAATAGGCTCATTAAATACTTATTAAATAGGCTTATTAAATAGACTTATTAAATAGACGTATTAAATAGGCTTATTAAATAGACTTATTAAATAGGCTTTTTAAAAAGGCTTATTAAATAGACGTATTAAATAGGCTCATTAAATACTTATTAAATATGTTTATTAAATAGGCGAATTAAATAGGCTTATTAAATAGGCTTATTAAATAGGCTTATTAAATAGGCTTATTAAATTGACTTATTAAATAGACTAATTAAATAGGCTTATTTTAGCAACTTAGGCTTATTATATAGGTTTATTTCAGCAACTTAGACTTATTAAATAGCCTTATTAAATAGGCTTATTTCAGCAACTTAGGCTTATTAAATAAGCTTATTTCAGCAACTTATGCTTATTAAATAGCCTTATTAAACAGGTTTATTTCAGCAACTTAGGCTTATTAAATAGCATTTTTAAATAGGTTTATTTCAGCAACTTAGACTTATTAAATATACCTTTTTAAATAGGCTTAGTTCAGAAACTTAGGCTTATTAAATAGGCTTATTTCAGCAAATTAGGCTCATTAAATAGCCTTATTAAATAGGCTTATTTCAGCAACTTAGGCTTATTAAATAGGCTTATTTCAGCAACTTAAACTTATTAAATAGCCTTATTTCAGCAACTTAGGCTTATTAAATAGCCTTATTTCAGCAACTTAGACTTATTAAATAGGCTTATTCAGCAACTTAGGCTTATTAAATAGCCTTATTAAATAGGCTTATTTCAGCAACTTAGACTTATTAAATAGGTTTATTCAGCAACTTAGGCTTATTAAATAGGCTTATTCAGCAACTTAGGCTTATTAAATAGGCTTATTTAAGCTACTTAGGCTTATTAATTAGGCTCATTCAGCAACTTAGGCTTATTAAATAGGCTTATTTCAGCAACTTAGACTTATTAAATAGGCCTATTAAATAGGCTTATTAAATAGGCTTATTTCAGCAAATTAGACTTATTAAATAGGCCTATTAAATAGGCTTATTAAATAGGCTTATTTCAGCAACTTAGGCTTATTAAATAGGCTTATTAAATAGGCTTATTTCAGCAACTTAGGCTCATTAAATAGCCTAATTAAGTAGGCTTATTTCAGCAACTTGGGCTTATTAAATAGGCTTATTTCAGCAACTTACGCTGATTAAAAAGGCTTATTTCAGCAACTTAGACTTATTAAATAGGCGTATTAAATAGGCTGATTAAATAGGCTTATTTCAGCAACTTAGACTTATTAAATAGGCCTATTAAATAGGCTTATTAAATAGACTTATTAAATAGGCTCATTAAATACTTATTAAATAGGCTTATTAAATAGGCTTATTAAATAAACTTATTAAATAGGCTCAATAAATAGGCATATTAAATAGGCTTATTAAATAGGCTCAATAAATAGGCTTATTAAATAGGCTTATTAAATAGGCTTATTAAAAAGACGTATTAAATAGGCTTATTAAATAGGCTCAATAAATAGGCTTATTAAATAGGCTCAATAAATAGGCTTATTAAATAGGCTCAATAAATAGGCTTATTAAATAGGCTCAATAAATAGGCTTATTAAATAGGCTCATTAAATACTTATTAAATAGGCTTATTAAATAGACTTATTAAATAGACGTATTAAATAGGCTTATTAAATAGACTTATTAAATAGGCTTTTTAAAAAGGCTTATTAAATAGACATATTAAATAGGCTCATTAAATACTTATTTAATATGTTTATTAAATAGGCGATTTAAATAGGCTTATTAAATAGGCTTATTAAATAGGCTTATTAAATAGGCTTATTAAATAGACTTATTAAATAGACTAATTAAATAGGCTTATTTTAGCAACTTAGGCTTATTAAATAGGTTTATTTCAGCAACTTAGACTTATTAAATAGCCTTATTAAATAGGCTTTTTTCAGCAACTTAGGCTTATTAAATAAGCTTATTTCAGCAACTTATGCTTATTAAATAGCCTTATTAAACAGGTTAATTTCAGCAACTTAGGCTTATTAAATAGGCGTATTAAATAGGCTGATTAAATAGGCTTATTTCAGCAACTTAGACTTATTAAATAGGCCTATTAAATAGGCTTATTAAATAGACTTATTAAATAGGCTCATTAAATACTTATTAAATAGGCTTATTAAATAGGCTTATTAAATAAACTTATTAAATAGGCTCAATAAATGGGCATATTAAATAGGCTTATTAAATAGGCTCAATAAATAGGCTTATTAAATAGGCTTATTAAATAGACTTATTAAAAAGACGTATTAAATAGGCTTATTAAATAGGCTCAATAAATAGGCTTATTAAATAGGCTCAATAAATAGGCTTATTAAATTGGCTCAATAAATAGGCTTATTAAATAGGCTCAATAAATAGGCTTATTAAATAGACTTATTAAATAGACGTATTAAATAGGCTTATTAAATAGACTTATTAAATAGGCTTTTTAAAAAGGCTTATTAAATAGACTATTAAATAGGCTCATTAAATACTTATTAAATATGTTTATTAAATAGGCGATTTAAATAGGCTTATTAAATAGGCTTATTAAATAGGCTTATTAAATAGGCTTATTAAATAGACTTATTAAATAGACTAATTAAATAGGCTTATTTTAGCAACTTAGGCTTATTAAATAGGTTTATTTCAGCAACTTAGACTTATTAAATAGCCTTATTAAATAGGCTTATTTCAGCAACTTAGGCTTATTAAATAGGCTTATTTCAGCAACTTAAACTTATTAAATAGCCTTATTTCAGCAACGTAGACTTATTAAATAGCATTATTTCAGCAACTTAGACTTATTAAATAGGCTTATTCAGCAACTTAGGCTTTTTAAATAGCCTTATTAAATAGGCTTATTTCAGCAACTTAGACTAATTAAATAGGCTTATTCAGCAACTTAGGCTTATTAAATAGGCTTATTTCAGCAACTTAGGCTTATTAAATAGGCTCCTTCAGCAACTTAGGCTTATCAAATAGGCTTATTTCAGCAACTTAGACTTATTAAATAGGCCTATTAAATAGGCTTATTAAATAGGCTTATTTCAGCAACTTAGACTTATTAAATAGGCCTATTAAATAGGCTTATTAAATAGGCTTATTAAATAGGCTTATTTCAGCAACTTAGGCTTATTAAATAGGCTTATTTCAGCAACTTAGACTTATTAAATAGCCTTATTTCAGCAACTTACGCTTATTAAATAGGCTTATTTCAGCAACTTAGGCTTATTAAATAGCCTAATTATGTAGGCTTATTTAAGCAACTTGGGCTTATTAAATAGGCTTATTTCAGCACCTTACGCTGATTAAAAAGGCTTATTTCAGCAACTTATGCTTATTAAATATACTTATTTCAACAACTTAGGCTTATTAAATAGGCTTATTTCAGGAACTTAGACTTATTAAATAGCCTTATTTCAGCAACTTAGGCTTATTAAATAGGCTTATTTCAGCAACTTAGGCTTATTAAATAGCCTCATTTCAGCAACTTAGACTTATTAAATAGGCTTATTTCAGCAACTTAGGCTTATTAAATGGGCTTATTCAGCAACTTAGGCTTATTAAATAGGCTTATTTCAGCAACTTAGGCTTATTAAATAGTCCTATTAAATAGGCTTATTAAATAGACTTATTAAATAGGCTCATTAAATACTTATTAAATAGGCTTATTAAATAGGCTTATTAAATAGACTTATTAAATAGGCTCAATAAATAGGCTTATTAAATAGGCTTATTAAATAGGCTCAATAAATAGGCTTATTAAATAGGCTTATTATTTAGGCTTATTAAATAGACTTATTAAATAGGCTTATTAAATAGGCTCAATAAATAGGCTTATTAAATAGGCTCAATAAATAGGCTTATTAAATAGGCTCAATAAATAGGCTTATTAAATAGGCTCAATAAATAGGCTTATTAAATAGGCTCATTAAATACTTATTAAATAGGCTTATTAAATAGACTTATTAAATAGGCTTATTAAATAGGCTTATTAAATAAACTTATTAAAAATGCTTATTAAATAGACTTATTAAATAGGCTCATTAAATACTTATTAAATAGTTTTCTTAAATAGGCGTATTAAATAGGCTTATTAAATAGGCTTATTAAATTGGCTTATAAAATAGACTTATTAAATAGCCTCATTAAATAGGCTTATTTTAGCAACTTAGGCTTATTAAATAGGCTTATTTCAGCAACTTAGACTTATTAAATAGCCTTATTTCAGCAACTTAGGCTTATTAAATAGGCTTATTTCAGCAACTTAGGCTTATTAAATAGCCTTATTTCAGCAACTTAGACTTATTAAATAGGCTTATTTCAGCAACTTAGGCTTATTAAATAGGCTTATTCAGCAACTTAGACTTATTAAATAGGTTTATTCAGCAACTTACGCTTATTAACTAGGCTTATTCAGCAACTTAGGCTTATTAAATAGGCTTATTTCAGCAACTTAGGCTTATTAAATAGGCTCATTCAGAAACTTAGGCTTATTAAATAGGCTTATTTCAGCAACTTAGACTTATTAAATAGGCATATCAAATAGGCTTATTAAATAGGCTTATTTCAGCAACTTAGGCTCATTAAATAGCCTTATTAAATAGGCTTATTAAATAGATGCATTAAATAGGCTCATTAAATACTTATTAAATAGGCTTATTAAATAGACTTATTAAATAGGCTCAATAAATAGGCTTATTAAATAGGCTTATTAAATAGGCTCAATAAATAGGCGTATTAAATAGGGTTATTAAATAGGCTTATTAAATAGGCTTATTTCAGCAACTTAGGCTTATTAAATAGGCTTATTTCAGCAACTTAGACTTATTAAATAGCCTTATTTCAGCAACTTACGCTTATTAAATAGGCTTATTTCAGCAACTTAGGCTTATTAAATAGCCTAATTAAGTAGGCTTATTTCAGCAACTTGGGCTTATTAAATAGGCCTATTTCAGCAACTTACGCTGATTAAAAAGGCTTATTTCAGCAACTTAGACTTATTAAATAGGCCTATTAAATAGGCTTATTAAATAGGCTTATTTCAGCAACTTAGACTTATTAAATAGGCCTATTAAATAGGCTTATTAAATAGACTTATTAAATAGGCTCATTAAATACTTATTAAATAGGCTTATTAAATAGGCTTATTAAATAGACTTATTAAATAGGTTCAATAAATAGGCATATTAAATAGGCTCAATAAATAGGCTCAATAAATAGGCTCATTAAATAGGCGTATTAAATAGGCTTATTAAATAGACTTATTAAATAGGCTTATTAAATAGGCTCAATAAATAGGCTTATTAAATAGGCTCAATAAATAGGCTTATTAAATAGGCTCAATAAATAGGCGTATTAAATAGGCTCAATAAATAGGCTTATTAAATAGGCTCATTAAATACTTATTAAATAGGCGTATTAAATAGACTTATTAAATAGGCTCAATAAATAGACTTATTAAATAGGCTTATTAAATAGGCTCAATAGATAGGCTTATTAAATAGGCTTATTAAATAGGCTTATTAAATAGACTTATTAAATAGGCTTATTAAATAGGCTTATTAAATAGGCTTAATAAATAGGCTTATTAAATAGGCTCAATAAATAGCCTCATTAAATAGGCTTATTTTAGCAACTTAGGCTTATTAAATAGGTTTATTTCAGCAACTTAGACTTATTAAAGAGCCTTATTTAATAGGCTTATTTCAGCAACTTAGGCTTATTAAATAAGCTTATTTCAGCAACTTATGCTTATTAAATAGCCTTATTAAACAGGTTTATTTCAGCAACTTAGGCTTATTAAATAGTATTTTAAATAGGTTTATTTCAGCAACTTAGACTTATTAAATATACCTTTTTAAATAGGCTTAGTTCAGAAACTTAGGCTTATTAAATAGCCTTATTTCAGCAACTTAGACTTATTAAATAGGCTTATTTCAGCAACTTAGGCTTATTAAATAGGCTTATTCAGCAACTTAGACTTATTAAATAGGTTTATTCAGCAACTTACGCTTATTAACTAGGCTTATTCAGCAACTTAGGCTTATTAAATAGGCTTATTTCAGCAACTTAGGCTTATTAAATAGGCTCATTCAGAAACTTAGGCTTATTAAATAGGCTTATTTCAGCAACTTAGACTTATTAAATAGGCATATCAAATAGGCTTATTAAATAGGCTTATTTCAGCAACTTAGGCTCATTAAATAGCCTTATTAAATAGGCTTATTAAATAGATGCATTAAATAGGCTCATTAAATACTTATTAAATAGGCTTATTAAATAGACTTATTAAATAGGCTCAATAAATAGGCTTATTAAATAGGCTTATTAAATAGGCTCAATAAATAGGCGTATTAAATAGGGTTATTAAATAGGCTTATTAAATAGGCTTATTTCAGCAACTTAGGCTTATTAAATAGGCTTATTTCAGCAACTTAGACTTATTAAATAGCCTTATTTCAGCAACTTACGCTTATTAAATAGGCTTATTTCAGCAACTTAGGCTTATTAAATAGCCTAATTAAGTAGGCTTATTTCAGCAACTTGGGCTTATTAAATAGGCCTATTTCAGCAACTTACGCTGATTAAAAAGGCTTATTTCAGCAACTTAGACTTATTAAATAGGCCTATTAAATAGGCTTATTAAATAGGCTTATTTCAGCAACTTAGACTTATTAAATAGGCCTATTAAATAGGCTTATTAAATAGACTTATTAAATAGGCTCATTAAATACTTATTAAATAGGCTTATTAAATAGGCTTATTAAATAGACTTATTAAATAGGTTCAATAAATAGGCATATTAAATAGGCTCAATAAATAGGCTCAATAAATAGGCTCATTAAATAGGCGTATTAAATAGGCTTATTAAATAGACTTATTAAATAGGCTTATTAAATAGGCTCAATAAATAGGCTTATTAAATAGGCTCAATAAATAGGCTTATTAAATAGGCTCAATAAATAGGCGTATTAAATAGGCTCAATAAATAGGCTTATTAAATAGGCTCATTAAATACTTATTAAATAGGCGTATTAAATAGACTTATTAAATAGGCTCAATAAATAGACTTATTAAATAGGCTTATTAAATAGGCTCAATAGATAGGCTTATTAAATAGGCTTATTAAATAGGCTTATTAAATAGACTTATTAAATAGGCTTATTAAATAGGCTTATTAAATAGGCTTAATAAATAGGCTTATTAAATAGGCTCAATAAATAGCCTCATTAAATAGGCTTATTTTAGCAACTTAGGCTTATTAAATAGGTTTATTTCAGCAACTTAGACTTATTAAAGAGCCTTATTTAATAGGCTTATTTCAGCAACTTAGGCTTATTAAATAAGCTTATTTCAGCAACTTATGCTTATTAAATAGCCTTATTAAACAGGTTTATTTCAGCAACTTAGGCTTATTAAATAGTATTTTAAATAGGTTTATTTCAGCAACTTAGACTTATTAAATATACCTTTTTAAATAGGCTTAGTTCAGAAACTTAGGCTTATTAAATAGTCTTATTTTAGCAACTTAGGCTCATTAAATAGCCTTATTAAATAGGCTTATTCAGCAACTTAGGCTTATTAAATAGCCTTATTAAATAGGCTTATTTCAGCAACTTAGACTTATTAAATAGGTTTATTCAGCAACTTAGGCTTATTAAATAGGCTTATTCAGCAACTTAGGCTTATTAAATAGGCTTATTTCAGCAACTTAGGCTTATTAAATAGGCTCATTCAGAAACTTAGGCTTATTACATAGGCTTATTTCAGCAACTTAGACTTATTAAATAGGCCTATTAAATAGGCTTATTAAATAAGCTTATTAAAAATGCGTATTAAATAGACTTATTAAATAGGCTCATTAAATACTTATTAAATAGTTTTCTTAAATAGGCGTATTAAATAGGCTTATTAAATAGGCTTATTAAATTGGCTTATAAAATAGACTTATTAAATAGCCTCATTAAATAGGCTTATTTTAGCAACTTAGGCTTATTAAATAGGCTTATTTCAGCAACTTAGACTTATTAAATAGCCTTATTTCAGCAACTTAGGCTTATTAAATAGGCTTATTTCAGCAACTTAGGCTTATTAAATAGCCTTATTTCAGCAACTTAGACTTATTAAATAGGCTTATTTCAGCAACTTAGGCTTATTAAATAGGCTTATTCAGCAACTTAGACTTATTAAATAGGTTTATTCAGCAACTTACGCTTATTAACTAGGCTTATTCAGCAACTTAGGCTTATTAAATAGGCTTATTTCAGCAACTTAGGCTTATTAAATAGGCTCATTCAGAAACTTAGGCTTATTAAATAGGCTTATTTCAGCAACTTAGACTTATTAAATAGGCATATCAAATAGGCTTATTAAATAGGCTTATTTCAGCAACTTAGACTTATTAAATAGTCCTATTAAATAGGCTTATTAAATAGACTTATTAAATAGGCTCATTAAATACTTATTAAATAGGCTTATTAAATAGGCTTATTAAATAGACTTATTAAATAGGTTCAATAAATACTCATATTAAATAGGCTCAATAAATAGGCTCAATAAATAGGCTCATTAAATAGGCGTATTAAATAGGCTTATTAAATAGACTTATTAAATAGGCTTATTAAATAGGCTCAATAAATAGGCTTATTAAATAGGCTCAATAAATAGGCTTATTAAATAGGCTCAATAAATAGGCGTATTAAATAGGCTCAATAAATAGGCTTATTAAATAGGCTCATTAAATACTTATTAAATAGGCTTATTAAATAGACTTATTAAATAGGCTCAATAAATAGACTTATTAAATAGGCTTATTAAATAGGCTCAATAGATAGGCTTATTAAATAGGCTTATTAAATATGCTTATTAAATAGACTTATTAAATAGGCTTATTAAATAGGCTTATTAAATAGGCTTAATAAATAGGCTTATTAAATAGGCTCAATAAATAGCCTCATTAAATAGGCTTATTTTAGCAACTTAGGCTTATTAAATAGGTTTATTTCAGCAACTTAGACTTATTAAAGAGCCTTATTTAATAGGCTTATTTCAGCAACTTAGGCTTATTAAATAAGCTTATTTCAGCAACTTATGCTTATTAAATAGCCTTATTAAACAGGTTTATTTCAGCAACTTAGGCTTATTAAATAGCATTTTAAATAGGTTTATTTCAGCAACTTAGACTTATTAAATATACCTTTTTAAATAGGCTTAGTTCAGAAACTTAGGCTTATTAAATAGTCTTATTTTAGCAACTTAGGCTCATTAAATAGCCTTATTAAATAGGCTTATTCAGCAACTTAGGCTTATTAAATAGCCTTATTAAATAGGCTTATTTCAGCAACTTAGACTTATTAAATAGGTTTATTCAGCAACTTAGGCTTATTAAATAGGCTTATTCAGCAACTTAGGCTTATTAAATAGGCTTATTTCAGCAACTTAGGCTTATTAAATAGGCTCATTCAGAAACTTAGGCTTATTACATAGGCTTATTTCAGCAACTTAGACTTATTAAATAGGCCTATTAAATAGGCTTATTAAATAGGCTTATTTCAGAAACTTAGGCTCATTAAATAGCCTTATTAAATAGGCTTATTAAATAGACTTATTAAATAGGCTCATTAAATACTTATTAAATAGGCTTATTAAATAGGCTTATTAAATAGACTTATTAAATAGGCTCAATAAATAGGCTTATTAAATTGGCTTATAAAATAGACTTATTAAATAGCCTCATTAAATAGGCTTATTTTAGCAACTTAGGCTTATTAAATAGGCTTATTTCAGCAACTTAGACTTATTAAATAGGCTTATTTCAGCAACTTAGGCTTATTAAATAGGCTTATTCAGCAACTTAGACTTATTAAATAGGTTTATTCAGCAACTTACGCTTATTAACTAGGCTTATTCAGCAACTTAGGCTTATTAAATAGGCTTATTTCAGCAACTTAGGCTTATTAAATAGGCTCATTCAGAAACTTAGGCTTATTAAATAGGCTTATTTCAGCAACTTAGACTTATTAAATAGGCATATCAAATAGGCTTATTAAATAGGCTTATTTCAGCAACTTAGACTTATTAAATAGGCCTATTAAATAGGCTTATTAAATAGACTTATTAAATAGGCTCATTAAATACTTATTAAATAGGCTTATTAAATAGGCTTATTAAATAGACTTATTAAATAGGTTCAATAAATAGGCATATTAAATAGGCTCAATAAATAGGCTCAATAAATAGGCTCATTAAATAGGCGTATTAAATAGGCTTATTAAATAGACTTATTAAATAGGCTTATTAAATAGGCTCAATAAATAGGCTTATTAAATAGGCTCAATAAATAGGCTTATTAAATAGGCTCAATAAATAGGCGTATTAAATAGGCTCAATAAATAGGCTTATTAAATAGGCTCATTAAATACTTATTAAATAGGCTTATTAAATAGACTTATTAAATAGGCTCAATAAATAGACTTATTAAATAGGCTTATTAAATAGGCTCAATAGATAGGCTTATTAAATAGGCTTATTAAATAGGCTTATTAAATAGACTTATTAAATAGGCTTATTAAATAGGCTTATTAAATAGGCTTAATAAATAGGCTTATTAAATAGGCTCAATAAATAGCCTCATTAAATAGGCTTATTTTAGCAACTTAGGCTTATTAAATAGGTTTATTTCAGCAACTTAGACTTATTAAAGAGCCTTATTTAATAGGCTTATTTCAGCAACTTAGGCTTATTAAATAAGCTTATTTCAGCAACTTATGCTTATTAAATAGCCTTATTAAACAGGTTTATTTCAGCAACTTAGGCTTATTAAATAGCATTTTAAATAGGTTTATTTCAGCAACTTAGACTTATTAAATATACCTTTTTAAATAGGCTTAGTTCAGAAACTTAGACTTATTAAATAGGTTTATTCAGCAACTTAGGCTTATTAAATAGGCTTATTCAGCAACTTAGGCTTATTAAATAGGCTTATTTCAGCAACTTAGGCTTATTAAATAGGCTCATTCAGAAACTTAGGCTTATTACATAGGCTTATTTCAGCAACTTAGACTTATTAAATAGGCCTATTAAATAGGCTTATTAAATAGGCTTATTTCAGAAACTTAGGCTCATTAAATAGCCTTACTAAATAGGCTTATTAAATAGACTTATTAAATAGGCTCATTAAATACTTATTAAATAGGCTTATTAAATAGGCTTATTAAATAGACTTATTAAATAGGCTCAATAAATAGGCTTATTAAATAGGCTTATTAAATAGGCTCAATAAATAGGCTTATTAAATAGGCTTATTAAATAGGCTTATTAAATAGGCTTATTAAATAGACTTATTAAATAGGCTTATTAAATAGGCTCAATAAATAGGCTTATTAAATAGGCTCAATAAATAGGCTTATTAAATAGGCTCAATAAATAGGCGTATTAAATAGGCTCAATAAATAGGCTTATTAAATAGGCTCATTAAATACTTATTAAATAGGCTTATTAAATAGACGTATTAAATAGACTTATTAAATAGGCTTATTAAATAGGCTTATTAAATAGGCTTATTAAATAGGCTTATTAAAGAGACTTATTAAATAGCCTCATTAAATAGGCTTATTTTAGCAACTTAGGCTTATTAAATAGGTTTATTTCATCAACTTAGACTTATTAAATAGCCTTATTAAATAGGCTTATTTCAGCAACTTAGGCGTATTAAATAAGCTTATTTCAGCAACTTATGCTTATTAAATAGACTAATTAAACAGGTTTATTTCAGCAACTTAGACTTATTAAATATACCTTTTTAAATAGGCTTAGTTCAGAAACTTAGGCTTATTAAATAGGCTTATTTCAGCAACTTAGGCTCATTAAATAGCCTTATTAAATAGGCTTATTTCAGCAACTTAGGCTTATTAAATAGGCTTATTTCAGCAACTTAAACTTATTAAATAGCCTTATTTCAGCAAATTAGGCTTATTAAATAGCCTTATTTCAGCAACTTAGACTTATTAAATAGGCTTATTCAGCAACTTAGGCTTATTAAATAGCCTTATTAAATAGGCTTATTTCAGCAACTTAGACTTATTAAATAGGTTTATTCAGCAACTTAGCCTTATTAAATAGGCTTATTCAGCAACTTAGGCTTATTAAATAGGCTTATTTCAGCAACTTAGGCTTATTAATTAGGCTCATTCAGCAACTTAGGCTTATTAAATAGGCTTATTTCAGCAACTTAGACTTATTAAATAGGCCTATTAAATAGGCTTATTAAATAGGCTTATTTCAGCAAATTAGACTTATTAAATAGGCCTATTAAATACGCTTATTAAATAGGCTTATTTCAGCAACTTAGGCTTATTAAATAGGCTTATTAAATAGGCTTATTTCAGCAACTTAGGCTTATTAAATAGGCTTATTTCAGCAACTTAGACTTATTAAATAGCCTTATTTCAGCAACTTACGCTTATTAAATAGGCTTATTTCAGCAACTTAGGCTTATTAAATAGCCTAATTAAGTAGGCTTATTTCAGCAACTTGGGCTTATTAAATAGGCTTATTTCAGCAACTTAAGCTGATTAAAAAGGCTTATTTCAGCAACTTAGACTTATTAAATAGGCGTATTAAATAGGCTGATTAAATAGGCTTATTTCAGCAACTTAGACTTATTAAATAGGCCTATTAAATAGGCTTATTAAATAGACTTATTAAATAGGCTCATTAAATACTTATTAAATAGGCTTATTAAATAGGCTTATTAAATAGACTTATTAAATAGGCTCAATAAATAGGCATATTAAATAGGCTTATTAAATAGGCTCAATAAATAGGCTTATTAAATAGGCTTATTAAATAGGCTTATTAAAAAGACGTATTAAATAGGCTTATTAAATAGGCTCAATAAATAGGCTTATTAAATAGGCTCAATAAATAGGCTTATTAAATAGGCTCAATAAATAGGCTTATTAAATAGGCTCATTAAATACTTATTAAATAGGCTTATTAAATAGACTTATTAAATAGACGTATTAAATAGGCTCATTAAATACTTATTAAATATGTTTATTAAATAGGCGATTTAAATAGGCTTATTAAATAGGCTTATTAAATAGACTTATTAACTATACTAATTAAATAGGCTTATTTTAGCAACTTAGGCTTATTAAATAGGTTTATTTCAGCAACTTAGACTTATTAAATAGCCTTATTAAATAGGCTTATTTCAGCAACTTAGGCTTATTAAATAAGCTTATTTCAGCAACTTATGCTTATTAAATAGCCTTATTAAACAGGTTTATTTCAGCAACTTAGGCTTATTAAATAGCATTTTTAAATAGGTTTATTTCAGCAACTTAGACTTATTAAATATACCTTTTTAAATAGGCTTAGTTCAGAAACTTAGGCTTATTAAATAGGCTTATTTCAGCAACTTAGGCTCATTAAATAGCCTAATTAAATAGGCTTATTTCAGCAACTTAGGCTTATTAAATAGGCTTATTTCAGCAATTTAAACTTATTAAATAGCCTTATTTCAGCAACGTAGGCTTATTAAATAGCCTTATTTCAGCAACTTAGACTTATTAAATAGCCTTATTAAATAGGCTTATTTCAGCAACTTAGACTTATTAAATAGGCTTATTCAGCAACTTAGGCTTATTAAACAGGCTTATTTCAGCAACTTAGGCTTATTAAATAGGCTCATTCAGCAACTTAGGCTTATTAAATAGGCTTATTTCAGCAACTTAGACTTATTAAATAGGCCTATTAAATAGGCTTATTAAATAGGCTTATTTCAGCAACTTAGACTTATTAAATAGGCCTATTAAATAGGCTTATTAAATAGGCTTATTAAATAGGCTTATTTCAGCAACTTAGGCTTAGTAAATAGGCTTATTAAATAGGCTTATTTCAGCAACTTAGGCTTATTAAATAGGCTTATTTCAGCAACTTAGACTTATTAAATAGCCTTATTTCAGCAACTTACGCTTATTAAATAGGCTTATTTCAGCAACTTAGGCTTATTAAATAGCCTAATTAAGTAGGCTTATTTCAGCAACTTGGGCTTATAAAATAGGCTTATTTCAGCAACTTACGCTGATTAAAAAGGCTTATTTCAGCAACTTATGCTTATTAAATATACTTATTTCAGCAACTTAGGCTTATTAAATAGGCTTATTTCAGGAACTTAGACTTATGAAATAGCCTTATTTCAGCAACTTAGGCTTATTAAATAGGCTTATTTCAGCAACTTAGGCTTATTAAATAGCCTCATTTCAGCAACTTAGACTTATTAAATAGGCTTATTTCAGCAACTTAGGCTTATTAAATAGGCTTATTCAGCAACTTAGGCTTATTAAATAGGCTTATTTCAGCAACTTAGGCTTATTAAATAGGCCTATTAAATAGGCTTATTAAATAGACTTATTAAATAGGCTCATTAAATACTTATTAAATAGGCTTATTAAATAGGCTTATTAAATAGATTATTAAATAGGCTCAATAAATAGGCTTATTAAATAGGCTCAATAAATAGGCATATTAAATAGGCTTATTAAATAGGCTCAATAAATAGGCTTATTAAATAGGCTTATTAAATAGGCTTATTAAAAAGACGTATTAAATAGGCTTATTAAATAGGCTCAATAAATAGGCTTATTAAATAGGCTCAATAAATAGGCTTATTAAATAGGCTCAATAAATAGGCTTATTAAATAGGCTCATTAAATACTTATTAAATAGGCTTATTAAATAGACTTATTAAATAGACGTATTAAATAGGCTCATTAAATACTTATTAAATATGTTTATTAAATAGGCGATTTAAATAGGCTTATTAAATAGGCTTATTAAATAGACTAATTAACTAGACTAATTAAATAGGCTTATTTCAGCAACTTATGCTTATTAAATAGCCTTATTAAACAGGTTTATTTCAGCAACTTAGGCTTATTAAATAGCATTTTTAAATAGGTTTATTTCAGCAACTTAGACTTATTAAATATACCTTTTTAAATAGGCTTAGTTCAGAAACTTAGGCTTATTAAATAGGCTTATTTCAGCAACTTAGGCTCATTAAATAGCCTCATTAAATAGGCTTATTTCAGCAACTTAGGCTTATTAAATAGGCTTATTTCAGCAACTTAAACTTATTAAATAGCCTTATTTCAGCAACGTAGGCTTATTAAATAGCCTTATTTCAGCAACTTAGACTTATTAAATAGGCTTATTCAGCAACTTAGGCTTATTAAATAGCCTTATTAAATAGGCTTATTTCAGCAACTTAGACTTATTAAATAGGCTTATTCAGCAACTTAGGCTTATTAAACAGGCTTATTTCAGCAACTTAGGCTTATTAAATAGGCTCATTCAGCAACTTAGGCTTATTAAATAGGCTTATTTCAGCAACTTAGACTTATTAAATAGGCCTATTAAATAGGCTTATTAAATAGGCTTATTTCAGCAACTTAGACTTATTAAATAGGCCTATTAAATAGGCTTATTAAATAGGCTTATTAAATAGGCTTATTTCAGCAACTTAGGCTTAGTAAATAGGCTTATTAAATAGGCTTATTTCAGCAACTTAGGCTTATTAAATAGGCTTATTTCAGCAACTTAGACTTATTAAATAGCCTTATTTCAGCAACTTACGCTTATTAAATAGGCTTATTTCAGCAACTTAGGCTTATTAAATAGCCTAATTAAGTAGGCTTATTTCAGCAACTTGGGCTTATAAAATAGGCTTATTTCAGCAACTTACGCTGATTAAAAAGGCTTATTTCAGCAACTTATGCTTATTAAATATACTTATTTCAGCAACTTAGGCTTATTAAATAGGCTTATTTCAGGAACTTAGACTTATGAAATAGCCTTATTTCAGCAACTTAGGCTTATTAAATAGGCTTATTTCAGCAACTTAGGCTTATTAAATAGCCTCATTTCAGCAACTTAGACTTATTAAATAGGCTTATTTCAGCAACTTAGGCTTATTAAATAGGCTTATTCAGCAACTTAGGCTTATTAAATAGGCTTATTTCAGCAACTTAGGCTTATTAAATAGGCCTATTAAATAGGCTTATTAAATAGACTTATTAAATAGGCTCATTAAATACTTATTAAATAGGCTTATTAAATAGATTATTAAATAGGCTCAATAAATAGGCTTATTAAATAGGCTCAATAAATAGGCTTATTAAATAGGCTCAATAAATAGGCTTATTAAATAGGCTCAATAAATAGGCTTATTAAATAGGCTCATTAAATACTTATTAAATAGTTTTCTTAAATAGGCGTATTAAATAGGCTTATTAAATAGGCTTATTAAATAAGCTTATAAAATAGACTTATTAAATAGCCTCATTAAATAGGCTTATTTTAGCAACTTAGGCTTATTAAATAGGCTTATTTCAGCAACTTAGACTTATTAAATAGCCTTATTTCAGCAACTTAGGCTTATTAAATAGGCTTATTTCAGCAACTTAGGCTTATTAAATAGCCTTATTTCAGCAACTTAGACTTATTAAATAGGCTTATTTCAGCAACTTAGGCTTATTAAATAGGCTTATTCAGCAACTTAGGCTTATTAAATAGCCTTATTTCAGCAACTTAGGCTTATTAAATAGACTTATTAAATAGGCTCATTAAATACTTATTAAATAGGCTTATTAAATAGGCTTATTAAATAGACTTATTAAATAGGCTCAATAAATAGGCATATTAAATAGGCTTATTAAATAGGCTCAATAAATAGGCTTATTAAATAGGCTTATTAAATAGGCTTATTAAAAAGACGTATTAAATAGGCTTATTAAATAGGCTCAATAAATAGGCTTATTAAATAGGCTCAATAAATAGGCTTATTAAATAGGCTCAATAAATAGGCTTATTAAATAGGCTCATTAAATACTTATTAAATAGGCTTATTAAATAGACTTATTAAATAGACGTATTAAATAGGCTCATTAAATACTTATTAAATATGTTTATTAAATAGGCGATTTAAATAGGCTTATTAAATAGGCTTATTAAATAGACTTATTAACTATACTAATTAAATAGGCTTATTTTAGCAACTTAGGCTTATTAAATAGGTTTATTTCAGCAACTTAGACTTATTAAATAGCCTTATTAAATAGGCTTATTTCAGCAACTTAGGCTTATTAAATAAGCTTATTTCAGCAACTTATGCTTATTAAATAGCCTTATTAAACAGGTTTATTTCAGCAACTTAGGCTTATTAAATAGCATTTTTAAATAGGTTTATTTCAGCAACTTAGACTTATTAAATATACCTTTTTAAATAGGCTTAGTTCAGAAACTTAGGCTTATTAAATAGGCTTATTTCAGCAACTTAGGCTCATTAAATGGCCTCATTAAATAGGCTTATTTCAGCAACTTAGGCTTATTAAATAGGCTTATTTCAGCAACTTAAACTTATTAAATAGCCTTATTTCAGCAACGTAGGCTTATTAAATAGCCTTATTTCAGCAACTTAGACTTATTAAATAGCCTTATTAAATAGGCTTATTTCAGCAACTTAGACTTATTAAATAGGCTTATTCAGCAACTTAGGCTTATTAAACAGGCTTATTTCAGCAACTTAGGCTTATTAAATAGGCTCATTCAGCAACTTAGGCTTATTAAATAGGCTTATTTCAGCAACTTAGACTTATTAAATAGGCCTATTAAATAGGCTTATTAAATAGGCTTATTTCAGCAACTTAGACTTATTAAATAGGCCTATTAAATAGGCTTATTAAATAGGCTTATTAAATAGGCTTATTTCAGCAACTTAGGCTTAGTAAATAGGCTTATTAAATAGGCTTATTTCAGCAACTTAGGCTTATTAAATAGGCTTATTTCAGCAACTTAGACTTATTAAATAGCCTTATTTCAGCAACTTACGCTTATTAAATAGGCTTATTTCAGCAACTTAGGCTTATTAAATAGCCTAATTAAGTAGGCTTATTTCAGCAACTTGGGCTTATAAAATAGGCTTATTTCAGCAACTTACGCTGATTAAAAAGGCTTATTTCAGCAACTTATGCTTATTAAATATACTTATTTCAGCAACTTAGGCTTATTAAATAGGCTTATTTCAGGAACTTAGACTTATGAAATAGCCTTATTTCAGCAACTTAGGCTTATTAAATAGGCTTATTTCAGCAACTTAGGCTTATTAAATAGCCTCATTTCAGCAACTTAGACTTATTAAATAGGCTTATTTCAGCAACTTAGGCTTATTAAATAGGCTTATTCAGCAACTTAGGCTTATTAAATAGGCTTATTTCAGCAACTTAGGCTTATTAAATAGGCCTATTAAATAGGCTTATTAAATAGACTTATTAAATAGGCTCATTAAATACTTATTAAATAGGCTTATTAAATAGGCTTATTAAATAGATTATTAAATAGGCTCAATAAATAGGCTTATTAAATAGGCTCAATAAATAGGCATATTAAATAGGCTTATTAAATAGGCTCAATAAATAGGCTTATTAAATAGGCTTATTAAATAGGCTTATTAAAAAGACGTATTAAATAGGCTTATTAAATAGGCTCAATAAATAGGCTTATTAAATAGGCTCAATAAATAGGCTTATTAAATAGGCTCAATAAATAGGCTTATTAAATAGGCTCATTAAATACTTATTAAATAGGCTTATTAAATAGACTTATTAAATAGACGTATTAAATAGGCTCATTAAATACTTATTAAATATGTTTATTAAATAGGCGATTTAAATAGGCTTATTAAATAGGCTTATTAAATAGACTAATTAACTAGACTAATTAAATAGGCTTATTTCAGCAACTTATGCTTATTAAATAGCCTTATTAAACAGGTTTATTTCAGCAACTTAGGCTTATTAAATAGCATTTTTAAATAGGTTTATTTCAGCAACTTAGACTTATTAAATATACCTTTTTAAATAGGCTTAGTTCAGAAACTTAGGCTTATTAAATAGGCTTATTTCAGCAACTTAGGCTCATTAAATAGCCTCATTAAATAGGCTTATTTCAGCAACTTAGGCTTATTAAATAGGCTTATTTCAGCAACTTAAACTTATTAAATAGCCTTATTTCAGCAACGTAGGCTTATTAAATAGCCTTATTTCAGCAACTTAGACTTATTAAATAGGCTTATTCAGCAACTTAGGCTTATTAAATAGCCTTATTAAATAGGCTTATTTCAGCAACTTAGACTTATTAAATAGGCTTATTCAGCAACTTAGGCTTATTAAACAGGCTTATTTCAGCAACTTAGGCTTATTAAATAGGCTCATTCAGCAACTTAGGCTTATTAAATAGGCTTATTTCAGCAACTTAGACTTATTAAATAGGCCTATTAAATAGGCTTATTAAATAGGCTTATTTCAGCAACTTAGACTTATTAAATAGGCCTATTAAATAGGCTTATTAAATAGGCTTATTAAATAGGCTTATTTCAGCAACTTAGGCTTAGTAAATAGGCTTATTAAATAGGCTTATTTCAGCAACTTAGGCTTATTAAATAGGCTTATTTCAGCAACTTAGACTTATTAAATAGCCTTATTTCAGCAACTTACGCTTATTAAATAGGCTTATTTCAGCAACTTAGGCTTATTAAATAGCCTTATTAAATAGGCTTATTTCAGCAACTTAGACTTATTAAATAGGTTTGTTCAGCAACTTAGGCTTATTAAATAGGCGTATTCAGCAACTTAGGCTTATTAAATAGGCTTATTTCAGCAACTTAGGCTTATTAAGTAGGATCATTCAGAAACTTAGGCTTATTAAATAGGCTAATTTCAGCAACTTAGACTTATTAAATAGGCCTATTAAATAGGCTTATTAAATAGGCTTATTTCAGCAACTTAGACTTTTTAAATAGGCCTATTACATAGGCTTATTAAAAAGACTTATTAAATAGGCTCATTAAATACTTATTAAATAGGCTTATTAAATAGACTTATTAAATAGGCTCAATAAATAGGCTTATTAAATAGGCTTATTAAGTAGGCTCAATAAATAGGCGTATTAAATAGGCTTATTAAATAGGCTTATTAAATAGACTTATTAAATAGGCTTATTAAATAGGCTCAATAAATAGGCTTATTAAATCGGCTCAATAAATAGGCTTATTAAATAGGCTCAATAAATAGGCTTATTAAATAGGCTCAATAAATAGGCTTATTAAATATACTTATTAAATAGCCTCATTAAATAGGCTTATTTTAGCAACTTAGGCTTATTAAATAGGCTTATTTCAGCAACTTAGACTTATTAAATAGCCTTATTTCAGCAACTTATGCTTATTAAATAGGCTTATTTCAGCAACTTAGACTTTTTAAATAGGCCTATTACATAGGCTTATTAAAAAGACTTATTAAATAGGCTCATTAAATACTTATTAAATAGGCTTATTAAATAGACTTATTAAATAGGCTCAATAAATAGGCTTATTAAATAGGCTTATTAAGTAGGCTCAATAAATAGGCATATTAAATAGGCTTATTAAATAGGCTTATTAAATAGACTTATTAAATAGGCTTATTAAATAGGCTCAATAAATAGGCTTATTAAATCGGCTCAATAAATAGGCTTATTAAATAGGCTCAATAAATAGGCTTATTAAATAGGCTCAATAAATAGGCTTATTAAATATACTTATTAAATAGCCTCATTAAATAGGCTTATTTTAGCAACTTAGGCTTATTAAATAGGCTTATTTCAGCAACTTAGACTTATTAAATAGCCTTATTTCAGCAACTTAGGCTTATTAAATAGGCTTATTCAGCAACTTAGGCTTATTAAATAGGCTTATTTCAGCAACTTAGGCTTATTAAATAGGCTCATTCAGAAACTTAGGCTTATTAAATAGGCTTATTCAGCAACTTAGACTTATTAAATAGGCCTATTAAATAGGCTTATTAAATAGGCTTATTTCAGCAACTTAGGCTTATTAAATAGCCTTATTTCAGCAACTTAGACTTATTAAATAGGCTTATTTCAGCAATTTAGGCTTATTAAATAGGCTTATTCAGCAACTTAGGCTTATTAAATAGGCTTATTTCAGCAACTTAGGCTCATTAAATAGCCTCATTAAATAGGCTTATTTCAGCAACTTAGGCTTATTAAATAGGCTTATTTCAGCAACTTAGGCTTATTAAATAGGCTCATTCAGAAACTTAGGCTTATTAAATAGGCTTATTTCAGCAACTTAGACTTATTAAATAGGCCTATTAAATAGGCTTATTAAATAGGCTTATTTCAGCAACTTAGACTTATTAAATAGGCCTATTAAATAGGGTTATTAAATAGACTTATTAAATAGGCTCATAAAATACTTATTAAATAGGCTTATTAAATAGGCTTATTAAATAGAATTATTAAAAAGGCTCAATAAATAGGCTTATTAAATTGGCTTATTAAATAGGCTCAATAAATAGGCTTATTAAATAGGCTTATTAAATAGGCTTATTAAATAGACTTATTAAATAGGCTTATTAAATAGGATCAATAAATAGGCTTATTAAATAGGCTCAATAAATAGGCTTATTAAATAGGCTCAATAAATAGGCTCATTAAATAGGCTCAATAAATAGGCTTATTAAATAGGCACATTAAATACTTATTAAATAGGCTGATTAAATAGACTTATTAAATAGACTTATTAAATAGGCTTATTAAATAGACTTATTAAATAGGCTTATTAAACAGGCTTATTAAATAGACTTATTAAATAGGCTCATTAAATACTAATTAAATATGTTTATTAAATAGGTGTATTAAATAGGCTTATTAAATAGGCTTATTAAATAGGCTTATTAAATAGGCTTATTAATTAGCCTCATTAAATACGTATTAAATAGGCCTATTAAATAGGCTTATTAAATAGGCTTATTTCAGCAACTTAGGCTTATTAAATAGCCTTATTAAATAGGCTTATTTCAGCAACTTAGACTTATTAAATAGGTTTGTTCAGCAACTTAGGCTTATTAAATAGGCGTATTCAGCTACTTAGGCTTATTAAATAGGCTTATTTCAGCAACTTAGGCTTATTAAGTAGGATCATTCAGAAACTTAGGCTTATTAAATAGGCTTATTTCAGCAACTTAGACTTATTAAATAGGCCTATTAAATAGGCTTATTAAATAGGCTTATTTCAGCAACTTAGACTTTTTAAATAGGCCTATTACATAGGCTTATTAAAAAGACTTATTAAATAGGCTCATTAAATACTTATTAAATAGGCTTATTAAATAGGCTTATTAAATAGATTTATTAAATAGGCTCAATAAATAGGCTTATTAAATAGGCTTATTAAATAGGCTCAATAAATAGGCTTATTAAATAGGCTTATTAAATAGGCTTATTAAATAGGCTTATGAAATAGGCTTATTAAATAGGCTCAATAAATAGGCTTATTAAATAGGCTCAATAAATTGGCTTATTGAATAGGCTCAATAAATAGGCTTATTAAATAGGCTCAATAAATAGGCTTATTAAATAGGCTCATTAAATACTTATTAAATAGGCTTATTAAATAGACTTATTAAATAGACTTATTAAATAGGCTTATTAAATAGACTTATTAAATAGGCTTATTAAAAAGGCTTATTAAAAAGACATTAAATAGGCTCATTAAATACTTATTAAATATGTTTATTAAATAGGCGTATTAAATAGGCTTATTAAATAGGCTTATTAAATAGACTTATTAAATAGCCTCATTAAATAGGCTTATTTTAGCAACTTAGGCTTATTAAATAGGTTTATTTCAGCAACTTAGGCTTATTAAATAGCCTTATTAAATAGGCTTATTTCAGCAACTTAGGCTTATTAAATAAGCTTATTTCAGCAACTTATGCTTATTAAATAGCCTTATTAAACAGGTTCATTTCAGCAACTTAGGCTTATTAAATATCATTTTTAAATAGGTTTATTTCAGCAACTTAGACTTATTAAATATACCTTTTAAAATAGGCTTAGTTCAGAAACTTAGGCTTATTAAATAGTCTTATTTCAGCAACTTAGGCTCATTAAATAGCCTTATTAAATAGGCTTATTCAGCAACTTAGGCTTATTAAATAGCCTTATTAAATAGGCTTATTTCATCAACTTAGACTTATTAAATAGGTTTATTCAGCAACTTAGGCTTATTAAATAGGCTTATTCAGCAACTTAGGCTTATTAAATAGGCTTATTTCAGCAACTTAGGCTTATTAAATAGGCTCATTCAGAAACTTAGGATTATTACATAGGCTTATTTCAGCAACTTAGACTTATTAAATAGGCCTATTAAATAGGCTTATTAAATAGGCTTATTTCAGCAACTTAGGCTCATGAAATAGCCTTATTAAATAGGCTTATTAAATAGACTTATTAAATAGGCTCATTAAATACTTATTAAATAGGCTTATTAAACAGGCTTATTAAATAGACTTATTAAATAGGCTCAATAAATAGGCTTATTAAATAGGCTTATTAAATAGGCTCAATAAATAGGCTTATTAAATAGGCTTATTAAATAGGCTTATTAAATAGGCTTATTAAATAGACTTATTAAATAGGCTTATTAAATAGGCTCAATAAATAGGCTTATTAAAAGGCTCAATAAATAGGCTTATTAAATAGGCTCAATAAATAGGCTTATTAAATAGGCTCAATAAATAGGCTTATTAAATAGGCTCATTAAATACTTATTAAATAGGCTTATTAAATAGACTTATTAAATAGACTTATTAAATAGGCTTATTAAATAGGCTTATTAAATAGGCTTATTAAATAGGCTTATTAAATAGACTTATTAAATAGCCTCATTAAATAGGCTTATTTTAGCAACTTAGGCTTATTAAATAGGTTTATTTCATCAACTTAGACTTATTAAATAGCCTTATTAAATAGGCTTATTTCAGCAACTTAGGCTTATTAAATAAGCTTATTTCAGCAACTTATGCTTATTAAATAGACTTATTAAACAGGTTTATTTCAGCAACTTAGACTTATTAAATATACCTTTTTAAATAGGCTTAGTTCAGAAACTTAGGCTTATTAAATAGGCTTATTTCAGCAACTTAGGCTCATTAAATAGCCTTATTAAATAGGCTTATTTCAGCAACTTAAACTTATTAAATAGCCTTACTTCAGCAACTTAGGCTTATTAAATAGCCTTATTTCAGCAACTTAGACTTATTAAATAGGCTTATTCAGCAACTTAGGCTTATTAAATAGCCTTATTAAATAGGCTTATTTCAGCAACTTAGACTTATTAAATAGGTTTATTCAGCAACTTAGGCTTATTAAATAGGCTTATTCAGCAACTTAGGCTTATTAAATAGGCTTATTTCAGCAACTTAGGCTTATTAAATAGCCTTATTTCAGCAACTTAGACTTATTAAATAGGCTTATTTCAGCAACTTATGCTTATTAAATAGGCTTATTCAGCAACTTAGACTTATTAAATAGGCTTATTTCAGCAACTTAGGCTTATTAAATAGGCTCATTCAGAAACTTAGGCTTATTAAATAGGCTTATTTCAGCAACTTAGACTTATTAAATAGGCCTATTAAATAGGCTTATTAAATAGGCTTATTTCAGCAACTTAGACTTATTAAATAGGCCTATTAAATAGGCGTATTAAATAGACTTATTTCAGCAACTTAGACTTATTAAATAGGCCTATTAAATAGGCTTATTAAATAGGCTTATTAAATAGGCTTATTTCAGCAACTTAGGCTTAGTAAATAGGCTTATTAAATAGGCTTATTTCAGCAACTTAGGCTTATTAAATAGGCTTATTTCAGCAACTTAGACTTATTAAATAGCCTTATTTCAGCAACTTACGCTTATTAAATAGGCTTATTTCAGCAACTTAGGCTTATTAAATAGCCTAATTAAGTAGGCTTATTTCAGCAACTTGGGCTTATAAAATAGGCTTATTTCAGCAACTTACGCTGATTAAAAAGGCTTATTTCAGCAACTTATGCTTATTAAATATACTTATTTCAGCAACTTAGGCTTATTGAATAGGCTTATTTCAGGAACTTAGACTTATTAAATAGCCTTATTTCAGCAACTTAGGCTTATTAAATAGGCTTATTTCAGCAACTTAGGCTTATTAAATAGCCTCATTTCAGCAACTTAGACTTATTAAATAGGCTTATTTCAGCAAATTAGGCTTATTAAATAGGCTTATTCAGCAACTTAGGCTTATTAAATAGGCTTATTTCAGCAACTTAGGCTTATTAAATAGGCCTATTAAATAGGCTTATTAAATAGACTTATTAAATAGGCTCATTAATTACTTATTAAATAGGCTTATTAAATAGGCTTATTAAATAGATTATTAAATAGGCTCAATAAATAGGCTTATTAAATAGGCTTATTAAATAGGCTCAATAAATAGGCTTATTAAATAGGCTTATTAAATAGGCTTATTAAATATACTTATTAAATAGGCTCATTAAATAGGCTCAATAAATAGGCTTATTAAATAGGCTCAATAAATAGGCTTATTAAATAGGCTCAATAAATAGGCTTATTAAATAGGCTCAATAAATAGGCTTATTAAATAGGCTCATTAAATACTTATTAAATAGGCTTATTAAATAGACTTATTAAATAGGCTTATTAAATAGGCTTATTAAATAAGCGTATTAAAAATGCTTATTAAATAGACTTATTAAATAGGCTCATTAAATACGTATTAAATAGTTTTCTTAAATAGGCGTATTAAATAGGCTTATTAAATATGCTTATTAAATAGGCTTATAAAATAGACTTATTAAATAGCCTCATTAAATAGGCTTATTTTAGCAACTTAGGCTTATTAAATAGGCTTATTTCAGCAACTTAGGCTTATTAAATAGCCTTATTTCAGCAACTTAGACTTATTAAATAGGCTTATTTCAGCAACTTAGGCTTATTAAATAGGCTTATTCAGCAACTTAGACTTATTAAATAGGTTTATTCAGCAACTTAGGCTTATTAACTAGGCTTATTCAGCAACTTAGGCTTATTAAATAGGCTTATTTCAGCAACTTAGGCTTATTAAATAGGCTCATTCAGAAACTTAGGCTTATTAAATAGGCTTATTTCAGCAACTTAGACTTATTAAATAGGCCTATCAAATAGGCTTATTAAATAGGCTTATTTCAGCAACTTAGGCTCATTAAATAGCCTTATTAAATAGGCTTATTAAATAGACGCATTCAATAGGCTCATTAAATACTTATTAAATAGGCTTATTAAATAGACTTATTAAATAGGCTCAATAAATAGGCTTATTAAATAGGCTTATTAAATAGGCTCAATAAATAGGCGTATTAAATAGGCTTATTAAATAGGCTTATTAAATAGACTTATTAAATAGGCTTATTAAATAGGCTCAATAAATAGGCTTATTAAATAGGCTCAATAAATAGGCTTTTTAAATAGGCTCAATAAATAGGCTTATTAAATAGGCTCAATAAATAGGCTTATTAAATAGGCTCATTAAATACTTATTAAATAGACTTATTAAATAGACTTATTAAATAGACTTATTAAATAGGCTTATTAAATAGACTTATTAAATAGGCTTATTAAAAAGGCTTATTAAATAGACTTATTAAATAGGCCCATTAAATACTTATTAAATAGGTTTATTAAATAGGCGTATTAAATAGGCTTATTAAATAGGCTTATTAAATAGGCTTATTAAATATACTTATTAAATAGCCTCATTAAATAGGCTTATTTTAGCAACTTAGGCTTATTAAATAGCCTTATTTCAGCAACTTAGACTTATTAAATAGGCTTATTTCAGCAACTTAGGCTTATTAAATAGGCTTATTCAGCAACCTAGGCTTATTAAATAGGCTTATTTCAGCAACTTAGGCTTATTAAATAGGCTCATTCAGAAACTTAGGCTTATTAAATAGGCTTATTCAGCAACTTAGACTTATTAAATAGGCCTATTAAATAGGCTTATTAAATAGGCTTATTTCAGCAACTTAGCCTTATTAAATAGCCTTATTTCAGCAACTTAGACTTATTAAATAGGCTTATTTCAGCAACTTAGGCTTATTAAATAGGCTTATTCAGCAACTTAGGCTTATTAAATAGGCTTATTTCAGCAACTTAGGCTCATTAAATAGCCTCATTAAATATGCTTATTTCAGCAACTTAGGCTTATTAAATAGGCTTATTTCAGCAACTTAGGCTTATTAAATAGGCTCATTCAGAAACTTAGGCTTATTAAATAGGCTTATTTCAGCAACTTAGACTTATTAAATAGGCCTATTAAATAGGCTTATTAAATAGGCTTATTTCAGCAACTTAGACTTATTAAATAGGCCTATTAAATAGGCTTATTAAATAGACTTATTAAATAGGCTCATAAAATACTTATTAAATAGGCTTATTAAATAGGCTTATTAAATAGGCTTATTAAATAGAATTATTAAAAAGGCTCAATAAATAGGCTTATTAAATTGGCTTATTAAATAGGCTCAATAAATAGGCTTATTAAATAGGCTTATTAAATAGGCTTATTAAATAGACTTATTAAATAGGCTTATTAAATAGGATCAATAAATAGGCTTATTAAATAGGCTCAATAAATAGGCTTATTAAATAGGCTCAATAAATAGGCTCATTAAATAGGCTCAATAAATAGGCTCATTAAATAGGCTTATTAAATAGGCTTATTAAATAGGCTTATTAAATAGACTTATTAAATAGGCTTATTTCAGCAACTTAGACTTATTAAATAGGTTTGTTCAGCAACTTAGGCTTATTAAATAGGCGTATTCAACTACTTAGGCTTATTAAATAGGCTTATTTCAGCAACTTAGGCTTATTAAGTAGGATCATTCAGAAACTTAGGCTTATTAAATAGGCTTATTTCAGCAACTTAGACTTATTAAATAGGCCTATTAAATAGGCTTATTAAATAGGCTTATTTCAGCAACTTAGACTTTTTAAATAGGCCTATTACATAGGCTTATTAAAAAGACTTATTAAATAGGCTCATTAAATACTTATTAAATAGGCTTATTAAATAGGCTTATTAAATAGATTTATTAAATAGGCTCAATAAATAGGCTTATTAAATAGGCTTATTAAATAGGCTCAATAAATAGGCTTATTAAATAGGCTTATTAAATAGGCTTATTAAATAGGCTTATGAAATAGGCTTATTAAATAGGCTCAATAAATAGGCTTATTAAATAGGCCCAATAAATTGGCTTATTGAATAGGCTCAATAAATAGGCTTATTAAATAGGCTCAATAAATAGGCTTATTAAATAGGCTCATTAAATACTTATTAAATAGGCTTATTAAATAGACTTATTAAATAGACTTATTAAATAGGCTTATTAAATAGACTTATTAAATAGGCTTATTAAAAAGGCTTATTAAAAAGACATTAAATAGGCTCATTAAATACTTATTAAATATGTTTATTAAATAGGCGTATTAAATAGGCTTATTAAATAGGCTTATTAAATAGACTTATTAAATAGCCTCATTAAATAGGCTTATTTTAGCAACTTAGGCTTATTAAATAGGTTTATTTCAGCAACTTAGGCTTATTAAATAGCCTTATTAAATAGGCTTATTTCAGCAACTTAGGCTTATTAAATAAGCTTATTTCAGCAACTTATGCTTATTAAATAGCCTTATTAAACACGTTCATTTCAGCAACTTAGGCTTATTAAATATCATTTTTAAATAGGTTTATTTCAGCAACTTAGACTTATTAAATATACCTTTTTAAATAGGCTTAGTTCAGAAACTTAGGCTTATTAAATAGTCTTATTTCAGCAACTTAGGCTCATTAAATAGCCTTATTAAATAGGCTTATTCAGCAACTTAGGCTTATTAAATAGCCTTATTAAATAGGCTTATTTCATCAACTTAGACTTATTAAATAGGTTTATTCAGCAACTTAGGCTTATTAAATAGGCTTATTCAGCAACTTAGGCTTATTAAATAGGCTTATTTCAGCAACTTAGGCTTATTAAATAGGCTCATTCAGAAACTTAGGATTATTACATAGGCTTATTTCAGCAACTTAGACTTATTAAATAGGCCTATTAAATAGGCTTATTAAATAGGCTTATTTCAGCAACTTAGGCTCATGAAATAGCCTTATTAAATAGGCTTATTAAATAGACTTATTAAATAGGCTCATTAAATACTTATTAAATAGGCTTATTAAACAGGCTTATTAAATAGACTTATTAAATAGGCTCAATAAATAGGCTTATTAAATAGGCTTATTAAATAGGCTCAATAAATAGGCTTATTAAATAGGCTTATTAAATAGGCTTATTAAATAGGCTTATTAAATAGACTTATTAAATAGGCTTATTAAATAGGCTCAATAAATAGGCTTATTAAAAGGCTCAATAAATAGGCTTATTAAATAGGCTCAATAAATAGGCTTATTAAATAGGCTCAATAAATAGGCTTATTAAATAGGCTCATTAAATACTTATTAAATAGGCTTATTAAATAGACTTATTAAATAGACTTATTAAATAGGCTTATTAAATAGGCTTATAAAATAGGCTTATTAAATAGGCTTATTAAATAGACTTATTAAATAGCCTCATTAAATAGGCTTATTTTAGCAACTTAGGCTTATTAAATAGGTTTATTTCATCAACTTAGACTTATTAAATAGCCTTATTAAATAGGCTTATTTCAGCAACTTAGGCTTATTAAATAAGCTTATTTCAGCAACTTATGCTTATTAAATAGACTTATTAAACAGGTTTATTTCAGCAACTTAGACTTATTAAATATACCTTTTTAAATAGGCTTAGTTCAGAAACTTAGGCTTATTAAATAGGCTTATTTCAGCAACTTAGGCTCATTAAATAGCCTTATTAAATAGGCTTATTTCAGCAACTTAAACTTATTAAATAGCCTTATTTCAGCAACTTAGGCTTATTAAATAGCCTTATTTCAGCAACTTAGACTTATTAAATAGGCTTATTCAGCAACTTAGGCTTATTAAATAGCCTTATTAAATAGGCTTATTTCAGCAACTTAGACTTATTAAATAGGTTTATTCAGCAACTTAGGCTTATTAAATAGGTTTATTCAGCAACTTAGGCTTATTAAATAGGCTTATTTCAGCAACTTAGGCTTATTAAATAGCCTTATTTCAGCAACTTAGGCTTATTAAGTAGGATCATTCAGAAACTTAGGCTTATTAAATAGGCTTATTTCAGCAACTTAGACTTATTAAATAGGCCTATTAAATAGGCTTATTAAATAGGCTTATTTCAGCAACTTAGACTTTTTAAATAGGCCTATTACATATGCTTATTAAAAAGACTTATTAAATAGGCTCATTAAATACTTATTAAATAGGCTTATTAAATAGGCTTATTAAATAGATTTATTAAATAGGCTCAATAAATAGGCTTATTAAATAGGCTTATTAAATAGGCTCAATAAATAGGCTTATTAAATAGGCTTATTAAATAGGCTTATTAAATAGGCTTATGAAATAGGCTTATTAAATAGGCTCAATAAATAGGCTTATTAAATAGGCTCAATAAATTGGCTTATTGAATAGGCTCAATAAATAGGCTTATTAAATAGGCTCAATAAATAGACTTATTAAATAGGCTCATTAAATACTTATTAAATAGGCTTATTAAATAGACTTATTAAATAGACTTATTAAATAGGCTTATTAAATAGACTTATTAAATAGGCTTATTAAAAAGGTTTATTAAAAAGACATTAAATAGGCTCATTAAATACTTATTAAATATGTTTATTAAATAGGCGTATTAAATAGGCTTATTAAATAGGCTTATTAAATAGACTTATTAAATAGCCTCATTAAATAGGCTTATTTTAGCAACTTAGGCTTATTAAATAGGTTTATTTCAGCAACTTAGGCTTATTAAATAGCCTTATTAAATAGGCTTATTTCAGCAACTTAGGCTTATTAAATAAGCTTATTTCAGCAACTTATGCTTATTAAATAGCCTTATTAAACAGGTTCATTTCAGCAACTTAGGCTTATTAAATATCATTTTTAAATAGGTTTATTTCAGCAACTTAGACTTATTAAATATACCTTTTTAAATAGTCTTAGTTCAGAAACTTAGGCTTATTAAATAGTCTTATTTCAGCAACTTAGGCTCATTAAATAGCCTTATTAAATAGGCTTATTCAGCAACTTAGGCTTATTAAATAGCCTTATTAAATAGGCTTATTTCATCAACTTAGACTTATTAAATAGGTTTATTCAGCAACTTAGGCTTATTAAATAGGCTTATTCAGCAACTTAGGCTTATTAAATAGGCTTATTTCAGCAACTTAGGCTTATTAAATAGGCTCATTCAGAAACTTAGGATTATTACATAGGCTTATTTCAGCAACTTAGACTTATTAAATAGGCCTATTAAATAGGCTTATTAAATAGGCTTATTTCAGCAACTTAGGCTCATGAAATAGCCTTATTAAATAGGCTTATTAAATAGACTTATTAAATAGGCTCATTAAATACTTATTAAATAGGCTTATTAAACAGGCTTATTAAATAGACTTATTAAATAGGCTCAATAAATAGGCTTATTAAATAGGCTTATTAAATAGGCTCAATAAATAGGCTTATTAAATAGGCTTATTAAATAGGCTTATTAAATAGGCTTATTAAATAGACTTATTAAATAGGCTTATTAAATAGGCTCAATAAATAGGCTTATTAAAAGGCTCAATAAATAGGCTTATTAAATAGGCTCAATAAATAGGCTTATTAAATAGGCTCAATAAATAGGCTTATTAAATAGGCTCATTAAATACTTATTAAATAGGCTTATTAAATAGACTTATTAAATAGACTTATTAAATAGGCTTATTAAATAGGCTTATTAAATAGGCTTATTAAATAGGCTTATTAAATAGACTTATTAAATAGCCTCATTAAATAGGCTTATTTTAGCAACTTAGGCTTATTAAATAGGTTTATTTCATCAACTTAGACTTATTAAATAGCCTTATTAAATAGGCTTATTTCAGCAACTTAGGCTTATTAAATAAGCTTATTTCAGCAACTTATGCTTATTAAATAGACTTATTAAACAGGTTTATTTCAGCAACTTAGACTTATTAAATATACCTTTTTAAATAGGCTTAGTTCAGAAACTTAGGCTTATTAAATAGGCTTATTTCAGCAACTTAGGTTCATTAAATAGCCTTATTAAATAGGCTTATTTCAGCAACTTAAACTTATTAAATAGCCTTACTTCAGCAACTTAGGCTTATTAAATAGCCTTATTTCAGCAACTTAGACTTATTAAATAGGCTTATTCAGCAACTTAGGCTTATTAAATAGCCTTATTAAATAGGCTTATTTCAGCAACTTAGACTTATTAAATAGGTTTATTCAGCAACTTAGGCTTATTAAATAGGCTTATTCAGCAACTTAGGCTTATTAAATAGGCTTATTTCAGCAACTTAGGCTTATTAAATAGCCTTATTTCAGCAACTTAGACTTATTAAATAGGCTTATTTCAGCAACTTATGCTTATTAAATAGGCTTATTCAGCAACTTAGACTTATTAAATAGGCTTATTTCAGCAACTTAGGCTTATTAAATAGGCTCATTCAGAAACTTAGGCTTATTAAATAGGCTTATTTCAGCAACTTAGACTTATTAAATAGGCCTATTAAATAGGCTTATTAAATAGGCTTATTTCAGCAACTTAGACTTATTAAATAGGCCTATTAAATAGGCGTATTAAATAGACTTATTTCAGCAACTTAGACTTATTAAATAGGCCTATTAAATAGGCTTATTAAATAGGCTTATTAAATAGGCTTATTTCAGCAACTTAGGCTTAGTAAATAGGCTTATTAAATAGGCTTATTTCAGCAACTTAGGCTTATTAAATAGGCTTATTTCAGCAACTTAGACTTATTAAATAGCCTTATTTCAGCAACTTACGCTTATTAAATAGGCTTATTTCAGCAACTTAGGCTTATTAAATAGCCTAATTAAGTAGGCTTATTTCAGCAACTTGGGCTTATAAAATAGGCTTATTTCAGCAACTTACGCTGATTAAAAAGGCTTATTTCAGCAACTTATGCTTATTAAATATACTTATTTCAGCAACTTAGGCTTATTGAATAGGCTTATTTCAGGAACTTAGACTTATTAAATAGCCTTATTTCAGCAACTTAGGCTTATTAAATAGGCTTATTTCAGCAACTTAGGCTTATTAAATAGCCTCATTTCAGCAACTTAGACTTATTAAATAGGCTTATTTCAGCAAATTAGGCTTATTAAATAGGCTTATTCAGCAACTTAGGCTTATTAAATAGGCTTATTTCAGCAACTTAGGCTTATTAAATAGGCCTATTAAATAGGCTTATTAAATAGACTTATTAAATAGGCTCATTAAATACTTATTAAATAGGCTTATTAAATAGGCTTATTAAATAGATTATTAAATAGGCTCAATAAATAGGCTTATTAAATAGGCTTATTAAATAGGCTCAATAAATAGGCTTATTAAATAGGCTTATTAAATAGGCTTATTAAATATACTTATTAAATAGGCTCATTAAATAGGCTCAATAAATAGGCTTATTAAATAGGCTCAATAAATAGGCTTATTAAATAGGCTCAATAAATAGGCTTATTAAATAGGCTCAATAAATAGGCTTATTAAATAGGCTCATTAAATACTTATTAAATAGGCTTATTAAATAGACTTATTAAATAGGCTTATTAAATAGGCTTATTAAATAAGCTTATTAAAAATGCTTATTAAATAGACTTATTAAATAGGCTCATTAAATACTTATTAAATAGTTTTCTTAAATAGGCGTATTAAATAGGCTTATTAAATAGGCTTATTAAATAGGCTTATAAAATAGACTTATTAAATAGCCTCATTAAATAGGCTTATTTTAGCAACTTAGGCTTATTAAATAGGCTTATTTCAGCAACTTAGACTTATTAAATAGCCTTATTTCAGCAACTTAGGCGTATTAAATAGGCTTATTTCAGCAACTTAGGCTTATTAAATAGGCTTATTCAGCAAATTAGACTTATTAAATAGGTTTATTCAGCAACTTAGGCTTAGTAAATAGGCTTATTAAATAGGCTTATTTCAGCAACTTAGGCTTAGTAAATAGGCTTATTAAATAGGCTTATTTCAGCAACTTAGGCTTATTAAATAGGCTTATTTCAGCAACTTAGTCTTATTAAATAGCCTTATTTCAGCAACTTACGCTTATTAAATAGGCTTATTTCAGCAATTTAGGCTTATTAAATAGCCTAATTAAGTAGGCTTATTTCAGCAACTTGGGCTTATTAAATCGGCTTATTTCAGCAACTTACGCTGATTAAAAAGGCTTATTTCAGCAATTTAGACTTATTAAATGGCCTTATTTCAGCAACTTAGACTCATTAAATAGGCTTATTTCAGCAACTTATGCTTATTAAATATACTTATTTCAGCAACTTAGGCTTATTAAATAGGCTTATTTCAGCAACTTAGACTTATTAAATAGGCTTATTTCAGCAACTTAGGCTTATTAAATAGCCTTATTTCAGCAACTTAGACTTATTAAATAGGCTTATTTCAGCAACTTAGGCTTATTAAATAGGCTCATTCAGAAACTTAGGCTTATTAAATAGGCTTATTTCAGCAACTTAGACTTATTAAATAGGCCTATTAAATAGGCTTATTAAATAGGCTTATTTCAGCAACTTAGGCTCATTAAATAGCCTTATTAAATAGGCTTATTAAATAAACTTATTAAATAGGCTCATTAAATACTTATTAAATAGGCTTATTAAGTAGGCTTATTAAATAGACTTATTAAATAGGCTCAATAAATAGGCTTCTAAAAAATAGGCTCAATAAATAGGCTTATTAAATAGGCTTATTAAATAGGCTTATTAAATAGACTCATTAAATAGGCTTATTAAATAGGCTCAATAAATAGGCTTATAAAATAGGCTCAATAAATAGGCTTATTAAATAGGCTCAATAAATAGGCTTATTAAATAGGCTCATTAAATACTTATTAAATAGGCTTATTAAATAGACTTATTAAATAGACTTATTAAATAGGCTTATTAAAAAGGCTTATTAAATAGACTTATTAAATAGGCTCATTAAATACTTATTAAATATGTTTATTAAATAGGCATATTAAATAGGCTTATTAAATAGGCTTATTAAATAGGCTTATTAAATAGGCTTATTAAATAGACGTATTAAATAGCCTCATTAAATAGGCTTATTTTAGCAACTTAGGCTTATTAAATAGGTTTATTTCAGCAACTTAGACTTATTAAACAGCCTTATTAAATAGGCTTATTTCAGCAACTTAGGCTTATTAAATAGGCTTATTCAGCAACTTAGGCTTATTAAATAGGCTTATTTCAGCAACTTATGCTTATTAAATAGGCTCATTCAGAAACTTAGGCTTATTAAATAGGCTTATTTCAGCAACTTAGGCTCATTAAATAGCCTTATTAAACAGGCTTATTAAATAGACTTATTAAATAGGCTCATTAAACACTTATTAAATAGGCTTATTAAATAGGCTTATTAAATAGACTTATTAAATAGGCTCAATAAATAGGCTTCTAAAAAATAGGCTCAATAAATAGGCTTCTTAAATAGGCTTATTAAATAGGCTTATTAAATAGACTCATTAAATAGGCTTATTAAATAGGCTCAATAAATAGGCTTATAAAATAGGCTCAATAAATAGGCTTATTAAATAGGCTCAATAAATAGGCTTATTAAATAGGCTCATTAAATACTTATTAAATAGGCTTATTAAATAGACTTATTAAATAGACTTATTAAATAGGCTTATTAAAAAGGCTTATTAAATAGACTTATTAAATAGGCTCATTAAATACTTATTAAATATGTTTATTAAATAGGCATATTAAATAGGCTTATTAAATAGGCTTATTAAATAGGCTTATTAAATAGGCTTATTAAATAGACGTATTAAATAGCCTCATTAAATAGGCTTATTTTAGCAACTTAGACTTATTAAATAGGTTTATTTCAGCAACTTAGACTTATTAAACAGCCTTATTAAATAGGCTTATTTCAGCAACTTAGGCTTATTAAATAGGCTTATTCAGCAACTTCGGCTTATTAAATAGGCTTATTTCAGCAACTTATGCTTATTAAATAGGCTCATTCAGAAACTTAGGCTTATTGAATAGGCTTATTTCAGCAACTTAGGCTCATTAAATAGCCTTATTAAACAGGCTTATTAAATAGACTTATTAAATAGGCTCATTAAACACTTATTAAATAGGCTTATTAAATAGGGTTATTAAATAGACTTATTATATAGGCTCAATAAATAGGCTTATTAAATAGGCTTATTAAATAGGCTCATTAAATACTTATTAAATATGTGTATTAAATAGGCGTATTAAATAGGCTTATTAAATAGGCTTATTAAATAGGCTTCTTAAATAGGCTTATTAAATAGACTTATTAAATAGCCTCATTAAATAGGCTTATTTTAGCAACTTTGGCTTATTAAGTAGGTTTATTTTAACAACTTAGACTTATTAAATAGCCTTATTAAATAGGCTTATTTCAGCAACTTAGGCTTATTAAATAAGCTTATTTCAGCAACTTATGCTTATTAAATAGCCTTATTAAACAGGTTTATTTCAGCAACTTAGGCATATTAAATAGCATTTTTAAATAGGTTTATTTCAGCAACTTAGACTTATTAAATATACCTTTTTAAATAGGCTTAGTTCAGAAACTTAGGCTTATTAAATAGGCTTATTTCAGCAACTTAGGCTCATTAAATAGCCTTATTAAATAGGCTTATTTCAGCAACTTAGGCTTATTAAATAGGCTTATTTCAGCAACTTAAACTTAATAAATAGCCTTATTTCAGCAACTTAGGCTTATTAAATAGCCTTATTTCAGAAACTTAGACTTATTAAATAGGCTTATTTCAGCAACTTAGGCTTATTAAATAGGCTTATTCAGCAACTTAGGCTTATTAAATAGGCTTATTTCAGCAACTTAGACTTATTAAATAGGCTTATTAAATAGGCTTATTTCAGCAACTTAGGTTTATTAAATAGGCTTATTTCAGCAACTTAGTCTTATTAAATAGCCTTATTTCAGCAACTTACACTTATTAAACAGGCTTATTTCAGCAACTTAGGCTTATTAAATAGGCTTATTAAATAGGCTTATTTCAGCAACTTAGGTTTATTAAATAGGCTTATTTCAGCAACTTAGTCTTATTAAATAGCCTTATTTCAGCAACTTACACTTATTAAACAGGCTTATTTCAGCAACTTAGGCTTATTAAATAGCCTAATTAAGTAGGCTTATTTCAGCAACTTAGGCTTATTAAATAGCATTTTTAAATAGCTTTATTTCAGCAACTTAGACTTATTAAATATACCTTTTTAAATAGGCTTAGTTCAGAAACTTAGGCTTATTAAATAGGCTTATTTCAGCAACTTAGGCTCATTAAATAGCCTTATTAAATAGGCTTATTTCAGCAACTTAGGCTTATTAAATAGGCTTATTTCAGCAACTTAAACTTATTAAATAGGCTTATTTCAGCAACTTAGGCTTATTAAATAGCCTTATTTCAGAAACTTAGACTTATTAAATAGGCTTATTTCAGCAACTTAGGCTTATTA
Organism: Petromyzon marinus; assembly: GCF_048934315.1. Taxonomy (NCBI): domain Eukaryota; kingdom Metazoa; phylum Chordata; class Hyperoartia; order Petromyzontiformes; family Petromyzontidae; genus Petromyzon; species Petromyzon marinus. The sequence goes on from NW_027422784.1 coordinate 2,466,893, forward strand.
AATAGGCTTATTCAGCAACTTTGGGCTTATTAAATAGGCTTATTTCAGCAACTTAGACTTATTAAATAGGCCTATTAAATAGGTTTATTAAATAGGCTTATTAAATAGGCTTATTTCAGCAACTTAGGCTTATTAAATAGGCTTATTAAATAGGCTTATTTCAGCAACTTAGGTTTTTTAAATAGGCTTATTTCAGCAACTTAGTCTTATTAAATAGCCTTATTTCAGCAACTTACACTTATTAAACAGGCTTATTTCAGCAACTTAGGCTTATTAAATAGGCTTATTTCAGCAACTTAGACTTATTAACTAGCCTTATTAAATAGGCTTATTTCAGCAACTTAGGCTTATTAAATAAGCTTATTTCAGCAACTTATGCTTATTAAATAGCCTTATTAAACAGGTTTATTTCAGCAACTTAGGCTTATTAAATAGCATTTTTAAATAGGTTTATTTCAGCAACTTAGACTTATTAAGTATACCTTTTTAAATAGGTTTAGTTCTGAAACTTAGGCTTATTAAATAGGCTTATTTCAGCAACTTAGGCTCATTAAATAGCCTTATTAAATAGGCTTATTTCAGCAACTTAGGCTTATTAAATAGGCTTATTTCAGCAACTTAGGCTTATTAAATAGCCTTATTTCAGAAACTTAGACTTATTAAATAGCCTTATTTCAGCAACTTAGGCTTAGTAAATAGCCTTATTTCAGAAACTTAGACTTATTAAATAGGCTTATTTCCGCAACTTAGGCTTATTAAATAGGCTTATTCAGCAACTTAGGCTTATTAAATAGGCTTATTTCAGCAACTTAGACTTATTAATAGGCCTATTAAATAGGCTTATTAAATAGGCTTATTAAATAGGCTTATTTCAGCAACTTAGGCTTATTAAATAGGCTTATTAAATAGGCTTATTTCAGCAACTTAGTCTTATTAAATAGCCTTATTTCAGCAACTTACGTTTATTAAATAGGCTTATTTCAGCAACTTAGGCTTATTAAATAGCCTAATTAAGTAGACTTATTTCAGCAACTTGGGCTTATTAAATCGGCTTATTTCAGCAACTTACGCTGATTAAAAAGGCTTATTTCAGCAACTTAGACGTATTAAATAGCCTTATTTCAGCAACTTAGACTCATTAAATAGGCTTATTTCAGCAACTTATGCTTATTAAATATACTTATTTCAGCAACTTAGGCTTATTAAATAGGCTTATTTCAGCAACTTAGACTTATTAAATCGCCTTATTTCAGCAACTTAGGCTTATTAAATAGGCTTATTTCAGCAACTTAGGCTTATTAAATAGCCTTATTTCAGCAACTTAGACTTATTAAATAGGCTTATTTCAGCAACTTAGGCTTATTAAATAGGCTCATTCAGAAACTTAGGCTTATTAAATAGGCCTATTTCAGCAACTTAGACTTATTAAATAGCCTTATTAAATAGGCTTATTAAATAGACTTATTAAATAGGCTCATTAAATACTTATTAAATAGGCTTATTAAGTAGGCTTATTAAATAGACTTATTAAATAGGCTCAATAAATAGGCTTATTAAATAGGCTTATTAAATAGGCTCATTAAATACTTATTAAATATGTGTATTAAATAGGCGTATTAAATAGGCTTATTAAATAGGCTTATTAAATAGGCTTCTTAAATAGGCTTATTAAATAGACTTATTAAATAGCTTCATTAAATAGGCTTATTTTAGCAACTTAGGCTTATTAAATAGGTTTATTTCAACAACTTAGACTTATTAAATAGCCTTATTAAATAGGCTTATTTCAGCAACTTAGGCTTATTAAATAAGCTTATTTCAGCAACTTATGCTTATTAAATAGCCTTATTAAACAGGTTTATTTCAGCAACTTAGGCATATTAAATAGCATTTTTAAATAGGTTTATTTCAGCAACTTTAACTTATTAAATATACCTTTTTAAATAGGCTTAGTTCAGAAACTTAGGCTTATTAAATAGGCTTATTTCAGCAACTTAGGCTCATTAAATAGCCTTATTAAATAGGCTTATTTCAGCAACTTAGGCTTATTAAATAGGCTTATTTCAGCAACTTAAACTTAATAAATAGCCTTATTTCAGCAACTTAGGCTTATTAAATAACCTTATTTCAGAAACTTAGACTTATTAAATAGGCTTATTTCAGCAACTTAGGCTTATTAAATAGGCTTATTCAGCAACTTAGGCTTATTAAATAGGCTTATTTCAGCAACTTAGGTTTATTAAATAGGCTTATTTCAGCAACTTAGTCTTATTAAATAGCCTTATTTCAGCAACTTACACTTATTAAACAGGCTTATTTCAGCAACTTAGGCTTATTAAATAGCCTAATTAAGTAGGCTTATTTCAGCAACTTAGGCTTATTAAATAGCATTTTTAAATAGCTTTATTTCAGCAACTTAGACTTATTAAATATACCTTTTTAAATAGGCTTAGTTCAGAAACTTAGGCTTATTAAATAGGCTTATTTCAGCAACTTAGGCTCATTAAATAGCCTTATTAAATAGGCTTATTTCAGCAACTTAGGCTTATTAAATAGGCTTATTTCAGCAACTTAAACTTATTAAATAGCCTTATTTCAGCAACTTAGGCTTATTAAATAGCCTTATTTCAGAAACTTAGCCTTATTAAATAGGCTTATTTCAGCAACTTAGGCTTATTAAATAGGCTTATTCAGCAACTTAGGCTTATTAAATAGGCTTATTTCAGCAACTTAGACTTATTAAATAGGCCTATTAAATAGGCTTATTAAATAGGCTTATTAAATAGGCTTATTTCAGCAACTTAGGCTCATTAAATAGGCTCATTAAATAGGCTTATTTCAGCAACTTAGGTTTTTTAAATAGGCTTATTTCAGCAACTTAGTCTTATTAAATAGCCTTATTTCAGCAACTTACACTTATTAAACAGGCTTATTTCAGCAACTTAGGCTTATTAAATAGGCTTATTTCAGCAACTTAGACTTATTAACTAGCCTTATTAAATAGGCTTATTTCAGCAACTTAGGCTTATTAAATAAGCTTATTTCAGCAACTTATGCTTATTAAATAGCCTTATTAAACAGGTTTATTTCAGCAACTTAGGCTTATTAAATAGCATTTTTAAATAGGTTTATTTCAGCAACTTAGACTTATTAAATATACCTTTTTAAATAGGTTTAGTTCTGAAACTTAGGCTTATTAAATAGGCTTATTTCAGCAACTTAGGCTCATTAAATAGCCTTATTAAATAGGCTTATTTCAGCAACTTAGGCTTATTAAATAGGCTTATTTCAGCAACTTAGGCTTATTAAATAGCCTTATTTCAGAAACTTAGACTTATTAAATAGCCTTATTTCAGCAACTTAGGCTTATTAAATAGCCTTATTTCAGAAACTTAGACTTATTAAATAGGCTTATTTCCGCAACTTAGGCTTATTAAATAGGCTTATTCAGCAACTTAGGCTTATTAAATAGGCTTATTTCAGCAACTTAGACTTATTAAATAGGCCTATTAAATAGGCTTATTAAATAGGCTTATTAAATAGGCTTATTTCAGCAACTTAGGCTTATTAAATAGGCTTATTAAATAGGCTTATTTCAGCAACTTAGGCTTATTAAATAGGCTTATTCAGCAACTTAGGCTTATTAAATAGGCTTATTTCAGCAACTTAGACTTATTAAATAGGCTTATTAAATAGGCTTATTTCAGCAACTTAGGTTTATTAAATAGGCTTATTTCAGCAACTTAGTCTTATTAAATAGCCTTATTTCAGCAACTTACACTTATTAAACAGGCTTATTTCAGCAACTTAGGCTTATTAAATAGGCTTATTAAATAGGCTTATTTCAGCAACTTAGGTTTATTAAATAGGCTTATTTCAGCAACTTAGTCTTATTAAATAGCCTTATTTCAGCAACTTACACTTATTAAACAGGCTTATTTCAGCAACTTAGGTTTATTAAATAGCCTAATTAAGTAGGCTTATTTCAGCAACTTAGGCTTATTAAATAGCATTTTTAAATAGCTTTATTTCAGCAACTTAGACTTATTAAATATACCTTTTTAAATAGGCTTAGTTCAGAAACTTAGGCTTATTAAATAGGCTTATTTCAGCAACTTAGGCTCATTAAATAGCCTTATTAAATAGGCTTATTTCAGCAACTTAGGCTTATTAAATAGGCTTATTTCAGCAACTTAAACTTATTAAATAGCCTTATTTCAGCAACTTAGGCTTATTAAATAGCCTTATTTCAGAAACTTAGCCTTATTAAATAGGCTTATTTCAGCAACTTAGGCTTATTAAATAGGCTTATTCAGCAACTTAGGCTTATTAAATAGGCTTATTTCAGCAACTTAGACTTATTAAATAGGCCTATTAAATAGGCTTATTAAATAGGCTTATTAAATAGGCTTATTTCAGCAACTTAGGCTCATTAAATAGGCTCATTAAATAGGCTTATTTCAGCAACTTAGGTTTTTTAAATAGGCTTATTTCAGCAACTTAGTCTTATTAAATAGCCTTATTTCAGCAACTTACACTTATTAAACAGGCTTATTTCAGCAACTTAGGCTTATTAAATAGGCTTATTTCAGCAACTTAGACTTATTAACTAGCCTTATTAAATAGGCTTATTTCAGCAACTTAGGCTTATTAAATAAGCTTATTTCAGCAACTTATGCTTATTAAATAGCCTTATTAAACAGGTTTATTTCAGCAACTTAGGCTTATTAAATAGCATTTTTAAATAGGTTTATTTCAGCAACTTAGACTTATTAAATATACCTTTTTAAATAGGTTTAGTTCTGAAACTTAGGCTTATTAAATAGGCTTATTTCAGCAACTTAGGCTCATTAAATAGCCTTATTAAATAGGCTTATTTCAGCAACTTAGGCTTATTAAATAGGCTTATTTCAGCAACTTAGGCTTATTAAATAGCCTTATTTCAGAAACTTAGACTTATTAAATAGCCTTATTTCAGCAACTTAGGCTTATTAAATAGCCTTATTTCAGAAACTTAGACTTATTAAATAGGCTTATTTCCGCAACTTAGGCTTATTAAATAGGCTTATTCAGCAACTTAGGCTTATTAAATAGGCTTATTTCAGCAACTTAGACTTATTAAATAGGCCTATTAAATAGGCTTATTAAATAGGCTTATTAAATAGGCTTATTTCAGCAACTTAGGCTTATTAAATAGGCTTATTAAATAGGCTTATTTCAGCAACTTAGTCTTATTAAATAGCCTAATTAAGTAGACTTATTTCAGCAACTTGGGCTTATTAAATCGGCTTATTTCAGCAACTTACGCTGATTAAAAAGGCTTATTTCAGCAACTTAGACGTATTAAATAGCATTATTTCAGCAACTTAGACTCATTAAATAGGCTTATTTCAGCAACTTATGCTTATTAAATATACTTATTTCAGCAACTTAGGCTTATTAAATAGGCTTATTTCAGCAACTTAGACTTATTAAATCGCCTTATTTCAGCAACTTAGGCTTATTAAATAGGCTTATTTCAGCAACTTAGGCTTATTAAATAGCCTTATTTCAGCAACTTAGACTTATTAAATAGGCTTATTTCAGCAACTTACGCTTATTAAATAGGCTCATTCAGAAACTTAGGCTTATTAAATAGGCCTATTTCAGCAACTTAGACTTATTAAATAGCCTTATTAAATAGGCTTATTAAATAGACTTATTAAATAGGCTCATTAAATACTTATTAAATAGGCTTATTAAGTAGGCTTATTAAATAGACTTATTAAATAGGCTCAATAAATAGGCTTATTAAATAGGCTCAATAAATAGGCATATTAAATAGGCTTATTAAATAGGCTTATTAAATAGACTCATTAAATAGGCTTATTAAATAGGCTCAATAAATAGGCTCATTAAATAGGCTCAATAAATAGGCTTATAAAATAGGCTCAATAAATAGGCTTATTAAATAGGCTTATTTCAGCAACTTAGGTTTATTAAATAGGCTTATTTCAGCAACTTAGTCTTATTAAATAGCCTTATTTCAGCAACTTACACTTATTAAACAGGCTTATTTCAGCAACTTAGGCTTATTAAATAGGCTTATTTCAGCAACTTAGACTTATTAACTAGCCTTATTAAATAGGCTTATTTCAGCAACTTAGGCTTATTAAATAAGCTTATTTCAGCAACTTATGTTATTAAATAGCCTTATTAAACAGGTTTATTTCAGCAACTTAGGCTTATTAAATAGCATTTTTAAATAGGTTTATTTCAGCAACTTAGACTTATTAAGTATACCTTTTTAAATAGGTTTAGTTCAGAAACTTAGGCTTATTAAATAGGCTTATTTCAGCAACTTAGGCTCATTAAATAGCCTTATTAAATAGGCTTATTTCAGCAACTTAGGCTTATTAAATAGGCTTATTTCAGCAACTTAGGCTTATTAAATAGCCTTATTTCAGAAACTTAGACTTATTAAATAGCCTTATTTCAGCAACTTAGGCTTATTAAATAGCCTTATTTCAGAAACTTAGACTTATTAAATAGGCTTATTTCAGCAACTTAGGCTTATTAAATAGGCTTATTCAGCAACTTAGGCTTATTAAATAGGCTTATTTCAGCAAATTAGACTTATTAAATAGGCCTATTAAATAGGCTTATTAAATAGGCTTATTAAATAGGCTTATTTCAGCAACTTAGGCTTATTAAATAGGCTTATTAAATAGGTTTATTTCAGCAACTTAGTCTTATTAAATAGCCTTATTTCAGCAACTTACGTTTATTAAATAGGCTTATTTCAGCAACTTAGGCTTATTAAATAGCCTAATTAAGTAGACTTATTTCAGCAACTTGGGCTTATTAAATCGGCTTATTTCAGCAACTTACGCTGATTAAAAAGGCTTATTTCAGCAACTTAGACTTATTAAATAGCCTTATTTCAGCAACTTAGACTCATTAAATAGGCTTATTTCAGCAACTTATGCTTATTAAATATACTTATTTCAGCAACTTAGGCTTATTAAATAGGCTTATTTCAGCAACTTAGACTTATTAAATCGCCTTATTTCAGCAACTTAGGCTTATTAAATAGGCTTATTTCAGCAACTTAGGCTTATTAAATAGCCTTATTTCAGCAACTTAGACTTATTAAATAGGCTTATTTCAGCAACTTAGGCTTATTAAATAGGCTCATTCAGAAACTTAGGCTTATTAAATAGGCCTATTTCAGCAACTTAGACTTATTAAATAGCCTTATTAAATAGGCTTATTAAATAGACTTATTAAATAGGCTCATTAAATACTTATTAAATAGGCTTATTAAGTAGGCTTATTAAATAGACTTATTAAATAGGCTCAATAAATAGGCTTATTAAATAGCCTCAATAAATAGGTATATTAAATAGGCTTATTAAATAGGCTCAATAAATAGGCTCATTAAATAGGCTCAATAAATAGGCTTATATAATAGGCTCAATAAATAGGCTTATTAAATAGGCTCAATAAATAGGCTTATTAAATAGGCTCATTAAATACTTATTAAATAGGCTTATTAAATAGACTTATTAAATAGACTTATTAAATAGGCTTATTAAATAGACTTATTAAATAGGCTTATTAAAAAGGCTTATTAAATAGACTTATTAAATAGGCTCATTAAATACTTATTAAATATGTTTATTAAATAGGCGTATTAAATAGGCTTATTAAATAGGCTTATTAAATAGGCTTATTAAATAGGCGTATTAAATAGGCTTATTAAATAGGCTTATTAAATAGGCTTATTAAATAGGCTTATTAAATAGACTTATTAAATAGCCTCATTAAATAGCCTTATTTCAGCAACTTAGGCTTATTAAATAGGCTAATTTCAGCAACTTATGCTTATTAAATAGGCTCATTCAGAAACTTAGGCTTATTAAATAGGCTTATTTCAGCAACTTAGACTTATTAAATAGGCCTATTAAATAGGCTTATTAAATAGGCTTATTTCAGCAACTTAGGCTCATTAAATAGCCTTATTAAACAGGCTTATTAAATAGACTTATTAAATAGGCTCATTAAACACTTATTAGATAGGCTTATTAAATAGGCTTATTAAATAGACTTATTAAATAGGCTCAATAAATAGGATTATTAAATAGGCTTATTAAATAGGCTCATTAAATACTTATTAAATATGTTTATTAAATAGGCGTATTAAATAGGCTTATTAAATAGCCTCATTAAATAGGCTTATTTTAGCAACTTAGGCTTATTAAATAGGTTTATTTCAGCAACTTATGCTTATTAAATAGCCTTATTAAACAGGTTTATTTCAGCAACTTAGGCTCATTAAATAGCATTTTTAAATAGCTTTATTTCAGCAACTTAGACTTATTAAATATACCTTATTAAATAGGCTTAGTTCAGAAACTTAGGCTTATTAAATAGGCTTATTTCAGCAACTTAGGCTCATTAAATAGCCTTATTAAATAGGCTTATTTCAGCAACTTAGGCTTATTAAATAGGCTTATTTCAGCAACTTAAACTTATTAAATAGCCTTATTTCAGCAACTTAGGCTTATTAAATAGCCTTATTTCAAAACTTAGACTTATTAAATAGGCTTATTTCAGCAACTTAGGCTTATTAAATAGGCTTATTCAGCAACTTAGGCTTATTAAATAGGCTTATTTCAGCAACTTAGACTTATTAAATAGGCCTATTAAATAGGCTTATTAAATAGGCTTATTAAATAGGCTTATTTCAGCAACTTAGGCTTATTAAATAGGCTTATTAAATAGGCTTATTTCAGCAACTTAGGTTTATTAAATAGGCTTATTTCAGCAACTTAGTCTTATTAAATAGCCTTATTTCAGCAACTTACGCTTATTAAATAGGCTTATTTCAGCAACTTACGCTGATTAAAAATGCTTATTTCAGCAACTTAGACTTATTAAATAGCCTTATTTCAGCAACTTAGACTCATTAAATAGGCTTATTTCAGCAACTTATGCTTATTAAATATACTTATTTCAGCAACTTAGGCTTATTAAATAGGCTTATTTCAGCAACTTAGACTTATTAAATAGCCTTATTTCAGCAACTTAGGCTTATTAAATAGGCTTATTTCAGCAACTTAGGCTTATTAAATAGCCTTATTTCAGCAACTTAGACTTATTAAATAGGCTTATTTCAGCAACTTTGGCTTATTAAATAGGCTTATTCAGCAACTTAGGCTTATTAAATAGGCTTATTTCAGCAACTTAGGCTTATTAAATAGGCCTATTAAATAGGCTTATTAAATAGGCTTATTTCAGCAACTTAGACTTATTAAATAGGCCTATTAAATAGGCTTATTAAATAGACTTATTAAATAGGCTCATTAAATAGGCTTATTTTAGCAACTTAGGCTTATTAAATAGGTTTATTTCAACAACTTAGACTTATTAAATAGCCTTATTAAATAGGCTTATTTCAGCAACTTAGTCTTATTAAATAGCCTTATTTCAGCAACTTACGCTTATTAAATAGGCTTATTTCAGCAACTTAGGCTTATTAAATAGCCTAATTAAGTAGGCTTATTTCAGCAACTTGGGCTTATTAAATAGGTTTATTTCAACAACTTAGACTTATTAAATAGCCTTATTAAATAAGCTTATTTCAGCAACTTAGTCTTATTAAATAGCCTTATTTCAGCAACTTACGCCTATTAAATAGGCTTATTTCAGCAACTTAGGCTTATTAAATAGCCTAATTAAGTAGGCTTATTTCAGCAACTTGGGCTTATTAAATAGGCTTATTTCAGCAACTTACGCTGATTAAAAAGGCTTATTTCAGCAACTTAGACTTATTAAATAGCCTTATTTCAGCAACTTAAACTCATTAAATAGGCTTATTTCAGCAACTTATGCTTATTAAATATACTTATTTCAGCAACTTAGGCTTATTAAATAGGCTTATTTCAGCAACTTAGACTTATTAAATAGCCTTATTTCAGCAACTTAGGCTTATTAAATAGGCTTATTTCAGCAACTTGGGCTTATTAAATAGCCTTATTTCAGCAACTTAGACTTATTAAATAGGCTTATTTCAGCAACTTTGGCTTATTAAATAGGCTTATTCAGCAACTTAGGCTTATTAAATAGGCTTATTTCAGCAACTTAGGCTTATTAAATAGGCCTATTAAATAGGCTTATTAAATAGGCTTATTTCAGCAACTTAGACTTATTAAATAGGCCTATTAAATAGGCTTATTAAATAGACTTATTAAATAGGCTCATTAAATAGGCTTATTTTAGCAACTTAGGCTTATTAAATAGGTTCATTTCAACAACTTAGACTTATTAAATAGCCTTATTAAATAGCCTTATTTCAGCAACTTAGACTCATTAAATAGGCTTATTTCAGCAACTTATGCTTATTAAATATACTTATTTCAGCAACTTAGGCTTATTAAATAGGCTTATTTCAGCAACTTAGACTTATTAAATAGCCTTATTTCAGCAACTTAGGCTTATTAAATAGGCTTATTTCAGCAACTTAGGCTTATTAAATAGCCTTATTTCAGCAACTTAGACTTATTAAATAGCCTTATTTCAGCAACTTAGGCTTATTAAATAGGCTTATTTCAGCAACTTAGGCGTATTAAATAGCCTTATTTCAGCAACTTAGACTTATTAAATAGGCTTATTTCAGCAACTTTGGCTTATTAAATAGGCTTATTCAGCAACTTAGGCTTATTAAATAGGCTTATTTCAGCAACTTAGGCTTATTAAATAGGCCTATTAAATAGGCTTATTAAATAGGCTTATTTCAGCAACTTAGACTTATTAAATAGGCCTATTAAATAGGCTTATTAAATAGACTTATTAAATAGGCTCATTAAATAGGCTTATTTTAGCAACTTAGGCTTATTAAATAGGTTTATTTCAACAACTTAGACTTATTAAATAGCCTTATTAAATAGGCTTATTTCAGCAACTTAGGCTTATTAAATAAGCTTATTTCAGCAACTTAGTCTTATTAAATATCCTTATTTCAGCAACTTACGCTTATTAAATAGGCTTATTTCAGCAACTTAGGCTTATTAAATAGCCTAATTAAGTAGGCTTATTTCAGCAACTTGGGCTTATTAAATAGGCTTATTTCAGCAACTTACGCTGATTAAAAAGGCTTATTTCAGCAACTTAGACTTATTAAATAGCCTTATTTCAGCAACTTAAACTCATTAAATAGGCTTATTTCAGCAACTTATGCTTATTAAATATACTTATTTCAGCAACTTAGGCTTATTAAATAGGCTTATTTCAGCAACTTAGACTTATTAAATAGCCTTATTTCAGCAACATAGGCTTATTAAATAGGCTTATTTCAGCAACTTGGGCTTATTACATAGCCTTATTTCAGCAACTTAGACTTATTAAATAGGCTTATTTCAGCAACTTTGGCTTATTAAATAGGCTTATTCAGCAACTTAGGCTTATTAAATAGGATTATTTCAGCAACTTAGGCTTATTAAATAGGCCTATTAAATAGGCTTATTAAATAGGCTTATTTCAGCAACTTAGACTTATTAAATAGGCCTATTAAATAGGCTTATTAAATAGACTTATTAAATAGGCTCATTAAATAGGCTTATTTTAGCAACTTAGGCTTATTAAATAGGTTCATTTCAACAACTTAGACTTATTAAATAGCCTTATTAAATAGCCTTATTTCAGCAACTTAGACTCATTAAATAGGCTTATTTCAGCAACTTATGCTTATTAAATATACTTATTTCAGCAACTTAGGCTTATTAAATAGGCTTATTTCAGCAACTTAGACTTATTAAATAGCCTTATTTCAGCAACTTAGGCTTATTAAATAGGCTTATTTCAGCAACTTAGGCTTATTAAATAGCCTTATTTCAGCAACTTAGACTTATTAAATAGGCTTATTTCAGCAACTTTGGCTTATTAAATAGGCTTATTCAGCAACTTAGGCTTATTAAATAGGCTTATTTCAGCAACTTAGGCTTATTAAATAGGCCTATTAAATAGGCTTATTAAATAGGCTTATTTCAGCAACTTAGACTTATTAAATAGGCCTATTAAATAGGCTTATTAAATAGACTTATTAAATAGCCTCATTAAATAGGCTTATTTTAGCAACTTAGGCTTATTAAATAGGTTTATTTCAACAACTTAGACTTATTAAATAGCCTTAATAAATAGGCTTATTTCAGCAACTTAAGCTTATTAAATAAGCTTATTTCAGCAACTTATGCTTATTAAATAGCCTTATTAAACAGGTTTATTTCAGCAACTTAGGCATATTCAATAGCATTTTTAAATAGGTTTATTTCAGCAACTTAGACTTATTAAATATACCTTTTTAAATAGGCTTAGTTCAGAAACTTAGGCTTATTAAATAGGCTTATTTCAGCAACTTAGGCTCATTAAATAGCCTTATTAAATAGGCTTATTTCAGCAACTTAGGCTTATTAAATAGGCTTATTTCAGCAGCTTAAACTTATTAAATAGCCTTATTTCAGCAACTTAGGCTTATTAAATAGCCTTATTTCAGAAACTTAGACTTATTAAATAGGCTTATTTCAGCAACTTAGGCTTATTAAATAGGCTTATTCAGCAACTTAGGCTTATTAAATAGGCTTATTTCAGCAACTTAGACTTATTAAATAGGCCTATTAAATAGGCGTATTAAATAGGCTTATTAAATAGGCTTATTTCAGCAACTTAGCCTTATTAAATAGGCTTATTAAATAGGCTTATTTCAGCAACTTAGGTTTATTAAATAGGCTTATTTCAGCAACTTAGTCTTATTAAATAGCCTTATTTCAGCAACTTACACTTATTAAACAGGCTTATTTCAGCAACTTAGGCTTATTAAATAGCCTAATTAAGTAGGCTTATTTCAGCAACTTGGGCTTATTAAATAGGCTTATTTCAGCAACTTAGACTCATTAAATAGGCTTATTTCAGCAATTTATGCTTATTAAATATACTTATTTCAGCAACTTAGGCTTATTAAATAGGCTTATTTCAGCAACTTAGACTTATTAAATAGCCTTATTTCAGCAACTTAGGCTTATTAAATAGGCTTATTTCAGCAACTTAGGCTTATTAAATAGCCTTATTTCAGCAACTTAGACTTATTAAATAGGCTTATTTCAGCAACTTTGGCTTATTAAATAGGCTTATTCAGCAACTTAGGCTTATTAAATAGGCTTATTTCAGCAACTTAGGCTTATTAAATAGGCCTATTAAATAGGCTTATTAAATAGGCTTATTTCAGCAACGTAGACTTATTAAATAGGCCTAATAAATAGGCTTATTAAATAGACTTATTAAATAGGCTCATTAAATACTTATTAAATAGGCTTATTAAATAGGCTTATTAAATAGACTTATTAAATAGGCTCAATAAATAGGCTTATTAAATAGGCTTATTAAGTAGGCTCAATAAATAGGCTTATTAAATAGGCTTATTAAATAGGCTTTTTAAATTGACTTATTAAATAGACTTATTAAATAGGCTTATTAAATAGGCTTATTAAATAGGCTTATTAAATAGGCTTATTAAATAGACTTATTAAATAGCCTCATTAAATAGGATTATTTTAGCAACTTAGGCTTATTAAATAGGTTTATTTCAGCAACTTAGACTTATTAAATAGCCTTATTTCAGCAAAATAGACTTATTAAATAGGCTTATTTCAGCAACTTATGCTTATTAAATATACTTATTTCAGCAACTTAGGCTTATTAAATAGGCTTTTTTCAGCAACTTAGACTTATTAAATAGCCTTATTTCAGCAACTTAGGCTTATTAAATAAGCTTATTTCAGCAACATAGGCTTATTAATTAGCCTTATTTCAGCAACTTAGACGTATTAAATAGGCCTATTAAATAGGCTTATTAAATAGACTTATTAAATAGGCTCATTAAATATTTATTAAATAGGCTTATTAAATAGACTTATTAAATAGGCTCAATAAATAGGCTTATTAAATAGGCCTATTAAATAGCCTCAATAAATAGGCATATTACATAGGCTTATTAAATAGGCTTATTAAATAGACTTATTAAATAGGCTTATTAAATTGGCTCAATAAATTGGCTTATTAAATAGGCTCAATAAATAGGCTTATTAAATAGGCTCAATAAATAGGCTTATTAAATAGGCTCAATAAATAGGCTTATTAAATAGGCTCATTAAATACTTATTAAATAGGCTTATTAAATAGACTTATTTCAGCAACTTAGGCTTATTAAATAGCCTTATTGAATAGGCTTATTTCAGCAACTTAGACTTATTAAATAGGTTTATTCAGCAACTTAGGCTTATTAAATAGGTTTGTTCAGCAACTTAGGCTTATTAAATAGGCTTGTTCAGCAACTTAGGCTTATTAAATAAGCTTATTTCAGCAACTTAGGCTTATTAAATAGGCTCATTCAGAAACTTAGGCTTATTAAATAGGCTTATTTCAGCAACTTAGACTTATTAAATAGGCCTATTAAATAGGCTTATTAAATAGGCTTATTTCAGCAACTTAGGCTCATTAAATAGCCTTATTAAGTAGGCTTATTAAATAGACTTATTAAATAGGCTCAATAAATAGGCTTATTAAATAGGCTTATTAAATAGGCTTATTAAATAGGCTTATTAAATAGGCTTATTAAATAGACTTATTAAATAGGCTTATTAAATAGGCTCAATAAATAGGCTTATTAAATAGGCTCAATAAATAGGCTTATAAAATAGGCTCAATAAATAGGCTTATTAAATAGGCTCAATAAATAGGCTTATTAAATAGGCTCATTAAATACTTATTAAATAGGCTTATTACATAGACTTATTAAATAGACTTATTAAATAGGCTTATTAAATAGATTTATTAAATAGGCTTATTAAAAAGGCTTATTAAATAGACTTATTAAATAGGCTCATTAAATACTTATTAAATATGTTTATTAAATAGGCGTATTAAATAGGCTTATTAAATAGGCTTATTAAATAGGCTTATTAAATAGACTTATTAAATAGCCTCATTAAATAGGCTTATTTTAGCAACTTAGGCTTATTAAATAGGTTTATTTCAGCAACTTAGACTTATTAAATAGCCTTATTAAATAGGCTTATTTCAGCAACTTAGACTTATTAAATAGCCTTATTTCAGCAACTTAGACTCATTAAATAGGCTTATTTCAGCAACTTATGCTTATTAAATATACTTATTTCAGCAACTTAGGCTTATTAAATAGGCTTATTTCAGCAACTTAGACTTATTAAATAGCCTTATTTCAGCAACTTAGGCTTATTAAATAGGCTTATTTCAGCAACTTAGGCTTATTAAATAGCCTTATTTCAGCAACTTAGACTTATTAAATAGGCTTATTTCAGCAACTTAGGCTTATTAAATAGGCTTATTCAGCAACTTAGGCTTATTAAATAGGCTTATTTCAGCAACTTAGGCTTATTAAATAGGCCTATTAAATAGGCTTATTAAATAGGCTTATTTAAGCAACTTAGACTTATTAAATAGGCCTATTAAATAGGCTTATTAAATAGACTTATTAAATAGGCTCATTAAATACTTATTAAATAGGCTTATTAAATAGGCTTATTAAATAGACTTATTAAATAGGCTCAATAAATAGGCTTATTAAGTAGGCTCAATAAATAGGCTTATTAAATAGGCATATTAAATAGGCTTATTAGATAGACTTATTAAATCGGCTTATTAAATAGGCTCAATAAATAGGCTTATTAAATAGGCTCAATAAATACGCTTATTAAATAGGCTCAATAAACAGGCTTATTAAATAGGCTCAATAAATAGGCTTATTAAATAGGCTTATTAAATAGGCTTATTTCAGCAACTTAGGCTTATTAAATAGGCTTATTAAAAAGGCTTATTTCAGCAACTTAGGTTTATTAAATAGGCTTATTTCAGCAACTTAGTCTTATTAAATAGCCTTATTTCAGCAACTTACGCTTATTAAATAGGCTTATTTCAGCAACTTAGGCTTATTAAATAGCCTAATTAAGTAGGCTTATTTCAGCAACTTGGGCTTATTAAATAGGCTTATTTCAGCAACTTACGCTGATTAAAAAGGCTTATTTCAGCAACTTAGACTTATTAAATAGCCTTATTTCAGCAACTTAGACTCATTAAATAGGCTTATTTCAGCAACATATGCTTATTAAATATACTTATTTCAGCAACTTAGGCTTATTAAATAGGCTTATTTCAGCAACTTAGCCTTATTAAATAGCCTTATTTCAGCAACTTAGGCTTATTAAATAGGCTTATTTCAGCAACTTAGGCTTATTAAATAGCCTTATTTCAGCAACTTAGACTTATTAAATTGGCTTATTCAGCAACTTAGGCTTATTAAATAGGCTTATTTCAGCAACTTAGGCTTATTAAATAGGCCTATTAAATAGGCTTATTAAATAGGCTTATTTCAGCAACTTAGACTTATTAAATAGGCCTATTAAATAGGCTTATTAAATAGACTTATTAAATAGGCTCATTAAATACTTATTAAATAGGCTTATTAAATAGGCTTATTAAATAGACTTAATAAATAGGCTCAATAAATAGGCTTATTAAATAGGCTTATTAAGTAGGCTCAATAAATAGGCTTATTAAATAGGCTTATTAAATAGGCGTTTTAAATTGACTTATTAAATAGACTTATTAAATAGGCTTATTAAATAGGCTTATTAAATAGGCTTATTAAATAGGCTTATTAAATAGACTTATTAAATAGCCTCATTAAATAGGCTTATTTTAGCAACTTAGGCTTATTAAATAGGTTTATTTCAGCAACTTAGACTTATTAAATAGCCTTATTTCAGCAAAATAGACTTATTAAATAGGCTTATTTCATCAACTTATGCTTATTAAATATACTTATTTCAGCAACTTAGGCTTATTAAATAGGCTTATTTCAGCAACTTAGACTTATTAAATAGCCTTATTTCAGCAACTTAGACTTATTAAATAGGCCTATTAAATAGGCTTATTAAATAGGCTCAATAAATTGGCTTATTAAATAGGCTCAATAAATAGGCTTATTAAATAGGCTCAATAAATAGGCTTATTAAATAGGCTCAATAAATAGGCTTATTAAATAAGCTCATTAAATACTTATTAAATAGGCTTATTAAATAGACTTATTTCAGCAACTTAGGCTTATTAAATAGCCTTATTGAATAGGCTTATTTCAGCAACTTAGACTTATTAAATAGGTTTATTCAGCAACTTAGGCTTATTAAATAGGTTTGTTCAGCAACTTAGGCTTATTAAATAGGCTTGTTCAGCAACTTAGGTTTATTAAATAAGCTTATTTCAGCAACTTAGGCTTATTAAATAGGCTCATTCAGAAACTTAGGCTTATTAAATAGGCTTATTTCAGCAACTTAGACTTATTAAATAGGCCTATTAAATAGGCTTATTAAATAGGCTTATTTCAGCAACTTAGGCTCATTAAATAGACTTATTAAATAGGCTTATTAAATATACTTATTAAATAGGCTCATTAAATACTTATTAAATAGGCTTATTAAGTAGGCTTATTAAATAGACTTATTAAATAGGCTCAATAAATAGGCTTATTAAATAGGCTTATTAAATAGGCTTATTAAATAGGCTTATTAAATAGGCTTATTAAATAGACTTATTAAATAGGCTTATTAAATAGGCTCAATAAATAGGCTTATTAAATAGGCTCAATAAATAGGCTTATAAAATAGGCTCAATAAATAGGCTTATTAAATAGGCTCAATAAATAGGCTTATTAAATAGGCTCATTAAATACTTATTAAATAGGCTTATTACATAGACTTATTAAATAGACTTATTAAATAGGCTTATTAAATAGATTTATTAAATAGGCTTATTAAAAAGGCTTATTAAATAGACTTATTAAATAGGCTCATTAAATACTTATTAAATATGTTTATTAAATAGGCGTATTAAATAGGCTTATTAAATAGGCTTATTAAATAGGCTTATTAAATAGGCTTATTAAATAGACTTATTAAATAGCCTCATTAAATAGGCTTATTTTAGCAACTTAGGCTTATTAAATAGGTTTATTTCAGCAACTTAGACTTATTAAATAGCCTTATTAAATAGGCTTATTTCAGCAACTTAGACTTATTAAATAGCCTTATTTCAGCAACGTAGACTCATTAAATAGGCTTATTTCAGCAACTTATGCTTATTAAATATACTTATTTCAGCAACTTAGGCTTATTAAATAGGCTTATTTCAGCAACTTAGGCTTATTAAATAGCCTTATTTCAGCAACTTAGACTTATTAAATAGGCTTATTTCAGCAACTTAGGCTTATTAAATAGGCTTATTCAGCAACTTAGGCTTATTAAATAGGCTTATTTCAGCAACTTAGGCTTATTAAATAGGCCTATTAAATAGGCTTATTAAATAGGCTTATTTAAGCAACTTAGACTTATTAAATAGGCCTATTAAATAGGCTTATTAAATAGACTTATTAAATAGGCTCATTAAATACTTATTAAATAGGCTTATTAAATAGGCTTATTAAATAGACTTATTAAATAGGTTCAATAAATAGGCTTATTAAGTAGGCTCAATAAATAGGCTTATTAAATAGGCATATTAAATAGGCTTATTAGATAGACTTATTAAATCGGTTTATTAAATAGGCTCAATAAATAGGCTTATTAAATAGGCTCAATAAATACGCTTATTAAATAGGCTCAATAAACAGGCTTATTAAATAGGCTCAATAAATAGGCTAATTAAATAGGCTTATTAAATAGGCTTATTTCAGCAACTTAGGCTTATTAAATAGGCTTATTAAAAAGGCTTATTTCAGCAACTTAGGTTTATTAAATAGGCTTATTTCAGCAACTTAGTCTTATTAAATAGCCTTATTTCAGCAACTTATGCTTATTAAATAGGCTTATTTCAGCAACTTAGGCTTATTAAATAGCCTAATTAAGTAGGCTTATTTCAGCAACTTGGGCTTATTAAATAGGCTTATTTCAGCAACTTACGCTGATTAAAAAGGCTTATTTCAGCAACTTAGACTTATTAAATAGCCTTATTTCAGCAACTTAGACTCATTAAATAGGCTTATTTCAGCAACATATGCTTATTAAATATACTTATTTCAGCAGCTTAGGCTTATTAAATAGGCTTATTTCAGCAACTTAGCCTTATTAAATAGCCTTATTTCAGCAACTTAGGCTTATTAAATAGGCTTATTTCAGCAACTTAGACTTATTAAATAGCCTTATTTCAGCAACTTAGACTTATTAAATAGGCTTATTTCAGCAACTTTGGCTTATTAAATTGGCTTATTCAGCAACTTAGGCTTATTAAATAGGCTTATTTCAGCAACTTAGGCTTATTAAATAGGCCTATTAAATAGGCTTATTAAATAGGCTTATTTCAGCAACTTAGACTTATTAAATAGGCCTATTAAATAGGCTTATTAAATAGACTTATTAAATAGGCTCATTAAATACTTATTAAATAGGCTTATTAAATAGGCTTATTAAATAGACTTAATAAATAGGCTCAATAAATAGGCTTATTAAATAGGCTTATTAAGTAGGCTCAATAAATAGGCTTATTAAATAGGCTTATTAAATAGGCGTTTTAAATTGACTTATTAAATAGACTTATTAAATAGGCTTATTAAATAGGCTTATTAAATAGGCTTATTAAATAGGCTTATTAAATAGACTTATTAAATAGCCTCATTAAATAGGCTCATTTTAGCAACTTAGGCTTATTAAATAGGTTTATTTCAGCAACTTAGACTTATTAAATAGCCTTATTTCAGCAAAATAGACTTATTAAATAGGCTTATTTCAGCAACTTATGCTTATTAAATATACTTATTTCAGCAACTTAGGCTTATTAAATAGGCTTATTTCAGCAACTTAGACTTATTAAATAGCCTTATTTCAGCAACTTAGACTTATTAAATAGGCCTATTAAATAGGCTTATTAAATAGACTTATTAAATAGGCTCATTAAATAATTATTAAATAGGCTTATTAAATAGGCTTATTAAATAGACTTATTAAATAGGCTCAATAAATAGGCTTATTAAATAGGCCTATTAAATAGCCTCAATAAATAGGCTTATTATATAGGCTTATTAAATAGGCTTATTAAATAGACTTATTAAATAGGCTTATTAATAAGGCTCAATAAATAGGCCCATTAAATAGGCTCAATAAATAGGCTTATTAAATAGGCTCAATAAATAAGCTTATTAAATAGGCTCAATAAATAGGCTTATTAAATAGGCTCATTAAATACTTATTAAATAGGCTTATTAAATAGACTTATTAAATAGACTTATTTCAGCAACTTAGGCTTATTAAATAGCCTTATTGAATAGGCTTATTTCAGCAACTTAGACTTATTAAATAGGTTTATTCAGCAACTTAGGCTTATTAAATAGGTTTGTTCAGCAACTTAGGCTTATTAAATAGGCTTGTTCAGCAACTTAGGCTTATTAAATAAGCTTATTTCAGCAACTTAGGCTTATTAAATAGGCTCATTCAGAAACTTAGGCTTATTAAATAGGCTTATTTCAGCAACTTAGACTTATTAAATAGGCCTATTAAATAGGCTTATTAAATAGGCTTATTTCAGCAACTTAGGCTCATTAAATAGCCTTATTAAATAGGCTTATTAAATAGACTTATTAAATAGGCTCATTAAATACTTATTAAATAGGCTTATTAAGTAGGCTTATTAAATAGACTTATTAAATAGGCTCAATAAATAGGCTTATTAAATAGGCTTATTAAATAGGCGTATTAAATAGGCTTATTAAATAGGCGTATTAAATAGACTTATTAAATAGGCTTATTAAATAGGCTCAATAAATAGGCTTATTAAATAGGCTCAATAAATAGGCTTATAAAATAGGCTCAATAAATAGGCTTATTAAATAAGCTCAATAAATAGGCTTATTAAATAGGCTCATTAAATACTTATTAAATAGGCTTATTAAATAGACTTATTAAATAGACTTATTAAATAGGCTTATTAAATAGATTTATTAAATAGGCTTATTAAAAAGGCTTATTAAAAAGACTTATTAAATAGGCTCATTAAATACTTATTAAATATGTTTATTAAATAGGTGTATTAAATAGGCTTATTAAATAGGCTTATTAAATAGGCTTATTAAATAGGCTTATTAAATAGACTTATTAAATAGCCTCATTAAATAGGCTTATTTTAGCAACTTAGGCTTATTAAATAGGTTTATTTCAGCAACTTAGACTTATTAAATAGCCTTATTAAATAGGCTTATTTCAGCAACTTATGCTTATTAAATATACTTATTTCAGCAACTTAGGCTTATTAAATAGGCTTATTTCAGCAACTTAGACTTATTAAATAGCCTTATTTCAGCAACTTAGGCTTATTAAATAGGCTTATTTCAGCAACTTAGGCTTATTAAATAGCCTTATTTCAGCAACTTAGACTTATTAAATAGGCTTATTTCAGCAACTTAGGCTTATTAAATAGGCTTATTCAGCAACTTAGGCTTATTAAATAGGCTTATTTCAGCAACTTAGGCTTATTAAGTAGGCCTATTAAATAGGCTTATTAAATAGGCTTATTTAAGCAACTTAGACTTATTAAATAGGCCTATTAAATAGGCTTATTAAATAGACTTATTAAATAGGCTCATTAAATACTTATTAAATAGGCTTATTAAATAGGCGTATTAAATAGACTTATTAAATAGGCTCAATAAATAGGCTTATTAAATAGGCTTATTAAGTAGGCTCAATAAATAGGCTTATTAAATAGGCTTATTAAATAGGCTTATTAGATAGACTTATTAAATCGGCTTATTAAATAGGCTCAATAAATAGGCTTATTAAATAGGCTCAATAAATAGGCTTATTAAATAGGCTCAATAAACAGGCTTATTAAATAGGATCAATAAATAGGCTTATTAAATAGGCATATTAAATAGGCTTATTAAATAGGCTTATTAAATAGACTTATTAAATAGCCTCATTAAATAGGCTTATTTTAGCAACTTAGGCTTATTAAATAGGTTTATTTCAGCAACTTAGACTTATTAAATAGCCTTATTTCAGCAACTTAGACTTATTAAATAGGCTTATTTCAGCAACTTATGCTTATTAAATATACTTATTTCAGCAATTTAGGCGTATTAAATAGGCTTATTTCAGCAACTTAGACTTATTAAATAGCCTTATTTCAGCAACTTAGGCTTATTAAATAGGCTTATTTCAGCAACTTAGGCTTATTAATTAGCCTTATTTCAGCAACTTAGACTTATTAAATAGGTTTATTTCAGCAACTTAGGCTTATTAAATAGGCCTATTAAATAGGCTTATTAAATAGGCTTATTTCAGCAACTTAGACTTATTAAATAGGCCTATTATATAGGCTTATTAAATAGACTTATTAAATAGGCTCATTAAATACTTATTAAATAGGCTTATTAAATAGGCTTATTAAATAGACTTATTAAATAGGCTCAATAAATAGGCTTATTAAATAGGCTTATTAAATAGGCTCAATAAATAGGCTTATTAAATAGGCTTATTAAATAGACTTATTAAATAGGCTTATTAAATAGGCTCAATAAATAGGCTTATTAAATAGGCTCAATAAATAGGCTTATTAATTAGGCTCAATAAATAGGCTTATTAAATAGGCTCAATAAATAGGTTTATTAAATAGGCTCATTAAATACTTATTAAATATGTTTATTAAATAGGCGTATTAAATAGGCTTATTAAATAGGCTTATTAAATAGGCTTATTAAATAGCCTCATTAAATATTTATTAAATAGGCTTATTAAATAGGCTTATTAAATAGGCTTATTTCAGCAACTTAAGCTTATTAAATAGCCTTATTGAATAGGCTTGTTTCAGCAACTTAGACTTATTAAATAGGTTTATTCAGCAACTTAGGCTTATTAAATAGGCTTGTTCAGCAACTTAGGCTTATTAAATAAGCTTATTTCAGCAACTTAGGCTTATTAAATATGCTCATTCAGAAACTTAGGCTTATTAAATAGGCTTATTTCAGCAACTTAGACTTATTAAATAGGCCTATTAAATAGGCTTATTAAATAGGCTTATTTCAGCAACTTAGGCTAATTAAATAGCCTTATTAAATAGGCTTATTAAATAGGCTTATTAAATAGGCTTATTAGATAGACTTATTAAATCGGCTTATTAAATAGGCTCAATAAATAGGCTTATTAAATAGGCTCAATAAATAGGCTTATTAAATAGGCTCAATAAACAGGCTTATTAAATAGGATCAATAAATAGGCTTATTAAATAGGCTTATTAAATAGGCTTATTAAATAGGCTTATTAAATAGACTTATTAAATAGCCTCATTAAATAGGCTTATTTTAGCAACTTAGGCTTATTAAATAGGTTTATTTCAGCAACTTAGACTTATTAAATAGCCTTATTTCAGCAACTTAGACTTATTAAATAGGCTTATTTCAGCAACTTATGCTTATTAAATATACTTATTTCAGCAATTTAGGCGTATTAAATAGGCTTATTTCAGCAACTTAGACTTATTAAATAACCTTATTTCAGCAACTTAGGCTTATTAAATAGGCTTATTTCAGCAACTTAGGCTTATTAATTAGCCTTATTTCAGCAACTTAGACTTATTAAATAGGCTTATTTCAGCAACTTAGGCTTATTAAATAGGCCTATTAAATAGGCTTATTAAATAGGCTTATTTCAGCAACTTAGACTTATTAAATAGGCCTATTATATAGGCTTATTAAATAGACTTATTAAATAGGCTCATTAAATACTTATTAAATAGGCTTATTAAATAGGCTTATTAAATAGACTTATTAAATAGGCTCAATAAATAGGCTTATTAAATAGGCTTATTAAATAGGCTCAATAAATAGGCTTATTAAATAGGCTTATTAAATAGACTTATTAAATAGGCTTATTAAATAGGCTCAATAAATAGGCTTATTAAATAGGCTCAATAAATAGGCTTATTAATTAGGCTCAATAAATAGGCTTATTAAATAGGCTCAATAAATAGGTTTATTAAATAGGCTCATTAAATACTTATTAAATATGTTTATTAAATAGGCGTATTAAATAGGCTTATTAAATAGGCTTATTAAATAGGCTTATTAAATAGCCTCATTAAATATTTATTAAATAGGCTTATTAAATAGGCTTATTAAATAGGCTTATTTCAGCAACTTAAGCTTATTAAATAGCCTTATTGAATAGGCTTGTTTCAGCAACTTAGACTTATTAAATAGGTTTATTCAGCAACTTAGGCTTATTAAATAGGCTTGTTCAGCAACTTAGGCTTATTAAATAAGCTTATTTCAGCAACTTAGGCTTATTAAATATGCTCATTCAGAAACTTAGGCTTATTAAATAGGCTTATTTCAGCAACTTAGACTTATTAAGTAGGCCTATTAAATAGGCTTATTAAATAGGCTTATTTCAGCAACTTAGGCTAATAAAATAGCCTTATTAAATAGGCTTATTAAATAGACTTATTAAATAGGCTCATTAAATACTTATTAAATAGGCTTATTAAATAGGCGTATTAAATAGACTTATTAAATAGGCTCAATAAATAGGCTTATTAAATAGGCTTATTAAGTAGGCTCAATAAATAGGCTTATTAAATAGGCTTATTAAATAGGCTTATTAGATAGACTTATTAAATCGGCTTATTAAATAGGCTCAATAAATAGGCTTATTAAATAGGCTCAATAAATAGGCTTATTAAATAGGCTCAATAAACAGGCTTATTAAATAGGATCAATAAATAGGCTTATTAAATAGGCTTATTAAATAGGCTTATTAAATAGGCTTATTAAATAGACTTATTAAATAGCCTCATTAAATAGGCTTATTTTAGCAACTTAGGCTTATTAAATAGGTTTATTTCAGCAACTTAGACTTATTAAATAGCCTTATTTCAGCAACTTAGACTTATTAAATACGCTTATTTCAGCAACTTATGCTTATTAAATATACTTATTTCAGCAATTTAGGCGTATTAAATAGGCTTATTTCAGCAACTTAGACTTATTAAATAGCCTTATTTCAGCAACTTAGGCTTATTAAATAGGCTTATTTCAGCAACTTAGGCTTATTAATTAGCCTTATTTCAGCAACTTAGACTTATTAAATAGGCTTATTTCAGCAACTTAGGCTTATTAAATAGGCCTATTAAATAGGCTTATTAAATAGGCTTATTTCAGCAACTTAGACTTATTAAATAGGCCTATTATATAGGCTTATTAAATAGACTTATTAAATAGGCTCATTAAATACTTATTAAATAGGCTTATTAAATAGGCTTATTAAATAGACTTATTAAATATGCTCAATAAATAGGCTTATTAAATAGGCTTATTAAATAGGCTCAATAAATAGGCTTATTAAATAGGCTTATTAAATAGACTTATTAAATAGGCTTATTAAATAGGCTCAATAAATAGGCTTATTAAATAGGCTCAATAAATAGGCTTATTAATTAGGCTCAATAAATAGGCTTATTAAATAGGCTCAATAAATAGGTTTATTAAATAGGCTCATTAAATACTTATTAAATATGTTTATTAAATAGGCGTATTAAATAGACTTATTAAATAGGCTCATTAAATACTTATTAAATAGGCTTATTAAATAGGCTTATTAAATAGACGTATTAAATAGGCTCAATAAATAGGCTTATTAAATAGGCTTATTAAATAGGCTCAATAAATAGGCTTATTAAATAGGCTTATTAAATAGGCTCAATAAATAGGCTTATTAAATTGGCTCAATAAATAGGCTTATTAAATAGGCTCAATAAATAGGCTTATAAAATAGGCTCAATATATAGGCTTATTAAATTGTCTCAATAAATGGCTTATTAAATAGGCTCATTAAATACTTATTAAATAGGCTTATTAAATAGACTTATTAAATAGACTTATTAAATAGGCTTATTAAATAGACTTATTAAATAGGCTTATTAAAAAGGCTTATTAAATAGACTTATTAAATAGGCTAATTAAATACTTATTAAATATGTTTATTAAATAGGCATATTAAATAGGCTTATTAAATAGGCTTATCAAATAGGCTTATTAAATAGGCTTATTAAGTAGACTTATTAAATAGCCTCATTAAATAGGCTTATTTTATCAACTTAGGCTTATTAAATAGGTTTATTTCAGCAACTTAGACTTATTAAAAAGCCTTATTAAATAGGCTTATTTCAGCAACTTAGACTTATTAAATAGGCCTATTAAATAGGCTTATTAAATAGACTTATTAAATAGGCTCATTAAATACTTATTAAATAGGCTTATTAAATAGGCTTATTAAATAGACTTATTAAATAGGCTCAATAAATAGGCTTATTAAAGAGGCTTATTAAATAGGCTCAATAAATAGGCTTATTAAATAGGCTTATTAAATAGACTTATTAAATAGGCTTATTAAATAGGCTCAATAAATAGGCTTATTAAATAGGCTCAATAAATAGGCTTATTAATTAGGCTCAATAAATAGGCTTATTAAATAGGCTCAATAAATAGGCTTATTAATTAGGCTCAATAAATAGGCTTATTAAATAGGCTCAATAAATAGGTTTATTAAATAGGCTCATTAAATACTTATTAAATATGTTTATTAAATAGGCGTATTAAATAGACTTATTAAATAGGCTCATTAAATACTTATTAAATAGGCTTATTAAATAGGCTTATTAAATAGACGTATTAAATAGGCTCAATAAATAGGCTTATTAAATAGGCTTATTAAATAGGCTCAATAAATAGGCTTATTAAATAGGCTTATTAAATAGGCTCAATAAATAGGCTTATTAAATTGGCTCAATAAATAGGCTTATTAAATAGGCTCAATAAATAGGCTTATAAAATAGGCTCAATATATAGGCTTATTAAATTGTCTCAATAAATGGCTTATTAAATAGGCTCATTAAATACTTATTAAATAGGCTTATTAAATAGACTTATTAAATAGACTTATTAAATAGGCTTATTAAATAGACTTATTAAATAGGCTTATTAAAAAGGCTTATTAAATAGACTTATTAAATAGGCTAATTAAATACTTATTAAATATGTTTATTAAATAGGCATATTAAATAGGCTTATTAAATAGGCTTATCAAATAGGCTTATTAAATAGGCTTATTAAGTAGACTTATTAAATAGCCTCATTAAATAGGCTTATTTTATCAACTTAGGCTTATTAAATAGGTTTATTTCAGCAACTTAGACTTATTAAAAAGCCTTATTAAATAGGCTTATTTCAGCAACTTAGACTTATTAAATAGGCCTATTAAATAGGCTTATTAAATAGACTTATTAAATAGGCTCATTAAATACTTATTAAATAGGCTTATTAAATAGGCTTATTAAATAGACTTATTAAATAGGCTCAATAAATAGGCTTATTAAAGAGGCTTATTAAATAGGCTCAATAAATAGGCTTATTAAATAGGCTTATTAAATAGACTTATTAAATAGGCTTATTAAATAGGCTCAATAAATAGGCTTATTAAATAGGCTCAATAAATAGGCTTATTAATTAGGCTCAATAAATAGGCTTATTAAATAGGCTCAATAAATAGGCTTATTAAATAGGCTCATTAAATACTTATTAAATATGTTTATTAAATAGGCGTATTAAATAGGGCTTATTAAATAGGCTTATTAAATAGGCTTATTAAATAGCCTCATTAAATATTTATTAAATAGGCTTATTAAATAGGCTTATTAAATAGGCTTATTTCAGCAACTTAAGCTTATTAAATAGCCTTATTGAATAGGCTTGTTTCAGCAACTTAGACTTATTAAATAGGTTTATTCAGCAACTTAGGCTTATTAAATAGGCTTGTTCAGCAACTTAGGCTTATTAAATAAGCTTATTTCAGCAACTTAGGCTTATTAAATAGGCTCATTCAGAAACTTAGGCTTATTAAATAGGCTTATTTCAGCAACTTAGACTTATTAAATAGGCCTATTAAATAGGCTTATTAAATAGGCTTATTTCAGCAACTTAGGCTAATTAAATAGCCTTATTAAATAGGCTTATTAAATAGACTTATTAAATAGGCTCATTAAATACTTATTAAATAGGCTTATTAAATAGGCTTATTAAATAGACTTATTAAATAGGCTCAATAAATAGGCTTATTAAATAGGCTTATTAAATAGGCTCAATAAATAGGCTTATTAAATAGGCTTATTAAATAGGCTCAATAAATAGGCTTATTAAATTGGCTCAATAAATAGGCTTATTAAATAGGCTCAATAAATAGGCTTATAAAATAGGCTCAATAAATAGGCTTATTAAATTGTCTCAATAAATGGCTTATTAAATAGGCTCATTAAATACTTATTAAATAGGCTTATTAAATAGACTTATTAAATAGACTTATTAAATAGGCTTATTAAATAGACTTATTAAATAGGCTTATTAAAAAGGCTTATTAAATAGACTTATTAAATAGGCTCATTAAATACTTATTAAATATGTTTATTAAATAGGCATATTAAATAGGCTTATTAAATAGGCTTATCAAATAGGCTTATTAAATAGGCTTATTAAGTAGACTTATTAAATAGCCTCATTAAATAGGCTTATTTTATCAACTTAGGCTTATTAAATAGGTTTATTTCAGCAACTTAGACTTATTAAAAAGCCTTATTAAATAGGCTTATTTCAGCAA
Organism: Petromyzon marinus; assembly: GCF_048934315.1. Lineage (NCBI taxonomy): Eukaryota > Metazoa > Chordata > Hyperoartia > Petromyzontiformes > Petromyzontidae > Petromyzon > Petromyzon marinus. The sequence goes on from NW_027422784.1 coordinate 2,495,647, forward strand.
CTTAGACTTATTAAATAGGCCTATTAAATAGGCTTATTAAATAGACTTATTAAATAGGCTCATTAAATACTTATTAAATAGGCTTATTAAATAGGCTTATTAAATAGACTTATTAAATAGGCTCAATAAATAGGCTTATTAAATAGGCTTATTAAGTAAGCCTAAGTTGCTGAAATAAGCCTATTTAATAAGCCTATTTAATAAGCCTATTTAATAGGCCTATTTAATAAGTCTAAGTTGCTGAAATAAGCCTATTTAATAAGCCTATTTAATAGTCTATTTAATAAGTCTAAGTTGCTGAAATAAGCCTATTTAATAAGCCAAAGTTGCTGAATGAGCCTATTTAATAAGCCTAAGTTGCTGAAATAAGCCTATTTAATAAGCCTAAGTTGCTGAATAAGCCTATTTAATAAGCCTAAGTTGCTGAAATAAGCCTTTTTAATAAGTCTAAGTTGCTGAAATAACCCTATTTAATAAGCCTAAGTTGCTGAAATAAGCCTATTTAATAAGGCTATATAATAAGCCTAATTTGCTGAATAAGCCTATTTAATAAGTCTAAATTGCTGAAATAACGCTATTTAATAAGCCTAAGTTGCTGAAATAAGCCTATTTAATCAGCCTAAGTTGCTAAAATAAGCCTATTTAATGAGGCTATTTAATACGTCTATTTAATAAGCCTATTTAATAAGCCTATTTAATAAGCCTATTTAATATGCCTATTTAATAAACCTATTTAATAAGTATTTAATGAGCCTATTTAATAAGTCTATTTAATAAGCCTTTTAATAAGCCTATTTAATAAGTCTAAGTTGCTGAAATAAGCCTATTTAATAACCCTAAGTTTCTGAATGAGCCTATTTAATAAGCCTAAGTTGATGAAATTAGCCTATTTAATAAGCCTATTTAATAGGCCTATTTAATAAGTCTAAGTTGCTGAAATAAGCCTATTTAATAAGCCTAAGTTTCTGAATGAGCCTATTTAATAAGACTAAGTTGCTGAAATAAGCCTATTTAATAAGCCTAAGTTGCTGAATAAGCCTATTTAATAAGCCTAAGTTGCTGAATAAACCTATTTAATAAGTCTAAATTGCTGAAAAAAGCCTATTTAATAAGGCTATTTAATAAGCCTAAGTTGCTGAATAAGGCTATTTAATAAGTCTATGTTTCTGAAATAATGCTATTTAATAAACCTAAGTTGCTGAAATAAGCCTATTTAATAAGCCTATTTAATAGTCTATTTAATAAGTCTAAGTTGCTGAAATAAGCCTATTTAATAAGCCAAAGTTGCTGAAATAAGCCTATTTAATAAGCCTAAGTTGCTGAATAAGCCTATTTAATAAGCCCAAGTTGCTGAAATAAGCCTTTTTAATAAGTCTAAGTTGCTGAAATAAGCCTATTTAATAAGCCTAAGTTGCTGAAATAAGCCTATTTAATAAGGCTATTTAATAAGCCTAAGTTGCTGAATAAGCCTATTTAATAAGTCTAAATTGCTGAAATAACGCTATTTAATAAGCCTAAGTTGCTGAAATAAGCCTATTTAATAACCCTAAGTTGCTAAAATAAGCCTATTTAATGAGGCTATTTAATACTTCTATTTAATAAGCCTATTTAATAAGCCTATTTAATAAGCCTATTTAATATGCCTATTTAATAAACCTATTTAATAAGTATTTAATGAGCCTATTTAATAAGTCTATTTAATAAGCCTTTTAATAAGCCTATTTTATAAGTCTAAATTGCTGAAATAAGCCTATTTAATAAGGCTATTTAATAAGCCTAAGTTGCTTAATAAGCCTATTTAATAAGTCTAAGTTTCTGAAATAATGCTATTTAATAAGCCTAAGTTGCTGAAATAAGCCTATTTAATAAGCCTATTTAATAGTCTATTTAATAAGTCTAAGTTGCTGAAATAAGCCTATTTAATAAGCCAAAGTTGCTGAATGAGCCTATTTAAAAAGCCTAAGTTGCTGAAATAAGCCTATTTAATAAGCCTAAGTTGCTGAATAAGCCTATTTAATAAGCCTAAGTTGCTGAAATAAGCCTTTTTAATAAGTCTAAGTTGCTGAAATAAGCCTATTTAATAAGCCTAAGTTGCTGAAATAAGCCTATTTAATAAGGCTATTTAATAAGCCTAAGTTGCTGAATAAGCCTATTTAATAAGTCTAAATTGCTGAAATAACGCTATTTAATAAGCCTAAGTTGCTGAAATAAGCCTATTTAATAAGCATAAGTTGCTAAAATAAGCCTATTTAATGACGCTATTTAAGACGTCTATTTAATAAGCCTATTTAATATGCCTATTTAATAAGCCTATTTAATATGCCTATTTAATAAACCTATTTAATAAGTATTTAATGAGCCTATTTAATAAGTCTATTTAATAAGCCTTTTAATAAGCCTATTTTATAAGTCTAAGTTGCTGAAATAAGCCTATTTAATAAGCCTAAGTTTCTGAATGAGCCTATTTAATAAGCCTAAGTTGATGAAATTAGCCTATTTAATAAGCCTATTTAATAGGCATATTTATTAAGTCTAAGTTGCTGAAATAAGCCTATTTAATAAGCCTAAGTTTCTGAATGAGCCTATTTAATAAGCCTAAGTTGCTGAAATAAGCCTATTTAATAAGCCTAAGTTGCTGAATAAGCCTATTTAATAAGCCTAAGTTGCTGAATAAACCTATTTAATAAGTCTAAATTGCTGAAATAAGCCGATTTAATAAGGCTATTTAATAAGCCTAAGTTGCTGAATACGCCTATTTAATAAGTCTAAGTTTCTGAAATAATGCTATTTAATAAGCCTAAGTTGCTGAAATAAGGCTATTTAATAAGTCTAAGTTGCTGAAATAAGCCTATTTAATAAGCCTAAGTTGCTGAAATAAGCCTATTTAATAAGCCTATTTATTGAGCCTATTTAATAAGCCTATTTAATAAGTCTATTTAATAAGCCTATTTAATAAGCCTATTTATTGAGCCTATTTAATAAGCCTCTTTAATAAGCCTATTTAATAAGCCTATTTAATAAGCCTATTTAATATGCCTATTTAATAAACCTATTTAATAAGTATTTAATGAGCCTATTTAATAAGTCTATTTAATAAGCCTTTTAATAAGCCTATTTAATAAGTCTAAGTTGCTGAAATAAGCCTATTTAATAACCATAAGTTTCTGAATGAGCCTATTTAATAAGCCTAAGTTGATGAAATTAGCCTATTTAATAAGCCTATTTAATAGGCCTATTTAATAAGTCTAAGTTGCTGAAATAAGCCTATTTAATAAGCCTAAGTTTCTGAATGAGCCTATTTAATAAGACTAAGTTGCTGAAATAAGCCTATTTAATAAGCCTAAGTTGCTGAATAAGCCTATTTAATAAGCCTAAGTTGCTGAATAAACCTATTTAATAAGTCTAAATTGCTGAAAAAAGCCTATTTAATAAGGCTATTTAATAAGCCTAAGTTGCTGAATAAGGCTATTTAATAAGTCTATGTTTCTGAAATAATGCTATTTAATAAACCTAAGTTGCTGAAATAAGCCTATTTAATAAGCCTATTTAATAGTCTATTTAATAAGTCTAAGTTGCTGAAATAAGCCTATTTAATAAGCCAAAGTTGCTGAAATAAGCCTATTTAATAAGCCTAAGTTGCTGAATAAGCCTATTTAATAAGCCCAAGTTGCTGAAATAAGCCTTTTTAATAAGTCTAAGTTGCTGAAATAAGCCTATTTAATAAGCCTAAGTTGCTGAAATAAGCCTATTTAATAAGGCTATTTAATAAGCCTAAGTTGCTGAATAAGCCTATTTAATAAGTCTAAATTGCTGAAATAACGCTATTTAATAAGCCTAAGTTGCTGAAATAAGCCTATTTAATAACCCTAAGTTGCTAAAATAAGCCTATTTAATGAGGCTATTTAATACTTCTATTTAATAAGCCTATTTAATAAGCCTATTTAATAAGCCTATTTAATATGCCTATTTAATAAACCTATTTAATAAGTATTTAATGAGCCTATTTAATAAGTCTATTTAATAAGCCTTTTAATAAGCCTATTTTATAAGTCTAAATTGCTGAAATAAGCCTATTTAATAAGGCTATTTAATAAGCCTAAGTTGCTTAATAAGCCTATTTAATAAGTCTAAGTTTCTGAAATAATGCTATTTAATAAGCCTAAGTTGCTGAAATAAGCCTATTTAATAAGCCTATTTAATAGTCTATTTAATAAGTCTAAGTTGCTGAAATAAGCCTATTTAATAAGCCAAAGTTGCTGAATGAGCCTATTTAAAAAGCCTAAGTTGCTGAAATAAGCCTATTTAATAAGCCTAAGTTGCTGAATAAGCCTATTTAATAAGCCTAAGTTGCTGAAATAAGCCTTTTTAATAAGTCTAAGTTGCTGAAATAAGCCTATTTAATAAGCCTAAGTTGCTGAAATAAGCCTATTTAATAAGGCTATTTAATAAGCCTAAGTTGCTGAATAAGCCTATTTAATAAGTCTAAATTGCTGAAATAACGCTATTTAATAAGCCTAAGTTGCTGAAATAAGCCTATTTAATAAGCATAAGTTGCTAAAATAAGCCTATTTAATGACGCTATTTAAGACGTCTATTTAATAAGCCTATTTAATATGCCTATTTAATAAGCCTATTTAATATGCCTATTTAATAAACCTATTTAATAAGTATTTAATGAGCCTATTTAATAAGTCTATTTAATAAGCCTTTTAATAAGCCTATTTTATAAGTCTAAGTTGCTGAAATAAGCCTATTTAATAAGCCTAAGTTTCTGAATGAGCCTATTTAATAAGCCTAAGTTGATGAAATTAGCCTATTTAATAAGCCTATTTAATAGGCATATTTATTAAGTCTAAGTTGCTGAAATAAGCCTATTTAATAAGCCTAAGTTTCTGAATGAGCCTATTTAATAAGCCTAAGTTGCTGAAATAAGCCTATTTAATAAGCCTAAGTTGCTGAATAAGCCTATTTAATAAGCCTAAGTTGCTGAATAAACCTATTTAATAAGTCTAAATTGCTGAAATAAGCCGATTTAATAAGGCTATTTAATAAGCCTAAGTTGCTGAATACGCCTATTTAATAAGTCTAAGTTTCTGAAATAATGCTATTTAATAAGCCTAAGTTGCTGAAATAAGGCTATTTAATAAGTCTAAGTTGCTGAAATAAGCCTATTTAATAAGCCTAAGTTGCTGAAATAAGCCTATTTAATAAGGCTATTTAATGAGCCTAAGTTGCTGAAATGAGACTATTTAATAAGCCTGAGTTTCTGAACTAAGCCTATTTAAAAAGGTATATTTTAATAAGTCTAAGTTGCTGAAATAAACCTATTTTAAAATGCTATTTAATAAGCCTAAGTTGCTGAAATAAACCTGTTTAATAAGGCTATTTAATATGCATAAGTTGCTGAAATAAGCTTATTTAATAAGCCTAAGTTGCTGAAATAAGCCTATTTAATAAGGCTCTTTAATAAGTCTAAGTTGCTGAAATAAACCTATTTAATAAGCCCAAGTTGCTAAAATAAGCCTATTTAATAAGCCTATTTAATACGCCTATTTAATAAACACATTTAATAAATATTTAATGAACATTTTTAATAAGCCTATTTAATAAGCCTATTTAATAAGCCTATTTAATAAGTCTATTTAATAAGTCTAGTTAATAAGCCTATTTAATAAGTATTTAATGAGCCTATTTAATAAGCCTATTTATTGAGCCTATTTAATAAGCCTATTTATTGAGCCTATTTAATACGCCTATTTATTGAGCCTATTTAATAAGCCTATTTAATAAGTCTATTTAATAAGCCTATTTAATAAGCCTAATTAATAAGCCTATTTAATAAGCCTATTTATTGAGCCTATTTAATGAGTCTATTTAATAAGCCTATTTAATAAGTATTGAATGAGCCTATTTAATAAGCCTAAGTTGCTGAATAAGCCTATTTAATAAGCCTAAGTTGCTGAAATAAGCCTATTTAATAAGCCTATTTAATAAGCCTAAGTTGCTGAATAAGCCTATTTAATAAGCCTAAGTTGCTGAAATAAGCCTATTTAATACGTCTAAGTTGCTGAAATAAGGCTATTTAATGAGCCTACGTTGCTGAAATAAGCCTATTTAATAAGCCTAAGTTGCTGAAATAAGGCTATTTAATACGTCCAAGTTGCTAAAATAAGCCTATTTAATAAGCCTAAGTTGCTGAAATAAGTATATTTAATAAGCATAAGTTGCTGAAATAAGCCTATTTAATAAGTCTAAGTTGCTGAAATAAGGCTATTTAATAAGTCTAAGTTGCTGAAATAAGCCTTTTTAATCAGCGTAAGTTGCTGAAATAAGCTTATTTAATAAGCCCAAGTTGCTGAAATAAGCCTACTTAATTATGCTATTTAAAAAGCCTAAGTTGCTGAAATAAGCCTATTTAATAAGCGTAAGTTGCTGAAATAAGGCTATTTAATAAGTCTAAGTTGCTGAAATAAGCCTATTTAATAAGCCTAAGTTGCTGAAATAAGCCTATTTAATAAGGCTATTTAATAAGCCTAAGTTGCTGAATAAGGCTATTTAATAAGTCTATGTTTCTGAAATAATGCTATTTAATAAGCCTAATTTGCTGAAATAAGCCTATTTAATAAGCCTATTTAATAGTCTATTTAATAAGTCTAAGTTGCTGAAATAAGCCTATTTAATAAGCCAAAGTTGCTGAAATAAGCCTATTTAATAAGCCTAAGTTGCTGAATAAGCCTATTTAATAAGCCCAAGTTGCTGAAATAAGCCTTTTTAATAAGTCTAAGTTGCTGAAATAAGCCTATTTAATAAGCCTAAGTTGCTGAAATAAGCCTATTTAATAAGGCTATTTAATAAGCCTAAGTTGCTGAATAAGCCTATTTAATAAGTCTAAATTGCTGAAATAACGCTATTTAATAAGCCTAAGTTGCTGAAATAAGCCTATTTAATAACCCTAAGTTGCTAAAATAAGCCTATTTAATGAGGCTATTTAATACTTCTATTTAATAAGCCTATTTAATAAGCCTATTTAATAAGCCTATTTAATATGCCTATTTAATAAACCTATTTAATAAGTATTTAATGAGCCTATTTAATAAGTCTATTTAATAAGCCTTTTAATAAGCCTATTTTATAAGTCTAAATTGCTGAAATAAGCCTATTTAATAAGGCTATTTAATAAGCCTAAGTTGCTTAATAAGCCTATTTAATAAGTCTAAGTTTCTGAAATAATGCTATTTAATAAGCCTAAGTTGCTGAAATAAGCCTATTTAATAAGCCTATTTAATAGTCTATTTAATAAGTCTAAGTTGCTGAAATAAGCCTATTTAATAAGCCAAAGTTGCTGAATGAGCCTATTTAATAAGCCTAAGTTGCTGAAATAAGCCTATTTAATAAGCCTAAGTTGCTGAATAAGCCTATTTAATAAGCCTAAGTTGCTGAAATAAGCCTTTTTAATAAGTCTAAGTTGCTGAAATAAGCCTATTTAATAAGCCTAAGTTGCTGAAATAAGCCTATTTAATAAGGCTATTTAATAAGCCTAAGTTGCTGAATAAGCCTATTTAATAAGTCTAAATTGCTGAAATAACGCTATTTAATAAGCCTAAGTTGCTGAAATAAGCCTATTTAATAAGAATAAGTTGCTAAAATAAGCCTATTTAATGAGGCTATTTAAGACGTCTATTTAATAAGCCTATTTAATATGCCTATTTAATAAGCCTATTTAATATGCCTATTTAATAAACCTATTTAATAAGTATTTAATGAGCCTATTTAATAAGTCTATTTAATAAGCCTTTTAATAAGCCTATTTTATAAGTCTAAGTTGCTGAAATAAGCCTATTTAATAAGCCTAAGTTTCTGAATGAGCCTATTTAATAAGCCTAAGTTGATGAAATTAGCCTATTTAATAAGCCTATTTAATAGGCATATTTATTAAGTCTAAGTTGCTGAAATAAGCCTATTTAATAAGCCTAAGTTTCTGAATGAGCCTATTTAATAAGCCTAAGTTGCTGAAATAAGCCTATTTAATAAGCCTAAGTTGCTGAATAAGCCTATTTAATAAGCCTAAGTTGCTGAATAAACCTATTTAATAAGTCTAAATTGCTGAAATAAGCCTATTTAATAAGGCTATTTAATAAGCCTAAGTTGCTGAATAAGCCTATTTAATAAGTCTAAGTTTCTGAAATAATGCTATTTAATAAGCCTAAGTTGCTGAAATAAGGCTATTTAATAAGTCTAAGTTGCTGAAATAAGCCTATTTAATAAGCCTAAGTTGCTGAAATAAGCCTATTTAATAAGGCTATTTAATGAGCCTAAGTTGCTGAAATAAGACTATTTAATAAGCCTGAGTTTCTGAACTAAGCCTATTTAAAAAGGTATATTTTAATAAGTCTAAGTTGCTGAAATAAACCTATTTTAAAATGCTATTTAATAAGCCTAAGTTGCTGAAATAAACCTGTTTAATAAGGCTATTTAATATGCATAAGTTGCTGAAATAAGCTTATTTAATAAGCCTAAGTTGCTGAAATAAGCCTATTTAATAAGGCTCTTTAATAAGTCTAAGTTGCTGAAATAAACCTATTTAATAAGCCCAAGTTGCTAAAATAAGCCTATTTAATAAGCCTATTTAATACGCCTATTTAATAAACACATTTAATAAATATTTAATGAACATTTTTTATAAGCCTATTTAATAAGCCTATTTAATAAGCCTATTTAATAAGTCTATTTAATAAGTCTAGTTAATAAGCCTATTTAATAAGTATTTAATGAGCCTATTTAATAAGCCTATTTATTGAGCCTATTTAATAAGCCTATTTATTGAGCCTATTTAATACGCCTATTTATTGAGCCTATTTAATAAGCCTATTTAATAAGTCTATTTAATAAGCCTATTTAATAAGCCTAATTAATAAGCCTATTTAATAAGCCTATTTATTGAGCCTATTTAATGAGTCTATTTAATAAGCCTATTTAATAAGTATTGAATGAGCCTATTTAATAAGCCTAAGTTGCTGAATAAGCCTATTTAATAAGCCTAAGTTGCTGAAATAAGCCTATTTAATAAGCCTATTTAATAAGCCTAAGTTGCTGAATAAGCCTATTTAATAAGCCTAAGTTGCTGAAATAAGCCTATTTAATACGTCTAAGTTGCTGAAATAAGGCTATTTAATGAGCCTACGTTGCTGAAATAAGCCTATTTAATAAGCCTAAGTTGCTGAAATAAGGCTATTTAATACGTCCAAGTTGCTAAAATAAGCCTATTTAATAAGCCTAAGTTGCTGAAATAAGTATATTTAATAAGCATAAGTTGCTGAAATAAGCCTATTTAATAAGTCTAAGTTGCTGAAATAAGGCTATTTAATAAGTCTAAGTTGCTGAAATAAGCCTTTTTAATCAGCGTAAGTTGCTGAAATAAGCTTATTTAATAAGCCCAAGTTGCTGAAATAAGCCTACTTAATTATGCTATTTAAAAAGCCTAAGTTGCTGAAATAAGCCTATTTAATAAGCGTAAGTTGCTGAAATAAGGCTATTTAATAAGTCTAAGTTGCTGAAATAAGCCTATTTAATAAGCCTAAGTTGCTGAAATAAGCCTATTTAATAAGCCTGTTTAATAAGCCTAAGTTGCTGAAATAAGCCTATTTAATACGCCTATTTAATACGCCTATTTAATAGGCCTATTTAATAAGTCTAAGTTGCTGAAATAAGCCTATTTAATAAGCCTATTTAATAGGCCTATTTAATAAGTCTAAGTTGCTGAAATAAGCCTATTTAATAAGCCTAAGTTTCTGAATGAGCCTACTTAATAAGCCTAAGTTGCTGAAATAAGCCTATTTAATAAGCCTAAGTTGCTGAATAAGCCTATTTAATAAGCCTAAGTTGCTGAATAAACCTATTTAATAAGTCTAAATTGCTGAAATAAGCCTATTTAATAAGGTTATTTAATAAGCCTAAGTTGCTGAATAAGCCTATTTAATAAGTCTAAGTTTCTGAAATAAGGCTATTTAATAAGCCTAAGTTGCTGAAATAAGGCTATTTAATACGTCTAAGTTGCTGAAATAAGCATATTTAATAAGCCTAAGTTGCTGAAATAAGCCTATTTAATAAGGCTATTTAATGAGCCTAAGTTGCTGAAATAAGACTATTTAATAAGCCTGAGTTTCTGAACTAAGCCTATTTAAAAAGGTATATTTAATAAGTCTAAGTTGCTGAAATAAACCTATTTAAAAATGCTATTTAATAAGCCTAAATTGCTGAAATAAACCTGTTTAATAAGGCTATTTAATAAGAATAAGTTGCTGAAATAAGCTTATTTAATAAGCCTAAGTTGCTGAAATAAGCCTATTTAAAAGCCTAAGTTTCTGAATGAGCCTATTTAATAAGCCTAAGTTGCTGAAATAAGCCTATTTAATAAGGCTCTTTAATAAGTCTAAGTTGCTGAAATAACCTATTTAATAAGCCCAAGTTGCTAAAATAAGCCTATTTAATGAGGATATTTAATAAGTCTATTTAATAAGCCTATTTAATAAGCCTATTTAATAAGCCTATTTAATACGCCTATTTAATAAACACATTTAATAAGTATTTAATGAGCATTTTTAATAAGCCTATTTAATAAGTCTATTTAATAAGCCTATTTAATAAGTCTATTTAATAAGTCTAGTTAATAAGCCTATTTAATAAGTATTTAATGAGCCTATTTAATAGGCCTATTTATTGAGCCTATTTAATAAGCCTATTTATTGAGCCTATTTAATAAGCCTATTTATTGAGCCTATTTAATACGCCTATTTAATAAGCCTATTTATTGAGCCTATTTAATAAGTCTATTTAATAAGCCTATTTAATAAGCCTATTTAATAAGTATTTAATGAGCCTATTTAATAAGTCTATTTAATAAGCCTATTTAATAGGCCTATTTAATAAGTCTAAGTTGCTGAAATAAGCCTATTTAATAAGCCTAAGTTGCTGAATAAGCCTATTTAATAAGCCTAAGTTGCTGAAATAAGCCTTTTTAATAAGTCTAAGTTGCTGAAATAAGCCTATTTAATAAGCGTAAGTTGCTGAAATAAGCCTATTTAATAAGGCTATTTAATAAGCCTAAGTTGCTGAATAAACCTATTTAATAAGCCTAAGTTGCTGAAATAACGCTATTTAATAAGCCTAAGTTGCTGAAATAAGCCTATTTAATAAGCCTAAGTTGCTAAAATAAGCCTATTTAATGAGGCTATTTAATAAGTCTATTTAATAAGCCTATTTAATAAGCCTATTTAATAAGCCTATTTAATACGCCTATTTAATAAACCTATTTAATAAGTATTTAATGAGCCTATTTATTAACTCTATTTAATAAGCCTTTTTAATAAGCCTATTTAATAAACCTATTTAATAAGCCTATTTAATAAGTCTGTTTAATAAGTCTATTTAATAAGCCTATTTAAGAAGTATTTAATGAGCCTATTTAATAAGCCTATTTATTGAGCCTATTTAATAAGCCTATTTATTGAGCCTATTTCATAAGCCTATTTATTGAGCCTATTTAATAAGCCTATTTAACAAGTCTATTTAATAAGCATATTTAATAAGCCTAATTAATAAGCCTATTTAATAAGCCTATTTATTGAGCCTATTTAATGAGTCTATTTAATAAGCCTGTTTAATAAGCCTATTTAATAAGTATTGAATGAGCCTATTTAATAAGCCTAAGTTGCTGAATAAACCTATTTAATAAGCCTAAGTTGCTGAAATAAGCCTATTTAATAAGCCTAAGTTGCTGAAATAAGCCTATTTAATAAGGCTATTTAATAAGCCTAAGTTGCTGAATAAGCCTATTTAATAAGTCTAAGTTGCTGAAATAACGCTATTTAATAAGCCTAAGTTGCTGAAATAAGCCTATTTAATAAGCCTAAGTTGCTAAAATAAGCCTATTTAATGAGGCTATTTAATAAGTCTATTTAATAAGCCTATTTAATAAGCCTATTTAATAAGCCTATTTAATACGCCTATTTAATAAACCTATTTAATAAGTATTTAATGAGCCTATTTATTAACTCTATTTAATAAGCCTTTTTAATAAGCTTATTTAATAAGCCTATTTAATAAGCCTATTTAATAAGTCTATTTAATAAGTCTATTTAATGAGCCTATTTAAGAAGTATTTAATGAGCCTATTTAATAAGCCTATTTATTGAGCCTATTTCATAAGCCTATTTATTGAGCCTATTTAATAAGCCTATTTAACAAGTCATTTAATAAGCCTTTTTAATAAGCCTAATTAATACGCCTATTTAATAAGCCTATTTATTGAGCCTATTTAATGAGTCTATTTAATAAGCCTGTTTAATAAGCCTATTTAATAAGTATTGAATGAGCCTATTTAATAAGCCTAAGTTGCTGAATAAGCCTATTTAATAAGCCTAAGTTGCTGAAATAAGCCTATTTAATAAGCCTATTTAATAAGCGTAAGTTGCTGAATAAGCCTATTTAATAAGCCTAAGTTGCTGAAATAAGCCTATTTAATAAGGCTCTTTAATAAGTCTAAGTTGCTGAAATAAACCTATTTAATAAGCCCAAGTTGCTAAAATAAGCCTATTTAATGAGGATATTTAATAAGTCTATTTAATAAGCCTATTTAATAAGTCCATTTAATAAGCCTATTTAATACGCCTATTTAATAAACACATTTAATAAGTATTTAATGAGCATTTTTAATAAGCCTATTTAATAAGTCTATTTAATAAGCCTATTTAATAAGTCTATTTAATAAGTCTAGTTAATAAGCCTATTTAATAAGTATTTAATGAGCCTATTTAATAAGCCTATTTATTGAGCCTATTTAATAAGCCTATTTATTGAGCCTATTTAATAAGCCTATTTATTGAGCCTATTTAATATGCCTATTTAATAAGCCTATTTATTGAGCCTATTTAATAAGTCTATTTAATAAGCCTATTTAATTAGCCTATTTAATAAGTATTTAATGAGCCTATTTAATAAGTCTATTTAATAAGCCTATTTAATAGGCCTATTTAATAAGTCTAAGTTGCTGAAATAAGCCTATTTAATAAGTCTAAGTTGCTGAAATAAGCCTATTTAATAAGCCTATTTAATAGGCCTATTTAATAAGTCTAAGTTGCTGAAATAAGGCTATTTAATAAGCCTAAGTTGCTGAAATAAGGCTATTTAATACGTCTAAGTTGCTGAAATAAGCATATTTAATAAGCCTAAGTTGCTGAAATAAGCCTATTTAATAAGGCTATTTAATGAGCCTAAGTTGCTGAAATAAGACTATTTAATAAGCCTGAGTTTCTGAACTAAGCCTATTTAAAAAGGTATATTTAATAAGTCTAAGTTGCTGAAATAAACCTATTTAAAAATGCTATTTAATAAGCCTAAATTGCTGAAATAAACCTGTTTAATAAAGCTATTTAATAAGAATAAGTTGCTGAAATAAGCTTATTTAATAAGCCTAAGTTGCTGAAATAAGCCTATTTAAAAGCCTAAGTTTCTGAATGAGCCTATTTAATAAGCCTAAGTTGCTGAAATAAGCCTATTTAATAATGCTCTTTAATAAGTCTAAGTTGCTGAAATAACCTATTTAATAAGCCCAAGTTGCTAAAATAAGCCTATTTAATGAGGATATTTAATAAGTCTATTTAATAAGCCTATTTAATAAGCCTATTTAATAAGCCTATTTAATACGCCTATTTAATAAACACATTTAATAAGTATTTAATGAGCATTTTTAATAAGCCTATTTAATAAGTCTATTTAATAAGCCTATTTAATAAGTCTATTTAATAAGTCTAGTTAATAAGCCTATTTAATAAGTATTTAATGAGCCTATTTAATAGGCCTATTTATTGAGCCTATTTAATAAGCCTATTTATTGAGCCTATTTAATAAGCCTATTTATTGAGCCTATTTAATACGCCTATTTAATAAGCCTATTTATTGAGCCTATTTAATAAGTCTATTTAATAAGCCTATTTAATAAGCCTATTTAATAAGTATTTAATGAGCCTATTTAATAAGTCTATTTAATAAGCCTATTTAATAGGCCTATTTAATAAGTCTAAGTTGCTGAAATAAGCCTATTTAATAAGCCTAAGTTGCTGAATAAGCCTATTTAATAAGCCTAAGTTGCTGAAATAAGCCTTTTTAATAAGTCTAAGTTGCTGAAATAAGCCTATTTAATAAGCGTAAGTTGCTGAAATAAGCCTATTTAATAAGGCTATTTAATAAGCCTAAGTTGCTGAATAAACCTATTTAATAAGCCTAAGTTGCTGAAATAACGCTATTTAATAAGCCTAAGTTGCTGAAATAAGCCTATTTAATAAGCCTAAGTTGCTAAAATAAGCCTATTTAATGAGGCTATTTAATAAGTCTATTTAATAAGCCTATTTAATAAGCCTATTTAATAAGCCTATTTAATACGCCTATTTAATAAACCTATTTAATAAGTATTTAATGAGCCTATTTATTAACTCTATTTAATAAGCCTTTTTAATAAGCCTATTTAATAAACCTATTTAATAAGCCTATTTAATAAGTCTGTTTAATAAGTCTATTTAATAAGCCTATTTAAGAAGTATTTAATGAGCCTATTTAATAAGCCTATTTATTGAGCCTATTTAATAAGCCTATTTATTGAGCCTATTTCATAAGCCTATTTATTGAGCCTATTTAATAAGCCTATTTAACAAGTCTATTTAATAAGCATATTTAATAAGCCTAATTAATAAGCCTATTTAATAAGCCTATTTATTGAGCCTATTTAATGAGTCTATTTAATAAGCCTGTTTAATAAGCCTATTTAATAAGTATTGAATGAGCCTATTTAATAAGCCTAAGTTGCTGAATAAACCTATTTAATAAGCCTAAGTTGCTGAAATAAGCCTATTTAATAAGCCTAAGTTGCTGAAATAAGCCTATTTAATAAGGCTATTTAATAAGCCTAAGTTGCTGAATAAGCCTATTTAATAAGTCTAAGTTGCTGAAATAACGCTATTTAATAAGCCTAAGTTGCTGAAATAAGCCTATTTAATAAGCCTAAGTTGCTAAAATAAGCCTATTTAATGAGGCTATTTAATAAGTCTATTTAATAAGCCTATTTAATAAGCCTATTTAATAAGCCTATTTAATACGCCTATTTAATAAACCTATTTAATAAGTATTTAATGAGCCTATTTATTAACTCTATTTAATAAGCCTTTTTAATAAGCTTATTTAATAAGCCTATTTAATAAGCCTATTTAATAAGTCTATTTAATAAGTCTATTTAATGAGCCTATTTAAGAAGTATTTAATGAGCCTATTTAATAAGCCTATTTATTGAGCCTATTTCATAAGCCTATTTATTGAGCCTATTTAATAAGCCTATTTAACAAGTCATTTAATAAGCCTTTTTAATAAGCCTAATTAATACGCCTATTTAATAAGCCTATTTATTGAGCCTATTTAATGAGTCTATTTAATAAGCCTGTTTAATAAGCCTATTTAATAAGTATTGAATGAGCCTATTTAATAAGCCTAAGTTGCTGAATAAGCCTATTTAATAAGCCTAAGTTGCTGAAATAAGCCTATTTAATAAGCCTATTTAATAAGCGTAAGTTGCTGAATAAGCCTATTTAATAAGCCTAAGTTGCTGAAATAAGCCTATTTAATAAGGCTCTTTAATAAGTCTAAGTTGCTGAAATAAACCTATTTAATAAGCCCAAGTTGCTAAAATAAGCCTATTTAATGAGGATATTTAATAAGTCTATTTAATAAGCCTATTTAATAAGTCCATTTAATAAGCCTATTTAATACGCCTATTTAATAAACACATTTAATAAGTATTTAATGAGCATTTTTAAAAAGCCTATTTAATAAGTCTATTTAATAAGCCTATTTAATAAGTCTATTTAATAAGTCTAGTTAATAAGCCTATTTAATAAGTATTTAATGAGCCTATTTAATAAGCCTATTTATTGAGCCTATTTAATAAGCCTATTTATTGAGCCTATTTAATAAGCCTATTTATTGAGCCTATTTAATATGCCTATTTAATAAGCCTATTTATTGAGCCTATTTAATAAGTCTATTTAATAAGCCTATTTAATTAGCCTATTTAATAAGTATTTAATGAGCCTATTTAATAAGTCTATTTAATAAGCCTATTTAATAGGCCTATTTAATAAGTCTAAGTTGCTGAAATAAGCCTATTTAATAAGCGTAAGTTGCTAATTAAGCCTATTTAATAAGCCTAAGTTGCTGAAATAAGCCTTTTTAATAAGTCTAAGTTGCTGAAATAAGCCTATTTAATAAGCCTAAGTTGCTGAAATAAGCCTATTTAATAAGGCTATTTAATAAGCCTAAGTTGCTGAATAAGCCTATTTAATAAGTCTAAGTTGCTGAAATAACGCTATTTAATAAGCCTAAGTTGCTGAAATAAGCCTATTTAATAAGCCTAAGTTGCTAAAATAAGCCTATTTAATGAGGCTATTTAATTAGTCTATTTAATAAGCCTATTTAATAAGCCTATTTAATAAGCCTATTTAATACGCCTATTTAATAAACCTATTTAATAAGTATTTAATGAGCCTATTTATTAACTCTATTTAATAAGCCTTTTTAATAAGCCTATTTAATAAGCCTATTTAATAAGCCTATTTAATAAGTCTATTTAATAAGTCTATTTAATAAGCCTATTTAAGAAGTATTTAATGAGCCTATTTAATAAGCCTATTTATTGAGCCTATTTAATAAGCCTATTTGTTGAGCCTATTTCATAAGCCTATTTATTGAGCCTATTTAATAAGCCTATTTAACAAGTCTATTTAATAAGCCTATTTAATAAGCCTAATTAATAAGCCTATTTAATGAGCCTATTTATTGAGCCTATTTAATGAGTCTATTTAATAAGCCTGTTTAATAAGCCTATTTAATAAGTATTGAATGAGCCTATTTAATAAGCCTAAGTTGTTGAATAAGCCTATTTAATAAGCCTAAGTTGCTGAAATAAGCCTATTTAATAAGCCTATTTAATAAGCCTAAGTTGCTGAATAAGCCTATTTAATAAACCTAAGTTGCTGAAATAAGCCTATTTAATAAGTCTAAGTTTGCTGAAATAAGGCTATTTAATAAGCCTAAGTTGCTGAAATAAGCCTATTTAATAAGCCTAAGTTGCTGAAATAAGTATATTTAATAAGCATAAGTTGCTGAAATAAGGCTATTTAATAAGTCTAAGTTGCTGAAATAAGCCTTTCTAATCAGCGTAAGTTGCTGAAATAAGCCTATTTAATAAGCCCAAGTTGCTGAAATAAGCCTACTTAATTAGGCTATTTAATAAGCCTAAGTTGCTGAAATAAGCCTATTTAATAAGTGTAAGTTGCTGAAATAAGGCTATTTAATAAGAATAAGTTGCTGAAATAAGCTTATTTAATAAGCCTAAGTTGCTAAAATAAGCCTATTTAATGAGGCTATTTAATAAGTCTATTTAATAAGCCTATTTAATAAGCCTATTTAATAAGCCTATTTAATACGCCTATTTAATAAACCTATTTAATAAGTATTTAATGAGCCTATTTATTAACTCTATTTAATAAGCCTTTTTAAATAAGCTTATTTAATAAGCCTATTTAATAAGCCTATTTAATAAGTCTATTTAATAAGTCTATTTAATGAGCCTATTTAAGAAGTATTTAATGAGCCTATTTAATAAGCCTATTTATTGAGCCTATTTAATAAGCCTATTTATTGAGCCTATTTCATAAGCCTATTTATTGAGCCTATTTAATAAGCCTATTTAACAAGTCATTTAATAAGCCTTTTTAATAAGCCTAATTAATACGCCTATTTAATAAGCCTATTTATTGAGCCTATTTAATGAGTCTATTTAATAAGCCTGTTTAATAAGCCTATTTAATAAGTATTGAATGAGCCTATTTAATAAGCCTAAGTTGCTGAATAAGCCTATTTAATAAGCCTAAGTTGCTGAAATAAGCCTATTTAATAAGCCTATTTAATAAGCGTAAGTTGCTGAATAAGCCTATTTAATAAGCCTAAGTTGCTGAAATAAGCCTATTTAATAAGGCTCTTTAATAAGTCT
This sequence comes from Petromyzon marinus, assembly GCF_048934315.1. Lineage (NCBI taxonomy): Eukaryota > Metazoa > Chordata > Hyperoartia > Petromyzontiformes > Petromyzontidae > Petromyzon > Petromyzon marinus. The sequence continues at coordinate 2,513,738 of NW_027422784.1, forward strand.
AAGTTGCTGAAATAAACCTATTTAATAAGCCCAAGTTGCTAAAATAAGCCTATTTAATGAGGATATTTAATAAGTCTATTTAATAAGCCTATTTAATAAGTCCATTTAATAAGCCTATTTAATACGCCTATTTAATAATCACATTTAATAAGTATTTAATGAGCATTTTTAATAAGCCTATTTAATAAGTCTATTTAATAAGCCTATTTAATAAGTCTATTTAATAAGTCTAGTTAATAAGCCTATTTAATAAGTATTTAATGAGCCTATTTAATAAGCCTATTTATTGAGCCTATTTAATAAGCCTATTTATTGAGCCTATTTAATAAGCCTATTTATTGAGCCTATTTAATATGCCTATTTAATAAGCCTATTTATTGAGCCTATTTAATAAGTCTATTTAATAAGCCTATTTAATTAGCCTATTTAATAAGTATTTAATGAGCCTATTTAATAAGTCTATTTAATAAGCCTATTTAATAGGCCTATTTAATAAGTCTAAGTTGCTGAAATAAGCCTATTTAATAAGCGTAAGTTGCTAATTAAGCCTATTTAATAAGCCTAAGTTGCTGAAATAAGCCTTTTTAATAAGTCTAAGTTGCTGAAATAAGCCTATTTAATAAGCCTAAGTTGCTGAAATAAGCCTATTTAATAAGGCTATTTAATAAGCCTAAGTTGCTGAATAAGCCTATTTAATAAGTCTAAGTTGCTGAAATAACGCTATTTAATAAGCCTAAGTTGCTGAAATAAGCCTATTTAATAAGCCTAAGTTGCTAAAATAAGCCTATTTAATGAGGCTATTTAATTAGTCTATTTAATAAGCCTATTTAATAAGCCTATTTAATAAGCCTATTTAATACGCCTATTTAATAAACCTATTTAATAAGTATTTAATGAGCCTATTTATTAACTCTATTTAATAAGCCTTTTTAATAAGCCTATTTAATAAGCCTATTTAATAAGCCTATTTAATAAGTCTATTTAATAAGTCTATTTAATAAGCCTATTTAAGAAGTATTTAATGAGCCTATTTAATAAGCCTATTTATTGAGCCTATTTAATAAGCCTATTTGTTGAGCCTATTTCATAAGCCTATTTATTGAGCCTATTTAATAAGCCTATTTAACAAGTCTATTTAATAAGCCTATTTAATAAGCCTAATTAATAAGCCTATTTAATGAGCCTATTTATTGAGCCTATTTAATGAGTCTATTTAATAAGCCTGTTTAATAAGCCTATTTAATAAGTATTGAATGAGCCTATTTAATAAGCCTAAGTTGTTGAATAAGCCTATTTAATAAGCCTAAGTTGCTGAAATAAGCCTATTTAATAAGCCTATTTAATAAGCCTAAGTTGCTGAATAAGCCTATTTAATAAACCTAAGTTGCTGAAATAAGCCTATTTAATAAGTCTAAGTTTGCTGAAATAAGGCTATTTAATAAGCCTAAGTTGCTGAAATAAGCCTATTTAATAAGCCTAAGTTGCTGAAATAAGGCTATTTAATAAGTCCAAGTTGCTGAAATAAGCCTATGTAATAAGCCTAAGTTGCTGAAATAAGTATATTTAATAAGCATGAGTTGCTGAAATAAGGCTATTTAATAAGTCTAAGTTGCTGAAATAAGCCTTTCTAATCAGCGTAAGTTGCTGAAATAAGCCTATTTAATAAGCCCAAGTTGCTGAAATAAGCCTACTTAATTAGGCTATTTAATAAGAATAAGTTGCTGAAATAAGCTTATTTAATAAGCCTAAGTTGCTGAATAAGCCTATTTAATAAGCCTAAGTTGCTGAAATAAGGCTATTTAATAAGTCTAAGTTGCTGAAATAAGCCTATTTAATAAGCCTAAGTTGCTGAAATAAGCCTATTTAATAAGGCTATTTAATAAGCCTAAGTTGCTGAATAAGCCTATTTAATAAGTCTAAGTTGCTGAAATAACGCTATTTAATAAGCCTATTTAATAAGCCTATTTAATACGCCTATTTAATGAACCTATTTAATAAGTATTTAATGAGCCTATTTATTAACTCTATTTAATAAGCCTTTTTAATAAGCCTATTTAATAAGCCTATTTAATAAGCCTATTTAATAAGTCTATTTAATAAGTCTATTTAATAAGCCTATTTAAGAAGTATTTAATGAGCCTATTTAATAAGCCTATTTATTGAGCCTATTTAATAAGCCTATTTGTTGAGCCTATTTCATAAGCCTATTTATTGAGCCTATTTAATAAGCCTATTTAACAAGTCTATTTAATAAGCCTATTTAATAAGCCTAATTAATAAGCCTATTTAATGAGCCTATTTATTGAGCCTATTTAATGAGTCTATTTAATAAGCCTGTTTAATAAGCCTATTTAATAAGTATTGAATGAGCCTATTTAATAAGCCTAAGTTGTTGAATAAGCCTATTTAATAAGCCTAAGTTGCTGAAATAAGCCTATTTAATAAGCCTATTTAATAAGCCTAAGTTGCTGAATAAGCCTATTTAATAAACCTAAGTTGCTGAAATAAGCCTATTTAATAAGTCTAAGTTTGCTGAAATAAGGCTATTTAATAAGCCTAAGTTGCTGAAATAAGCCTATTTAATAAGCCTAAGTTGCTGAAATAAGGCTATTTAATAAGTCCAAGTTGCTGAAATAAGCCTATGTAATAAGCCTAAGTTGCTGAAATAAGTATATTTAATAAGCATAAGTTGCTGAAATAAGGCTATTTAATAAGTCTAAGTTGCTTAAATAAGCCTTTCTAATCAGCGTAAGTTGCTGAAATAAGCCTATTTAATAAGCCCAAGTTGCTGAAATAAGCCTACTTAATTAGGCTATTTAATAAGCCTAAGTTGCTGAAATAAGCCTATTTAATAAGTGTAAGTTGCTGAAATAAGGCTATTTAATAAGAATAAGTTGCTGAAATAAGCTTATTTAATAAGCCTAAGTTGCTGAATAAGCCTATTTAATAAGTCTAAGTTTCTGAAATAAGGCTATTTAATAAGCCTAAGTTGCTGAAATAAGGCTATTTAATAAGTCTAAGTTGCTGAAATAAGCCTATTTAATAAGCCTAAGTTGCTGAAATAAGCCTATTTAATAAGGCTATTTAATAAGCCTAAGTTGCTGAATAAGCCTATTTAATAAGTCTAAGTTGCTGAAATAACGCTATTTAATAAGCCTAAGTTGCTGAAATAAGCCTATTTAATAAGCCTAAGTTGCTAAAATAAGCCTATTTAATGAGGCTATTTAATTAGTCTATTTAATAAGCCTATTTAATAAGCCTATTTAATAAGCCTATTTAATACGCCTATTTAATAAACCTATTTAATAAGTATTTAATGAGCCTATTTATTAACTCTATTTAATAAGCCTTTTTAATAAGCCTATTTAATAAGCCTATTTAATAAGCCTATTTAATAAGTCTATTTAATAAGTCTATTTAATAAGCCTATTTAAGAAGTATTTAATGAGCCTATTTAATAAGCCTATTTATTGAGCCTATTTAATAAGCCTATTTGTTGAGCCTATTTCATAAGCCTATTTATTGAGCCTATTTAATAAGCCTATTTAACAAGTCTATTTAATAAGCCTATTTAATAAGCCTAATTAATAAGCCTATTTAATGAGCCTATTTATTGAGCCTATTTAATGAGTCTATTTAATAAGCCTGTTTAATAAGCCTATTTAATAAGTATTGAATGAGCCTATTTAATAAGCCTAAGTTGTTGAATAAGCCTATTTAATAAGCCTAAGTTGCTGAAATAAGCCTATTTAATAAGCCTATTTAATAAGCCTAAGTTGCTGAATAAGCCTATTTAATAAACCTAAGTTGCTGAAATAAGCCTATTTAATAAGTCTAAGTTTGCTGAAATAAGGCTATTTAATAAGCCTAAGTTGCTGAAATAAGCCTATTTAATAAGCCTAAGTTGCTGAAATAAGGCTATTTAATAAGTCCAATTTGCTGAAATAAGCCTATGTAATAAGCCTAAGTTGCTGAAATAAGTATATTTAATAAGCATAAGTTGCTGAAATAAGGCTATTTAATAAGTCTAAGTTGCTGAAATAAGCCTTTCTAATCAGCGTAAGTTGCTGAAATAAGCCTATTTAATAAGCCCAAGTTGCTGAAATAAGCCTACTTAATTAGGCTATTTAATAAGTCTAAGTTGCTGAAATAAGCCTATGTAATAAGCCTAAGTTGCTGAAATAAGTATATTTAATAAGTCTAAGTTTCTGAAATAAGGCTATTTAATAAGCCTAAGTTGCTGAAATAAGGCTATTTAATAAGTCTAAGTTGCTGAAATAAGCATATTTAATAAGCCTAAGTTGCTGAAATAAGCCTATTTAATAAGGCTATTTAATGAGCCTAAGTTGCTGAAATAAGACTATTTAATAAGCCTGAGTTTCTGAACTAAGCCTATTTAAAAAGGTATATTTAATAAGTCTAAATTGCTGAAATAAACCTATTTAAAAATGCTATTTAATAAGCCTAAATTGCTGAAATAAACCTGTTTAATAAGGCTATTTAATAAGAATAAGTTGCTGAAATAAGCTTATTTAATAAGCCTAAGTTGCTGAAATAAGCCTATTTAAAAGCCTAAGTTTCTGAATGAGCCTATTTAATAAGCCTAAGTTGCTGAAATAAGCCTATTTAATAAGGCTCTTTAATAAGTCTAAGTTGCTGAAATAAACCTATTTAATAAGCCCAAGTTGCTAAAATAAGCCTATTTAATGAGGATATTTAATAAGTCTATTTAATATGCCTATTTAATAAGCCTATTTAATAAGCCTATTTAATACGCCTATTTAATAAACACATTTAATAAGTATTTAATGAGCATTTTTAATAAGCCTATTTAATAAGTCTATTTAATAAGCCTATTTAATAAGTCTATTTAATAAGTCTAGTTAATAAGCCTATTTAATAAGTATTTAATGAGCCTATTTAATAGGCCTATTTATTGAGCCTATTTAATAAGCCTATTTATTGAGCCTATTTAATAAGCCTATTTATTGAGCCTATTTAATACGCCTATTTAATAAGCCTATTTATTGAGCCTATTTAATAAGTCTATTTAATAAGCCTATTTAATAAGCCTATTTAATAAGTATTTAATGAGCCTATTTAATAAGTCTATTTAATAAGCCTATTTAATAGGCCTATTTAATAAGTCTAAGTTGCTGAAATAAGCCTATTTAATAAGCCTAAGTTGCTGAATAAGCCTATTTAATAAGCCTAAGTTGCTGAAATAAGCCTTTTTAATAAGTCTAAGTTGCTGAAATAAGCCTATTTAATAAGCCTAAGTTGCTGAAATAAGCCTATTTAATAAGGCTATTTAATAAGCCTAAGTTGCTGAACAAGCCTATTTAATAAGTCTAAGTTGCTGAAATAACGCTATTTAATAAGCCTAAGTTGCTGAAATAAGCCTATTTAATAAGCCTAAGTTGCTAAAATAAGCCTATTTAATGAGGCTATTTAATAAGTCTATTTAATAAGCCTATTTAATAAGCCTATTTAATAAGCCTATTTAATACGCCTATTTAATAAACCTATTTAATAAGTATTTAATGAGCCTATTTATTAACTCTATTTAATAAGCCTTTTTAATAAGCCTATTTAATAAGCCTATTTAATAAGCCTATTTAATAAGTCTATTTAATAAGTCTATTTAATAAGCCTATTTAAGAAGTATTTAATGAGCCTATTTAATAAGCCTATTTATTGAGCCTATTTAATAAGCCTATTTATTGAGCCTATTTCATAAGCCTATTTATTGAGCCTATTTAATAAGCCTATTTAACAAGTCTATTTAATAAGCATATTTAATAAGCCTAATTAATAAGCCTATTTAATAAGCCTATTTATTGAGCCTATTTAATGAGTCTATTTAATAAACCTGTTTAATAAGCCTATTTAATTAGTATTGAATGAGCCTATTTAATAAGCCTAAGTTGCTGAATAAGCCTATTTAATAAGCCTAAGTTGCTGAAATAAGCCTTTTTAATAAGTCTAAGTTGCTGAAATAAGCCTATTTAATAAGCCTAAGTTGCGGAAATAAGCCTATTTAATAAGGCTATTTAATAAGCCTAAGTTGCTGAATAAGCCTATTTAATAAGTCTAAGTTGCTGAAATAACGCTATTTAATAAGCCTAAGTTGCTGAAATAAGCCTATTTAATAAGCCTAAGTTGCTAAAATAAGCCTATTTAATGAGGCTATTTAATAAGTCTATTTAATAAGCCTATTTAATAAGCCTATTTAATACGCCTATTTAATAAACCTATTTAATAAGTATTTAATGAGCCTATTTATTAACTCTATTTAATAAGCCTTTTTAATAAGCCTATTTAATAAGCCTATTTAATAAGCCTATTTAATAAGTCTATTTAATAAGTCAATTTAATGAGCCTATTTAAGAAGTATTTAATGAGCCTATTTAATAAGCCTATTTATTGAGCCTATTTAATAAGCATATTTATTGAGCCTATTTCATAAGCCTATTTATTGAGCCTATTTAATAAGCCTATTTAACAAGTCTATTTAATAAGCCTATTTAATAAGCCTAATTAAGACGCCTATTTAATAAGCCTATTTATTGAGCCTATTTAATGAGTCTATTTAATAAGCCTGTTTAATAAGCCTATTTAATAAGTATTGAATGAGCCTATTTAATAAGCCTAAGTTGCTGAATAAGCCTATTTAATAAGCCTAAGTTGCTGAAATAAGCCTATTTAATAAGCCTATTTAATAAGCCTAAGTTGCTGAATAAGCCTATTTAATAAGCCTAAGTTGCTGAAATAAGCCTATTTAATAAGGCTATTTAATAAGCCTAAGTTGCTGAATAAGCCTATTTAATAAGTCTAAGTTGCTGAAATAACGCTATTTAATAAGCCTAAGTTGCTGAAATAAGCCTATTTAATAAGCCTAAGTTGCTAAAATAAGCCTATTTAATGAGGCTATTTAATAAGTCTATTTAATAAGCCTATTTAATAAGCCTATTTAATACGCCTATTTAATAAACCTATTTAATAAGTATTTAATGAGCCTATTTATTAACTCTATTTAATACGCCTTTTTAATAAGCCTATTTAATAAGCCTATTTAATAAGCCTATTTAATAAGTCTATTTAATAAGTCTATTTAATGAGCCTATTTAAGAAGTATTTAATGAGCCTATTTAATAAGCCTATTTATTGAGCCTATTTAATAAGCCTATTTATTGAGCCTATTTCATAAGCCTATTTATTGAGCCTATTTAATAAGCCTATTTAACAAGTCTATTTAATAAGCCTATTTAATAAGCCTAATTAATACGCCTATTTAATAAGCCTATTTATTGAGCCTATTTAATGAGTCTATTTAATAAGCCTGTTTAATAAGCCTATTTAATAAGTATTGAATGAGCCTATTTAATAAGCCTAAGTTGCTGAATAAGCCTATTTAATAACCCTAAGTTGCTGAAATAAGCCTATTTAATAAGCCTATTTAATAAGCCTAAGTTGCTGAATAAGCCTATTTAAAAGCCTAAGTTGCTGAAATAACGCTATTTAATAAGCCTAAGTTGCTGAAATAAGCCTATTTAATAAGCCTAAGTTGCTAAAATAAGCCTATTTAATGAGGCTATTTAATAAGTCTATTTAATAAGCCTATTTAATAAGCCTATTTAATACGCCTATTTAATAAACCTATTTAATAAGTATTTAATGAGCCTATTTATTAACTCTATTTAATACGCCTTTTTAATAAGCCTATTTAATAAGCCTATTTAATAAGCCTATTTAATAAGTCTATTTAATAAGTCTATTTAATGAGCCTATTTAAGAAGTATTTAATGAGCCTATTTAATAAGCCTATTTATTGAGCCTATTTAATAAGCCTATTTATTGAGCCTATTTCATAAGCCTATTTATTGAGCCTATTTAATAAGCCTATTTAACAAGTCTATTTAATAAGCCTATTTAATAAGCCTAATTAATACGCCTATTTAATAAGCCTATTTATTGAGCCTATTTAATGAGTCTATTTAATAAGCCTGTTTAATAAGCCTATTTAATAAGTATTGAATGAGCCTATTTAATAAGCCTAAGTTGCTGAATAAGCCTATTTAATAAGCCTAAGTTGCTGAAATAAGCCTATTTAATAAGCCTATTTAATAAGCCTAAGTTGCTGAATAAGCCTATTTAATAAGCCTAAGTTGCTGAAATAAGCCTATTTAATAAGGCTCTTTAATAAGTCTAAGTTGCTGAAATAAACCTATTTAATAAGCCCAAGTTGCTAAAATAAGCCTATTTAATGAGGATATTTAATAAGTCTATTTAATAAGCCTATTTAATAAGTCTATTTAATAAGCCTATTTAATACGCCTATTTAATAAACACATTTAATAAGTATTTAATGAGCATTTTTAATAAGCCTATTTAATAAGTCTATTTAATAAGCCTATTTAATAAGTCTATTTAATAAGTCTAGTTAATAAGCCTATTTAATAAGTATTTAATGAGCCTATTTAATAAGCCTATTTATTGAGCCTATTTAATAAGCCTATTTATTGAGCCTATTTAATAAGCCTATTTATTGAGCCTATTTAATACGCCTATTTAATAAGCCTATTTATTGAGCCTATTTAATAAGTCTATTTAATAAGCCTATTTAATGAGCCTATTTAATAAGTATTTAATGAGCCTATTTAATAAGTCTATTTAATAAACCTATTTAATAGGCCTATTTAATAAGTCTAAGTTGCTGAAATAAGCCTATTTAATAAGCCTAAGTTGCTGAATAAGCCTATTTAATAAGCCTAAGTTGCTGAAATAAGCCTTTTTAATAAGTCTAAGTTGCTGAAATAAGCCTATTTAATAAGCCTAAGTTGCTGAAATAAGCCTATTTAATAAGGCTATTTAATAAGCCTAAGTTGCTGAATTAAGCCTATTTAATAAGTCTAAGTTGCTGAAATAACGCTATTTAATAAGCCTAAGTTGCTGAAATAAGCCTATTTAATAAGCCTAAGTTGCTAAAATAAGCCTATTTAATGAGGCTATTTAATAAGTCTATTTAATAAGCCTATTTAATAAGCCTATTTAATAAGCCTATTTAATACGCCTATTTAATAAACCTATTTAATAAGTATTTAATGAGCCTATTTATTAACTCTATTTAATAAGCCTTTTTAATATGCCTATTTAATAAGCCTATTTAATAAGCCTATTTAATAAGTCTATTTAATAAGTCTATTTAATAAGCCTATTTAAGAAGTATTTAATGAGCCTATTTAATAAGCCTATTTATTGAGCCTATTTAATAAGCCTACTTATTGAGCCTATTTCATAAGCCTATTTATTGAGCCTATTTAATAAGCCTATTTAACAAGTCTATTTAATAAGCCTATTTAATAAGCCTAATTATTAAGCCTATTTAATGAGCCTATTTATTGAGCCTATTTAATGAGTCTATTTAATAAGCCTGTTTAATAAGCCTATTTAATAAGTATTGAATGAGCCTATTTAATAAGCCTAAGTTGTTGAATAAGCCTATTTAATAAGCCTAAGTTGCTGAAATAAGCCTATTTAATAAGCCTATTTAATAAGCCTAAGTTGCTGAATAAGCCTATTTAATAAACCTAAGTTGCTGAAATAAGCCTATTTAATAAGTCTAAGTTTGCTGAAATAAGGCTATTTAATAAGCCTAAGTTGCTGAAATAAGCCTATTTAATAAGCCTAAGTTGCTGAAATAAGGCTATTTAATAAGTCCAAGTTGCTGAAATAAGCCTATGTAATAAGCCTAAGTTGCTGAAATAAGTATATTTAATAAGCATAAGTTGCTGAAATAAGCCTATTTAATAAGTCTAAATTGCTGAAATAAGGCTATTTAATAAGTCTAAGTTGCTGAAATAAGCCTTTCTAATCAGCGTAAGTTGCTGAAATAAGCCTATTTAATAAGCCCAAGTTGCTGAAATAAGCCTACTTAATTAGGCTATTTAATAAGCCTAAGTTGCTGAAATAAGCCTATTTAATAAGTGTAAGTTGCTGAAATAAGGCTATTTAATAAGTCTAAGTTGCTGAAATAAGCCTATTTAATATGCCTAAGTTGCTGAAATTAGCCTATTTAATAAGCCTGTTTAATAAGCCTAAGTTGCTGAAATAAGCCTATTTAATAAGCCTATTTAATAAGCCTATTTAATAGGCGTATTTAATAAGTATAAGTTGCCAAAATAAGCCTATTTAATAAGCCTATTTAATAGGCCTATTTAATAAGTCTAAGTTGCTGAAATAATCCTATTTAATAAGCCTATTTAATAGGCCTATTTAATAAGTCTAAGTTTCTGAAATAAGGCTATTTAATAAGCCTAAGTTGCTGAAATAAGGCTATTTAATAAGTCTAAGTTGCTGAAATAAGCATATTTAATAAGCCTAAGTTGCTGAAATAAGCCTATTTAATAATTCTATTTAATGAGCCTAAGTTGCTGAAATAAGACTATTTAATAAGCCTGAGTTTCTGAACTAAGCCTATTTAAAAAGGTATATTTAATAAGTCTAAGTTGCTGAAATAAACCTATTTAAAAATGCTATTTAATAAGCCTAAATTGCTGAAATAAACCTGTTTAATAAGGCTATTTAATAAGAATAAGTTGCTGAAATAAGTTCATTTAATAAGCCTAAGTTGCTGAAATAAGCCTATTTAAAAGCCTAAGTTTCTGAATGAGCCTATTTAATAAGCCTAAGTTGCTGAAATAAGCCTATTTAATAAGGTTCTTTAATAAGTCTAAGTTGCTGAAATAAACCTATTTAATAAGCCCAAGTTGCTAAAATAAGCCTATTTAATGAGGATATTTAATAAGTCTATTTAATAAGCCTATTTAATAAGCCTATTTAATAAGCCTATTTAATACGCCTATTTAATAAACACATTTAATAAGTATTTAATGAGCATTTTTAATAAGCCTATTTAATAAGTCTATTTAATAAGCCTATTTAATAAGTCTATTTAATAAGTCTAGTTAATAAGCCTATTTAATAAGTATTTAATGAGCCTATTTAATGAGTCTATTTAATAAGCCTGTTTAATAAGCCTATTTAATAAGTATTGAATGAGCCTATTTAATAAGCCTAAGTTGTTGAATAAGCCTATTTAATAAGCCTAAGTTGCTGAAATAAGCCTATTTAATAAGCCTATTTAATAAGCCTAAGTTGCTGAATAAGCCTATTTAATAAACCTAAGTTGCTGAAATAAGCCTATTTAATAAGTCTAAGTTTGCTGAAATAAGGCTATTTAATAAGCCTAAGTTGCTGAAATAAGCCTATTTAATAAGCCTAAGTTGCTGAAATAAGGCTATTTAATAAGCCTAAGTTGCTGAAATAAGTATATTTAATAAGCATAATTTGCTGAAATAAGCCTATTTAATAAGTCTAAATTGCTGAAATAAGGCTATTTAATAAGTCTAAGTTGCTGAAATAAGCCTTTCTAATCAGCGTAAGTTGCTGAAATAAGCCTATTTAATAAGCCCAAGTTGCTGAAATAAGCCTACTTAATTAGGCTATTTAATAAGCCTAAGTTGCTGAAATAAGCCTATTTAATAAGTGTAAGTTGCTGAAATAAGGCTATTTAATAAGTCTAAGTTGCTGAAATAAGCCTATTTAATAAGCCTAAGTTGCTGAAATTAGCCTATTTAATAAGCCTGTTTAATAAGCCTAAGTTGCTGAAATAAGCCTATTTAATAAGCCTATTTAATAAGCCTATTTAATAGGCGTATTTAATAAGTATAAGTTGCCAAAATAAGCCTATTTAATAAGCCTATTTAATAGGCCTATTTAATAAGTCTAAGTTGCTGAAATAATCCTATTTAATAAGCCTATTTAATAGGCCTATTTAATAAGTCTAAGTTTCTGAAATAAGGCTATTTAATAAGCCTAAGTTGCTGAAATAAGGCTATTTAATAAGTCTAAGTTGCTGAAATAAGCATATTTAATAAGCCTAAGTTGCTGAAATAAGCCTATTTAATAAGGCTATTTAATGAGCCTAAGTTGCTGAAATAAGACTATTTAATAAGCCTGAGTTTCTGAACTAAGCCTATTTAAAAAGGTATATTTAATAAGTCTAAGTTGCTGAAATAAACCTATTTAAAAATGCTATTTAATAAGCCTAAATTGCTGAAATAAACCTGTTTAATAAGGCTATTTAATAAGAATAAGTTGCTGAAATAAGTTTATTTAATAAGCCTAAGTTGCTGAAATAAGCCTATTTAAAAGCCTAAGTTTCTGAATGAGCCTATTTAATAAGCCTAAGTTGCTGAAATAAGCCTATTTAATAAGGCTCTTTAATAAGTCTAAGTTGCTGAAATAAACCTATTTAATAAGCCCAAGTTGCTAAAATAAGCCTATTTAATGAGGATATTTAATAAGTCTATTTAATAAGCCTATTTAATAAGCCTATTTAATAAGCCTATTTAATACGCCTATTTAATAAACACATTTAATAAGTATTTAATGAGCATTTTTAATAAGCCTATTTAATAAGTCTATTTAATAAGCCTATTTAATAAGTCTATTTAATAAGTCTAGTTAATAAGCCTATTTAATAAGTATTTAATGAGCCTATTTAATAGGCCTATTTATTGAGCCTATTTAATAAGCCTATTTATTGAGCCTATTTAATAAGCCTATTTATTGAGCCTATTTAATACGCCTATTTAATAAGCCTATTTATTGAGCCTATTTAATAAGTCTATTTAATAAGCCTATTTAATAAGCCTATTTAATAAGTATTTAATGAGCCTATTTAATAAGTCTATTTAATAAGCCTATTTAATAGGCCTATTTAATAAGTCTAAGTTGCTGAAATAAGCCTATTTAATAAGCCTAAGTTGCTGAATAAGCCTATTTAATAAGCCTAAGTTGCTGAAATAAGCCTTTTTAATAAGTCTAAGTTGCTGAAATAAGCCTATTTAATAAGCCTAAGTTGCTGAAATAAGCCTATTTAATAAGGCTATTTAATAAGCCTAAGTTGCTGAATAAGCCTATTTAATAAGTCTAAGTTGCTGAAATAACGCTATTTAATAAGCCTAAGTTGCTGAAATAAGCCTATTTAATAAGCCTAAGTTGCTAAAATAAGCCTATTTAATGAGGCTATTTAATAAGTCTATTTAATAAGCCTATTTAATAAGCCTATTTAATAAGCCTATTTAATACGCCTATTTAATAAACCTATTTAATAACTATTTAATGAGCCTATTTATTAACTCTATTTAATAAGCCTTTTTAATAAACCTATTTAATAAGCCTATTTAATAAGCCTATTTAATAAGTCTATTTAATAAGTCTATTTAATAAGCCTATTTAAGAAGTATTTAATGAGCCTATTTAATAAGCCTATTTATTGAGCCTATTTAATAAGCCTATTTATTGAGCCTATTTAATGAGTCTATTTAATAAGCCTGTTTAATAAGCCTATTTAATAAATATTGAATGAGCCTATTTAATAAGCCTAAGTTGCTGAATAAGCCTATTTAATAAGCCTAAGTTGCTGAAATAAGCCTTTTTAATAAGTCTAAGTTGCTGAAATAAGCCTATTTAATAAGCCTAAGTTGCTGAAATAAGCCTATTTAATAAGGCTATTTAATAAGCCTAAGTTGCTGAATAAGCCTATTTAATAAGTCTAAGTTGCTGAAATAACGCTATTTAATAAGCCTAAGTTGCTGAAATAAGCCTATTTAATAAGCCTAAGTTGCTAAAATAAGCCTATTTAATGAGTCTATTTAATAAGTCTATTTAATAAGCCTATTTAATAAGCCTATTTAATAAGCCTATTTAATACGCCTATTTAATAAACCTATTTAATAAGTATTTAATGAGCCTATTTATTAACTCTATTTAATAAGCCTTTTTAATAAGCCTATTTAATAAGCCTATTTAATAAGCCTATTTAATAAGCCTATTTAATAAGTCTATTTAATAAGTCTATTTAATAAGCCTATTTAAGAAGTATTTAATGAGCCTATTTAATAAGCCTATTTATTGAGCCTATTTAATAAGCCTATTTATTGAGCCTATTTCATGAGCCTATTTATTCAGCCTATTTAATAAGCCTATTTAACAAGTCTATTTAGTAAGCCTATTTAATAAGCCTAATTAATAAGCCTATTTAATAAGCCTATTTATTGAGCCTATTTAATGAGTCTATTTAATAAGCCTGTTTAATAAGCCTATTTAATAAGTATTGAATGAGCATATTAATAAGCCTAAGTTGCTGAATAAGCCTATTTAATAAGCCTAAGTTGCTGAAATAAGCCTATTTAATAAGCCTATTTAATAAGCCTTAGTTGCTGAATAAGCCTATTTAATAAGCCTAAGTTGCTGAAATAAGCCTATTTAATAAGGCTCTTTAATAAGTCTAAGTTGCTGAAATAAACCTATTTAATAAGCCCAAGTTGCTAAAATAAGCCTATTTAATGAGGATATTTAATAAGTCTATTTAATAAGCCTATTTAATAAGTCTATTTAATAAGCCTATTTAATACGCCTATTTAATAAACACATTTAATAAGTATTTAATGAGCATTTTTAATAAGCCTATTTAATAAGTCTATTTAATAAGCCTATTTAATAAGTCTATTTAATAAGTCTAGTTAATAAGCCTATTTAATAAGTATTTAATGAGCCTATTTAATAAGCCTATTTATTGAGCCTATTTAATAAGCCTATTTATTGAGCCTATTTAATAAGCCTATTTATTGAGCCTATTTAATACGCCTATTTAATAAGCCTATTTATTGAGCCTATTTAATAAGTCTATTTAATAAGCCTATTTAATGAGCCTATTTAATAAGTATTTAATGAGCCTATTTAAAAAGTCTATTTAATAAGCCTATGTAATAGACCTATTTAATAAGTCTAAGTTGCTGAAATAAGCCTATTTAATAAGCCTAAGTTGTTGAATAAGCCTATTTAATAAGCCTAAGTTGCTGAAATAAGCCTTTTTAATAAGTCTAAGTTGCTGAAATAAGCCTATTTAATAAGCCTAAGTTGCTGAAATAAGCCTATTTAATAAGGCTATTTAATAAGCCTAAGTTGCTGAATAAGCCTATTTAATAAGTCTAAGTTGCTGAAATAACGCTATTTAATAAGCCTAAGTTGCTGAAATAAGCCTATTTAATAAGCCTAAGTTGCTAAAATAAGCCTATTTAATGAGGCTATTTAATAAGTCTATTTAATAAGCCTATTTAATAAGCCTATTTAATAAGCCTATTTAATACGCCTATTTAATAAACCTATTTAATAAGTATTTAATGAGCCTATTTATTAACTCTATTTAATAAGCCTTTTTAATAAGCCTATTTAATAAGCCTATTTAATAAGCCTATTTAATAAGTCTATTTAATAAGTCTATTTAATAAGCCTATTTAAGAAGTATTTAATGAGCCTATTTAATAAGCCTATTTATTGAGCCTATTTAATAAGCCTATTTATTGAGCCTATTTCATAAGCCTATTTATTGAGCCTATTTAATAAGCCTATTTAACAAGTCTATTTAATAAGCCTATTTAATAAGCCTAATTAATAAGCCTATTTAATAAGCCTATTTATTGAGCCTATTTAATGAGTCTATTTAATAAGCCTGTTTAATAAGCCTATTTAATAAGTATTGAATGAACCTATTTAATAAGCCTAAGTTGTTGAATAAGCCTATTTAATAAGCCTAAGTTGCTGAAATAAGCCTATTTAATAAGCCTATTTAATAAGCCTAAGTTGCTGAATAAGCCTATTTAATAAACCTAAGTTGCTGAAATAAGCCTATTTAATAAGTCTAAGTTTTCTGAAATAAGGCTATTTAATAAGCCTAAGTTGCTGAAATAAGCATATTTAATAAGCCTAAGTTGCTGAAATAAGGCTATTTAATAAGTCCAAGTTGCTGAAATAAGCCTATGTAATAAGCCTAAGTTGCTGAAATAAGTATATTTAATAAGCATAAGTTGCTGAAATAAGCCTATTTAAAAAGTCTAAATTGCTGAAATAAGGCTATTTAATAAGTCTAAGTTGCTGAAATAAGC
Source organism: Petromyzon marinus (assembly GCF_048934315.1). Lineage (NCBI taxonomy): Eukaryota > Metazoa > Chordata > Hyperoartia > Petromyzontiformes > Petromyzontidae > Petromyzon > Petromyzon marinus. The sequence continues at coordinate 2,529,751 of NW_027422784.1, forward strand.
CTTTCTAATCAGCGTAAGTTGCTGAAATAAGCCTATTTAATAAGCCCAAGTTGCTGAAATAAGCCTACTTAATTAGGCTATTTAATAAGCCTAAGTTGCTGAAATAAGCCTATTTAATAAGTGTAAGTTGCTGAAATAAGGCTATTTAATAAGTCTAAGTTGCTGAAATAAGCCTATTTAATAAGCCTAAGTTGCTGAAATTAGCCTATTTAATAAGCCTAAGTTGCTGAAATAAGCCTTTTTAATAAGTCTAAGTTGCTGAAATAAGCCTATTTAATAAGCCTAAGTTGCTGAAATAAGCCTATTTAATAAGGCTATTTAATAAGCCTAAGTTGCTGAATAAGCCTATTTAATAAGTCTAAGTTGCTGAAATAACGCTATTTAATAAGCCTAAGTTGCTGAAATAAGCCTATTTAATAAGCCTAAGTTGCTAAATAAGCCTATTTAATGAGGCTATTTAATAAGTCTATTTAATAAGCCTATTTAATAAGCCTATTTAATAAGCCTATTTAATACGCCTATTTAATAAACCTATTTAATAAGTATTTAATGAGCCTATTTATTAACTCTATTTAATAAGCCTTTTTAATAAGCCTATTTAAAAAGCCTATTTAATAAGCCTATTTAATAAGTCTATTTAATAAGTCTATTTAATAAGCCTATTTAAGAAGTATTTAATGAGCCTATTTAATAAGCCTATTTATTGAGCCTATTTAATAAGCCTATTTATTGAGCCTATTTCATAAGCCTATTTATTGAGCCTATTTAATAAGCCTATTTAACAAGTCTATTTAATAAGCCTATTTAATAAGCCTAATTAATAAGCCTATATAATAAGCCTATTTATTGAGCCTATTTAATGAGTCTATTTAATAAGCCTGTTTAATAAGCCTATTTAATAAGTATTGAATGAGCCTATTTAATAAGCCTAAGTTGCTGAATAAGCCTATTTAATAAGCCTAAGTTGCTGAAATAAGCCTTTTTAATAAGTCTAAGTTGCTGAAATAAGCCTATTTAATAAGCCTAAGTTGCTGAAATAAGCCTATTTAATAAAGCTATTTAATAAGCCTAAGTTGCTGAATAAGCCTATTTACTAAGTCTAAGTTGCTGAAATAACGCTATTTAATAAGCCTAAGTTGCTGAAATAAGCCTATTTAATAAGCCTAAGTTGCTAAAATAAGCCTATTTAATGAGGCTATTTAATAAGTCTATTTAATAAGCCTATTTAATAAGCCTATTTAATAAGCCTATTTAATACGCCTATTTAATAAACCTATTTAATAAGTATTTAATGAGCCTATTTATTAACTCTATTTAATAAGCCTTTTTAATAAGCCTATTTAATAAGCCTATTTAATAAGCCTATTTAATAAGTCTATTTAATAAGTCTATTTAATAAGCCTATTTAACAAGTCTATTTAATAAGCCTATTTAATAAGCCTAATTAATAAGCCTATTTAATAAGCCTATTTATTGAGCCTATTTAATGAGTCTATTTAATAAGCCTTTTTAATAAGCCTATTTAATAAGTATTGAATGAGCCTATTTAATAAGCCTAAGTTGCTGAATAAGCCTATTTAATAAGCCTAAGTTGCTGAAATAAGCCTATTTAATAAGCCTATTTAATAAGCCTAAGTTGCTGAATAAGCCTATTTAATAAGCCCAAGTTGCTAAAATAAGCCTATTTAATGAGGATATTTAATAAGTCTATTTAATAAGCCTATTTAATAAGTCTATTTAATAAGCCTATTTAATACGCCTATTTAATAAACACATTTAATAAGTATTTAATGAGCATTTTTAATAAGCCTATTTAATAAGTCTATTTAATAAGCCTATTTAATAAGTCTATTTAATAAGTCTAGTTAATAAGCCTATTTAATAAGTATTTAATGAGCCTATTTAATAAGCCTATTTATTGAGCCTATTTAATAAGCCTATTTATTGAGCCTATTTAATAAGCCTATTTATTGAGCCTATTTAATACGCCTATTTAATAAGCCTATTTATTGAGCCTATTTAATAAGTCTATTTAATAAGCCTATTTAATGAGCCTATTTAATAAGTATTTAATGAGCCTATTTAAAAAGTCTATTTAATAAGCCTATGTAATAGGCCTATTTAATAAGTCTAAGTTGCTGAAATAAGCCTATTTAATAAGCCTAAGTTGCTGAATAAGCCTATTTAATAAGCCTAAGTTGCTGAATAAGCCTATTTAATAAACCTAAGTTGCTGAAATAAGCCTATTTAATAAGTCTAAGTTTGCTGAAATAAGGCTATTTAATAAGCCTAAGTTGCTGAAATAAGCCTATTTAATAAGCCTAAGTTGCTGAAATAAGGCTATTTAATAAGTCCAAGTTGCTGAAATAAGCCTATGTAATAAGCCTAAGTTGCTGAAATAAGTATATTGAATAAGCATAAGTTGCTGAAATAAGCCTATTTAATAAGTCTAAATTGCTGAAATAAGGCTATTTAATAAGTCTAAGTTGCTGAAATAAGCCTTTCTAATCAGCGTAAGTTGCTGAAATAAGCCTATTTAATAAGCCCAAGTTGCTGAAATAAGCCTACTTAATTAGGCTATTTAATAAGCCTATTTTGCTGAAATAAGCCTATTTAATATGTGTAAGTTGCTGAAATAAGGCTATTTAATAAGTCTAAGTTGCTGAAATAAGCCTATTTAATAAGCCTAAGTTGCTGAAATTAGCCTATTTAATAAGCCTGTTTAATAAGCCTATTTAATAGGCCTATTTAATAAGTCTAAGTTGCCAAAATAAGCCTATTTAATAAGCCTATTTAATAGGCCTATTTAATAAGTCTAAGTTGCTGAAATAAGCCTATTTAATAAGCCTATTTAATAGGCCTATTTAATAAGTCTAAGTTGCTGAAATAAGCCTATTTAATATGCCTAAGTTGCTGAATGAGCCTATTTAATAAGCCTAAGTTGCTGAAATAAGCCTATTTAATAAGCCTAAGTTGCTGAATACACCTATTTAATAAGTCTAAGTTGCTGAAATAAGGCTATTTAATAAGCCTAAGTTGCTGAAATAAGGCTATTTAATAAGTTTAAGTTTCTGAAATAAGCCTATTTAATAAGCCTAAGTTGCTGAAATAAGCCTATTTAATAAGCCTATTTAATAAGCCTATTTAATAGGCCTATTTAATAAGTCTAAGTTGCCAAAATAAGCCTATTTAATAAGCATATTTAATAGGCCTATTTAATAAGTCTAAGTTGCTGAAATAAGCCTATTTAATAAGCCTATTTAATAGGCCTATTTAATAAGTCTAAGTTGCTGAAATAAGCCTATTTAATATGCCTAAGTTGCTGAATGAGCCTATTTAATAAGCCTAAGTTGCTGAAATAAGCCTATTTAATAAGCCTAAGTTGCTGAATACACCTATTTAATAAGTCTAAGTTGCTGAAATAAGGCTATTTAATAAGCCTAAGTTGCTGAAATAAGGCTATTTAATAAGTTTAAGTTTCTGAAATAAGCCTATTTAATAAGCCTAAGTTGCTGAAATAAGCCTATTTAATAAGGCTATTTAATGAGCCTAAGTTGCTGAAATAAGCCTATTTAATAAGCCTAAGTTTCTGAACTAAGCCTATTTAAAAAGGTATATTTAATAAGTCTAAGTTGCTGAAATAAACCTATTTTAAAATGCTATTTAATAAGCCTAAGTTGCTGAAATAAACCTGTTTAATAAGGCTATTTAATAAGCATAAGTTGCTGAAATAAGTTTATTTAATAAGCCTAAGTTGCTGAAATAAGCCTATTTAATAAGGCTATTTAATAAGTCTAAGTTGCTGAAATAAACCTATTTAATAAGCCTAAGTTGCTAAAATAAGCCTATTTAATGAGGCTATTTAATAAGTCTATTTAATAAGACTATTTAATAAGCCTATTTAATAAGCCTATTTAATAAGCCTATTTAATACGCCTATTTAATAAACATATTTAATAAGTATTTAATGACCCTATTTAATAAGTCTATTTAATAAGCCTTTTAATAAGCCTATTTAATAAGTCTATTTAATAAGCCTATTTAATAAGTCTATTTAATAAGTCTATTTAATAAGCCTATTTAATAAGTATTTAATGAGCCTATTTAATAAGCCTAAGTTTCTGAATTAGCCTATTTAATAAGCCTAAGTTGCTGAAATACGCCTATTTAATAAGCCTAAGTTGCTGAACAAGCCTATTTAATAAGCCTAAGTTGCTGAAATAAGCCTTTTTAATCAGCATAAGTTGCTGAAATAAGCCTATTTAATAAGCCCAAGTTGCTGAAATAAACCTACTTAATTAGGTTATTTAATAAGCCTAAGTTGCTGAAATAATCCTATTTAATAAGCGTAATTTGCTGAAATAAGGCTATTCAATAAGTCTAAGTTGTTGAAATAAGCCTATGTAATAAGCCTAAGTTGCTGAAATAAGCCTATTTAATAAGCCTGTTTAATACGCCTAAGTTGCTGAAATAAGCCTATTTAATAAGCCTATTTAATAAGCCTATTTAATAGGCCTATTTAATAAGTCTAAGTTGCTGAAATAAGCCTATTTAATAAGCCTATTTAATAGTCTATTTAATAAGTCTAAGTTGCTGAAATAAGCCTATTTAATAAGCCAAAGTTGCTGAATGAGCCTATTTAATAAGCCAAAGTTGCTGAAATAAGCCTATTTAATAAGCCTAAGTTGCTGAATAAGCCTTTTTAATAAGCCTAAGATGCTGAATAAACCTATTTAATAAGTCTAAGTTGCTGAAATAAGCCTATTTAATAGGGCTATTTAATAAGCCTAAGTTGCTGAATAAGCCTATTTAATAAGTCTAAGTTGCTGAAATAAGGCTACTTAATAAGCCTAAGTTGCTGAAATAAGGCTATTTAATAAGTTTAAGTTGCTGAAATAAGCCTATTTAATAAGCCTAAGTTGCTGAAATAAGCCTATTTAATAAGGCTATTTAATGAGCCTAAGTTGCTGAAATAAACCTATTTAATAAGCCTAAGTTTCTGAACTAAGCCTATTTAAAAAGGTATATTTAGTAAGTCTAAGTTGCTGAAATAAACCTATTTAAAAATGCTATTTAATAAGCCTAAGTTGCTGAAATAAACCTGTTTAATAAGGCTATTTAATAAGCATAAGTTGCTGAAATAAGCTTATTTAATAAGCCTAAGTTGCTGAAATAAGCCTATTTAATAAGGCTATTTAATAAGCCTAAGTTGCTAAAATAAGCCTATTTAATGAGGCTATTTAATAAGTCTATTTAATAAGACTATTTAATAAGCCTATTTAATAAGCCTATTTAATAAGCCTATTTAATACGCCTATTTAATAAACATATTTAATAAGTATTTAATGAGCCTATTTAATAAGTATATTTAATAAGCCTTTTTAATAAGCCTATTTAATAAGTCTATTTAATAAGCCTATTTAATAAGTCTATTTAATAAGTCTATTTAATAAGCCTATTTAATAAGCCTATTTATTGAGCCTATTTAATAAGCCTATTTATTGAGCCTACTTAATAAGCCTATTTATTGTGCCTATTTAATAAGCCTATTTAATAAGTCTATTTAATAAGCCTATTAAATAAGCCTATTTAATACGCCTATTTATTGAGCCTATTTAATAAGCCTATTTAATAAGCCTATTTATTGAGCCTATTTAATAAGTCTATTTAATAAGCCTATTTAATAAGTATTTAATGAGCCTATTTAATAAGTCTATTCAATAAGCCTATTTAATAGGCCTATTTAATAAGTCTAAGTTGCTGAAATAAGCCTATTTAATAAGCCTATTTATTAAGTCTAAGTTGCTGAAATAAGCCTATTTAATGAGCCTAAGTTTCTGAATGAGCCTATTTAATAAGCCTAAGTTGCTTAAATAAGCCTATTTAATAAACCTAAGTTGCTGAATAAGCCTATTTAATAAGCCTAAGTTGCTGAATAAACCTATTTAATAAGTCTAAGTTGCTGAAATAAGCCTATTTAATAAGGCTATTTAATAAGCCTAAGTTGCTGAATAAGCCTATTTAATAAGGCTATTTAATGAGCCTAAGTTGCTGAAATAAGACTATTTAATAAGCCTAAGTTTCTGAACTAAGCCTATTTAAAAAGGTATATTTAATAAGTCTAAGTTGCTGAAATAAATCTATTTAAAAATGCTATTTAATAAGCCTAAGTTGCTGAAATAAACCTGTTTAATAAGGCTATTTAATAAGCATAAGTTGCTGAAATAAGCTTATTTAATAAGCCTAAGTTGCTGAAATAAGCCTATTTAAAAGGCTCTTTAATAAGTCTAAGTTGCTGAAATAAACCTATTTAATAAGCCTAAGTTGCTAAAATAAGCCTATTTAATGAGGCTATTTAATACGTCTATTTAATAAGCCTATTTTATAAGCCTATTTAATAAGCCTATTTAATAAGCCTATTTAATACGCCTATTTAATAAACATATTTTAAAAGTCTATTTAATAAGTCTATTTAATAAGCCTATTTAATAAGTATTTAATGAGCCTATTTAATAAGCCTATTTATTGAGCCTATTTAATAAGCCTATTTATTGAGCCTATTTAATAAGCCTATTTATTGAGCCTATTTAATAAGCCTATTTATTGAGCCTATTTAATAAGCCGATTTAATAAGTCTATTTAATAAGTATTTAATGAGCTTGTTTAATAAGCCTATTTATTGAGCCTATTTAATAAGCCTCTTTAATAAGCCTATTTATTGAGCTTATTTAATAAGTCCATTTAATAAGCCTATTTAATAAGCCTATTTAATAAGTATTTAATGAGCCTATTTAATAAGTCTATTTAATAAGCCTATTTAATAGGCCTATTTAATAAGTCTAAGTTGCTGAAATAAGCCTATTTAATAAGCCTAAGTTGCTGAATAAGCCTATTTAATAAGCCTAAGTTGCTGAAATAAGCCTATTTAATAAGCCTAAGTTGCTGAAATAAGCCTATTTAATAAGGCTATTTAATAAGCCTAAGTTGCTGAATAAGCCTATTTAATAAGTCTAAGTTGCTGAAATAAACCTATTTAATAAGCCTAAGTTGCTAAAATAAGCCTATTTAATGAGGCTATTTAATACGTCTATTTAATAAGCCTATTTTATAAGCCTATTTAATAAGCCTATTTAATAAGCCTATTTAATACGCCTATTTAATAAACATATTTTAAAAGTCTATTTAATAAGTCTATTTAATAAGCCTATTTAATAAGTATTTAATGAGCCTATTTAATAAGCCTATTTATTGAGCCTATTTAATAAGCCTATTTATTGAGCCTATTTAATAAGCCTATTTATTGAGCCTATTTAATAAGCCTATTTATTGAGCCTATTTAATAAGCCGATTTAATAAGTCTATTTAATAAGTATTTAATGAGCTTGTTTAATAAGCCTATTTATTGAGCCTATTTAATAAGCCTCTTTAATAAGCCTATTTATTGAGCTTATTTAATAAGTCCATTTAATAAGCCTATTTAATAAGCCTATTTAATAAGTATTTAATGAGCCTATTTAATAAGTCTATTTAATAAGCCTATTTAATAGGCCTATTTAATAAGTCTAAGTTGCTGAAATAAGCCTATTTAATAAGCCTAAGTTGCTGAATAAGCCTATTTAATAAGCCTAAGTTGCTGAAATAAGCCTATTTAATAAGCCTAAGTTGCTGAAATAAGCCTATTTAATAAGGCTATTTAATAAGCCTAAGTTGCTGAATAAGCCTATTTAATAAGTCTAAGTTGCTGAAATAAGCCTCTTTAATAAGGTTTTTTAATAAGCCTAAGTTTCTGAACTAAGCCTATTTAAAAAGGTATATCTAATAAGTCTAAGTTGCTGAAATAAATCTATTTAAAAATGCTATTTAATAAGCCTAAGTTGCTGAAATAAACCTGTTTAATAGGGCTATTTAATAAGCATAAGTTGCTGAAATAAGCTTATTTAATAAGCCTAAGTTGCTGAAGTAAGCCTTTTTAAAAAGGCTATTTAATAAGTCTAAGTTGCTGAAATAAACCCATTTAATAAGCCTAAGTTGCTAAAATAAGCCTATTTAATTAGGCTATTTAATAAGTCTATTTAATAAGCCTATTTAATAAGCCTATTTAATAAGCCTATTTAATACGCCTATTTAATAAACATATTTAATAAGTATTTAATGAGCCTATTTAATAAGTCTATTTAATAAGCCTTTTTAATAAGCCTATTTAATAAGTCTATTTAATAAGCCTATTTAATAAGTCTATTTAATAAGTCTATTTAATAAGCCTATTTAATAAGTATTTAATGAGCCTATTTAATAAGCCTATTTATTAAGCCTATTTAATAAGCCTATTTATTGAGCCTATTTAATAAGCCTATTTATTGAGCCTATTTAATAAGCCTATTTATTGAGCCTATTTAATAAGCCGATTTAATAAGTCTATTTAATAAGTATTTAATGAGCCTGTTTAATAAGCCTATTTATTGAGCCTATTTAATAAGCCTCTTTAATAAGCCTATTTATTGAGCCTATTTAATAAGTCTATTTAATAAGCCTATTTAATAAGCCTATTTAATAAGTATTTAATGAGCCTATTTAATAAGTCTATTTAATAAGCCTATTTAATAGGCCTATTTAATAAGTCTAAGTTGCTGAATAAGCCTATTTAATAAGGCTATTTAATGAGCCTAATTTGCTGAAATAAGACTATTTAATAAGCATAAGTTTCTGAACTAAGCCTATTTAATAAGCCTAAGTTGCTGAAATAAGCCTATTTAATAAGCCTAAGTTGCTGAATAAGCCTATTTAATAAGCCTAAGTTGCTGAAATAAGCCTATTTAATAAGCCTAAGTTGCTGAAATAAGCCTATTTAATAAGGCTATTTAATAAGCCTAAGTTGCTGAATAAGCCTATTTAATAAGTCTAAGTTGCTGAAATAAGCCTATTTAATAAGGCTATTTAATAAGCCTAAGTTGCTGAATAAGCCTATTTAATAAGGCTATTTAATGAGCCTAAGTTGCTGAAATAAGACTATTTAATAAGCCTAAGTTTCTGAACTAAGCCTATTTAAAAAGGTATATCTAATAAGTCTAAGTTGCTGAAATAAATCTATTTAAAATGCTATTTAATAAGCCTAAGTTGCTGAAATAAACCTGTTTAATAGGGCTATTTAATAAGCATAAGTTGCTGAAATAAGCTTATTTAATAAGCCTAAGTTGCTGAAATAAGCCTTTTTAAAAAGGCTATTTAATAAGTCTAAGTTGCTGAAATAAACCTATTTAATATGCCTAAGTTGCTAAAATAAGCCTATTTAATGAGCCTATTTAATAAGTATTTTTAATAAGCCTATTTAATAGGCCTATTTAATAAGTCTAAGTTGCTGAAATAAGCCTATTTAATAAGCCTAAGTTGCTGAATAAGCCTATTTAATAAGCCTAAGTTGCTGAAATAAGCCTATTTAATAAGCCTAAGTTGCTGAAATAAGCCTATTTAATAAGGCTATTTAATAAGCCTAAGTTGCTGAATAAGCCTATTTAATAAGTCTAAGTTGCTGAAATAAGCCTATTTAATAAGGCTATTTAATAAGCCTAAGTTGCTGAATAAGCCTATTTAATAAGGCTATTTAATGAGCCTAAGTTGCTGAAATAAGACTATTTAATAAGCCTAAGTTTCTGAACTAAGCCTATTTAAAAAGGTATATCTAATAAGTCTAAGTTGCTGAAATAAATCTATTTAAAATGCTATTTAATAAGCCTAAGTTGCTGAAATAAACCTGTTTAATAGGGCTATTTAATAAGCATAAGTTGCTGAAATAAGCTTATTTAATAAGCCTAAGTTGCTGAAATAAGCCTTTTTAAAAAGGCTATTTAATAAGTCTAAGTTGCTGAAATAAACCTATTTAATATGCCTAAGTTGCTAAAATAAGCCTATTTAATGAGCCTATTTAATAAGTATTTTTAATAAGCCTATTTAATAGGCCTATTTAATAAGTCTAAGTTGCTGAAATAAGCCTATTTAATAAGCCTAAGTTGCTGAATAAGCCTATTTAATAAGCCTAAGTTGCTGAAATAAGCCTATTTAATAAGCCTAAGTTGCTGAAATAAGCCTATTTAATAAGGCTATTTAATAAGCCTAAGTTGCTGAATAAGCCTATTTAATAAGTCTAAGTTGCTGAAATAAGCCTATTTAATAAGGCTATTTAATAAGCCTAAGTTGCTGAATAAGCCTATTTAATAAGGCTATTTAATGAGCCTAAGTTGCTGAAATAAGACTATTTAATAAGCCTAAGTTTCTGAACTAAGCCTATTTAAAAAGGTATATCTAATAAGTCTAAGTTGCTGAAATAAATCTATTTAAAATGCTATTTAATAAGCCTAAGTTGCTGAAATAAACCTGTTTAATAGGGCTATTTAATAAGCATAAGTTGCTGAAATAAGCTTATTTAATAAGCCTAAGTTGCTGAAATAAGCCTTTTTAAAAAGGCTATTTAATAAGTCTAAGTTGCTGAAATAAACCTATTTAATATGCCTAAGTTGCTAAAATAAGCCTATTTAATGAGCCTATTTAATAAGTATTTTTAATAAGCCTATTTAATAGGCCTATTTAATAAGTCTAAGTTGCTGAAATAAGCCTATTTAATAAGCCTAAGTTGCTGAATAAGCCTATTTAATAAGCCTAAGTTGCTGAAATAAGCCTATTTAATAAGCCTAAGTTGCTGAAATAAGCCTATTTAATAAGGCTATTTAATAAGCCTAAGTTGCTGAATAATCCTATTTAATAAGTCTAAGTTGCTGAAATAACGCTATTTAATAATCCTAAGTTGCTGAAATAAGCCTATTTAATAAGCCTAAGTTGCTAAAATAAGCCTATTTAATGAGGCTATTTAATAAGTCTATTTAATAAGCCTATTTAATAAGCCTATTTAATAAGCCTATTTAATACGCCTATTTAATAAACCTATTTAATAAGTATTTAATGAGCCTATTTAATAAGTCTATTTAATAAGCCTTTTTAATAAGCCTTAATAAGCCTATTTAATAAGTCTATTTAATAAGTCTATTTGTTAAGCCTATTTAATAAGTATTTAATGAGCCTATTTAATAAGCCTATTTATTGAGCCTATTTAATAAGCCTATTCATTGAGCCTATTTAATAAGCCTATTTATTGAGCCTATTTAATAAGCCTATTTAAGAAGTCTATTTAATAAGCCTATTTAATAAGCCTAATTAATAAGCCTATTTAATGAGCCTATTTAATGAGTCTATTTAATAAGCCTGTTTAATAAGCCTATTTAACAAGTATTGAATGAGCCTATTTAATAAGCCTAAGTTGCTGAAATAAGCCTATTTAATAAGTCTAAGTTGCTGAAATAAGGCTATTTAATAAGCCTAAGTTGCTGAAATAAACCTATTTAATAAGCATAAGTTGCTGAAATAAGGCTATTTAATAAGTCTAAGTTGCTGAAATAAGCCTATTTAATAAGCCTAAGTTGCTGAAATAAGTATATTTAATAAGCATAAGTTGCTGAAATAAGCCTATTTAATAAGTCTAAGTTGCTGAAATAAGGCTATTTAATAAGTCTAAGTTGCTGAAATAAGCCTTTTTAATCAGCGTAAGTTGCTGAAATAAGTCCATTTAATAAGCCCAAGTTGCTGAAATAAGCCTACTTAATAAGGCTATTTAATAAGCCTAAGTTGCTGAAATAAGCCTATTTAATAAGCCTAAGTTGCTGAAATAAGCCTATTTAATAGGCCTATCTAATAAGTCTAAGTTGCAGAAATAAGCATATTTCATAAGCATATTAGATGAGCCTAAGTTGCTGAAATGTCTATTTAATAAGTCGTTTTAATAAGTCTAAGTTGCTAAAATAAGCCTATTTAATAAGGCTATTTAATAAGCCTAAGTTGCTGAAATAAGCCTATTTAATAAGGCTATTTAATGAGCCTAAGTTGCTGAAATAAGCTTATTTAATAAGCCTAAGTTGCTGAAATAAGCCTATTTAATAAGGCTATTTAATAAGCCTAAGTTGCTAAAATAAGCCTATTTAATGAGGCTATTTAATAAGTCTATTTAATAAGACTATTTAATAAGCCTATTTAATAAGCCTATTTAATAAGCCTATTTAATACGCCTATTTAATAAACATATTTAATAAGTATTTAATGAGCCTATTTAATAAGTATATTTAATAAGCCTTTTTAATAAGCCTATTTAATAAGTCTATTTAATAAGCCTATTTAATGAGTCTATTTAATAAGTCTATTTAATAATTTTCGATTTAAAGCTATTTTAATTTTCGATTTAAAGCTATTTAATAAGCCTATTTAATAAGCCTATTTATTGAGCCTATTTAATAAGCCTATTTATTGAGCCTATTTAATAAGCCTATTTATTGAGCCTATTTAATAAGCCTATTTAATAAGTCTATTTAATAAGCCTATTAAATAAGCCTATTTAATACGCCTATTTATTGAGCCTATTTAATAAGCCTATTTAATAAGCCTATTTATTGAGCCTATTTAATAAGTCTATTTAATAAGCCTATTTAATAAGTATTTAATGAGCCTATTTAATAAGTCTATTCAATAAGCCTATTTAATAGGCCTATTTAATAAGTCTAAGTTGCTGAAATAAGCCTATTTAATAAGCCTATTTATTAAGTCTAAGTTGCTGAAATAAGCCTATTTAATGAGCCTAAGTTTCTGAATGAGCCTATTTAATAAGCCTAAGTTGCTGAAATAAGCCTATTTAATAAACCTAAGTTGCTGAATAAGCCTATTTAATAAGCCTAAGTTGCTGAATAAACCTATTTAATAAGTCTAAGTTGCTGAAATAAGCCTATTTAATAAGGCTATTTAATAAGCCTAAGTTGCTGAATAAGCCTATTTAATAAGGCTATTTAATGAGCCTAAGTTGCTGAAATAAGACTATTTAATAAGCCTAAGTTTCTGAACTAAGCCTATTTAAAAAGGTATATTTAATAAGTCTAAGTTGCTGAAATAATCTATTTAAAAATGCTATTTAATAAGCCTAAGTTGCTGAAATAAACCTGTTTAATAAGGCTATTTAATAAGCATAAGTTGCTGAAATAAGCTTATTTAATAAGCCTAAGTTGCTGAAATAAGCCTATTTAAAAAGGCTCTTTAATAAGTCTAAGTTGCTGAAATAAACCTATTTAATAAGCCTAAGTTGCTAAAATAAGCCTATTTAATGAGGCTATTTAATACGTCTATTTAATAAGCCTATTTTATAAGCCTATTTAATAAGCCTATTTAATAAGCCTATTTAATACGCCTATTTAATAAACATATTTTAAAAGTCTATTTAATAAGTCTATTTAATAAGCCTATTTAATAAGTATTTAATGAGCCTATTTAATAAGCCTATTTATTGAGCCTATTTAATAAGCCTATTTATTGAGCCTATTTAATAAGCCTATTTATTGAGCCTATTTAATAAGCCTATTTATTGAGCCTATTTAATAAGCCGATTTAATAAGTCTATTTAATAAGTATTTAATGAGCTTGTTTAATAAGCCTATTTATTGAGCCTATTTAATAAGCCTCTTTAATAAGCCTATTTATTGAGCTTATTTAATAAGTCCATTTAATAAGCCTATTTAATAAGCCTATTTAATAAGTATTTAATGAGCCTATTTAATAAGTCTATTTAATAAGCCTATTTAATAGGCCTATTTAATAAGTCTAAGTTGCTGAAATAAGCCTATTTAATAAGCCTAAGTTGCTGAATAAGCCTATTTAATAAGCCTAAGTTGCTGAAATAAGCCTATTTAATAAGCCTAAGTTGCTGAAATAAGCCTATTTAATAAGGCTATTTAATAAGCCTAAGTTGCTGAATAAGCCTATTTAATAAGTCTAAGTTGCTGAAATAAGCCTCTTTAATAAGGTTTTTTAATAAGCCTAAGTTTCTGAACTAAGCCTATTTAAAAAGGTATATCTAATAAGTCTAAGTTGCTGAAATAAATCTATTTAAAAATGCTATTTAATAAGCCTAAGTTGCTGAAATAAACCTGTTTAATAGGGCTATTTAATAAGCATAAGTTGCTGAAATAAGCTTATTTAATAAGCCTAAATTGCTGAAGTAAGCCTTTTTAAAAAGGCTATTTAATAAGTCTAAGTTGCTGAAATAAACCCATTTAATAAGCCTAAGTTGCTAAAATAAGCCTATTTAATGAGGCTATTTAATAAGTCTATTTAATAAGCCTATTTAATAAGCCTATTTAATAAGCCTATTTAATAAGCCTATTTAATACGCCTATTTAATAAACATATTTAATAAGTATTTAATGAGCCTATTTAATAAGTCTATTTAATAAGCCTTTTTAATAAGCCTATTTAATAAGTCTATTTAATAAGCCTATTTAATAAGTCTATTTAATAAGTCTATTTAATAAGCCTATTTAATAAGTATTTAATGAGCCTATTTAATAAGCCTATTTATTGAGCCTATTTAATAAGCCTATTTATTGAGCCTATTTAATAAGCCTATTTATTGAGCCTATTTAATAAGCCTATTTATTGAGCCTATTTAATAAGCCTATTTAATAAGTCTATTTAATAAGCCTATTAAATAAGCCTATTTAATACGCCTATTTATTGAGCCTATTTAATAAGTCTATTTAATAAGCCTATTTAATAAGTATTTAATGAGCCTATTTAATAAGTCTATTCAATAAGCCTATTTAATAGGCCTATTTAATAATTCTAAGTTGCTGAAATAAGCCTATTTAATAAGCCTATTTATTAAGTCTAAGTTGCTGAAATAAGCCTATTTAATGAGCCTAAGTTTCTGAATGAGCCTATTTAATAAGCCTAAGTTGCTGAAATAAGCCTATTTAATAAACCTAAGTTGCTGAATAAGCCTATTTAATAAGCCTAAGTTGCTGAATAAACCTATTTAATAAGTCTAAGTTGCTGAAATAAGCCTATTTAATAAGGCTATTTAATAAGCCTAAGTTGCTGAATAAGCCTATTTAATAAGGCTATTTAATGAGCCGAAGTTGCTGAAATAAGACTATTTAATAAGCCTAAGTTTCTGAACTAAGCCTATTTAAAAAGGTATATTTAATAAGTCTAAGTTGCTGAAATAAATCTATTTAAAAATGCTATTTAATAAGCCTAAGTTGCTGAAATAAACCTGTTTAATAAGGCTATTTAATAAGCATAAGTTGCTGAAATAAGCTTATTTAATAAGCCTAAGTTGCTGAAATAAGCCTATTTAAAAAGGCTCTTTAATAAGTCTAAGTTGCTGAAATAAACCTATTTAATAAGCCTAAGTTGCTAAAATAAGCCTATTTAATGAGGCTATTTAATACGTCTATTTAATAAGCCTATTTTATAAGCCTATTTAATAAGCCTATTTAATAAGCCTATTTAATACGCCTATTTAATAAACATATTTTAAAAGTCTATTTAATAAGTCTATTTAATAAGCCTATTTAATAAGTATTTAATGAGCCTATTTAATAAGCCTATTTATTGAGCCTATTTAATAAGCCTATTTATTGAGCCTATTTAATAAGCCTATTTATTGAGCCTATTTAATAAGCCTATTTATTGAGCCTATTTAATAAGCCGATTTAATAAGTCTATTTAATAAGTATTTAATGAGCTTGTTTAATAAGCCTATTTATTGAGCCTATTTAATAAGCCTCTTTAATAAGCCTATTTATTGAGCTTATTTAATAAGTCCATTTAATAAGCCTATTTAATAAGCCTATTTAATAAGTATTTAATGAGCCTATTTAATAAGTCTATTTAATAAGCCTATTTAATAGGCCTATTTAATAAGTCTAAGTTGCTGAAATAAGCCTATTTAATAAGCCTAAGTTGCTGAATAAGCCTATTTAATAAGCCTAAGTTGCTGAAATAAGCCTATTTAATAAGCCTAAGTTGCTGAAATAAGCCTATTTAATAAGGCTATTTAATAAGCCTAAGTTGCTGAATAAGCCTATTTAATAAGTCTAAGTTGCTGAAATAAGCCTCTTTAATAAGGTTTTTTAATAAGCCTAAGTTTCTGAACTAAGCCTATTTAAAAAGGTATATCTAATAAGTCTAAGTTGCTGAAATAAATCTATTTAAAAATGCTATTTAATAAGCCTAAGTTGCTGAAATAAACCTGTTTAATAGGGCTATTTAATAAGCATAAGTTGCTGAAATAAGCTTATTTAATAAGCCTAAGTTGCTGAAGTAAGCCTTTTTAAAAAGGCTATTTAATAAGTCTAAGTTGCTGAAATAAACCCATTTAATAAGCCTAAGTTGCTAAAATAAGCCTATTTAATTAGGCTATTTAATAAGTCTATTTAATAAGCCTATTTAATAAGCCTATTTAATAAGCCTATTTAATACGCCTATTTAATAAACATATTTAATAAGTATTTAATGAGCCTATTTAATAAGTCTATTTAATAAGCCTTTTTAATAAGCCTATTTAATAAGTCTATTTAATAAGCCTATTTAATAAGTCTATTTAATAAGTCTATTTAATAAGCCTATTTAATAAGTATTTAATGAGCCTATTTAATAAGCCTATTTATTAAGCCTATTTAATAAGCCTATTTATTGAGCCTATTTAATAAGCCTATTTATTGAGCCTATTTAATAAGCCTATTTATTGAGCCTATTTAATAAGCCGATTTAATAAGTCTATTTAATAAGTATTTAATGAGCCTGTTTAATAAGCCTATTTATTGAGCCTATTTAATAAGCCTCTTTAATAAGCCTATTTATTGAGCCTATTTAATAAGTCTATTTAATAAGCCTATTTAATAAGCCTATTTAATAAGTATTTAATGAGCCTATTTAATAAGTCTATTTAATAAGCCTATTTAATAAGTCTAAGTTGCTGAAATAAGCCTATTTAATAAGCCTAAGTTGCTGAATAAGCCTATTTAATAAGCCTAAGTTGCTGAAATAAGCCTAATTAATAAGCCTAAGTTGCTGAAATAAGCCTATTTAATAAGGCTATTTAATAAGCCTAAGTTGCTGAATAAGCCTATTTAATAAGTCTAAGTTGCTGAAATAACGCTATTTAATAAGCCTAAGTTGCTGAAATAAGCCTATTTAATAAGCCTAAGTTGCTAAAATAAGCCTATTTAATGAGGCTATTTAATGTCTATTTAATAAGCCTATTTAATAAGCCTATTTAATAAGCCTATTTAATACGCCTATTTAATAAACCTATTTAATAAGTATTTAATGAGCCTATTTAATAAGTCTATTTAATAAGCCTTTTTAATAAGCCTATTTAATAAACCTATTTAATAAGCCTATTTAATAAGTCTATTTAATAAGGCTATTTGTTAAGCCTATTTAATAAGTATTTAATGAGCCTATTTAATAAGCCTATTTATTGAGCCTATTTAATAAGCCTATTCATTGAGCCTATTTAATAAGCCTATTTATTGAGCCTATTTAATAAGCCTATTTAATAAGTCTATTTAATAAGCCTATTTAATAAGCCTAATTAAAAAGCCTATTTAATAAGCCTATTTAATGAGCCTATTTAATGAGTCTATTTAATAATCCTGTTTAATAAGCCTATTTAATAAGTATTGAATGAGCCTATTTAATAAGCCTAAGTTGCTGAAATAAGCCTATTTAATAAGTCTAAGTTGCTGAAATAAGGCTATTTAATAAGCCTAAGTTGCTGAAATAAGCCTATTTAATAAGCATAAGTTGCTGAAATAAGGCTATTTAATAAGTCTAAGTTGCTGAAATAAGCCTATTTAATAAGCCTAAGTTGCTGAAAAAGGTATATTTAATAAGCATAAGTTGCTGAAATAAGCCTATTTAATAAGTCTAAGTTGCTGAAATAAGGCTATTTAATAAGTCTAAGTTGCTGAAATAAGCCTTTTTAATCAGCGTAAGCTGCTGAAATAAGCTTATTTAATAAGCCCAAGTTGCTGAAATAGGCCTATTTAATAAGTCTAAGTTGCTGAAATAAAGCGATTTAATAAGTCTAAGTTGCTGAAATAAGCCTTTTTAATCAGCGTAAGCTGCTGAAATAAGCCTATTTAATAAGCCCAAGTTGCTGAAATAAGCCTACTTAATAAGGCTATTTAATAAGCCTAAGTTGCTGAAATAAGCCTATTTAATAGGCCTATCTAATAAGTCTAAGTTGCAGAAATAAGCATATTTCATAAGCATATTAGATGAGCCTAAGTTGCTGAAATGTCTATTTAATAAGTCGTTTTAATAAGTCTAAGTTGCTAAAATAAGCCTATTTAATAAGGCTATTTAATAAGCCTAAGGTGCTGAAATAAGCCTATTTAATAAGGCTATTTAATGAGCCTAAGTTGCTGAAATAAGCCTATTTAATAAGCCTAAGTTTCTGAACTAAGCCTATTTAAAAAGGTATATTTAATAAGTCTAAGTTGCTGAAATAAACATATTTAAAAATGCTATTTAATAAGCCTAAGTTGCTGAAATAAACCTGTTTAATAAGGCTATTTAATAAGCATAAGTTGATGAAATAAGCCTATTTTATAAGCCTAAGTTGCTGAAATAAACCTGTTTAATAAGGCTATTTAATAAGCATAAGTTGATTAAATAAGCCTATTTTATAAGCCAAAGTTGCTGAAATAAGCCTATTTAATAAGCCTAAGTTGCTGAAATAAGCCTATTTAATAGGCCTATCTAATAAGTTTAAGTTGCAGAAATAAGCATATTTCATAAGCATATTAGATGAGCCTAAGTTGCTGAAATGTATATTTAATAAGTCGTTTTAATAAGTCTAAGTTGCTAAAATAAGCCTATTTAATAAGGCTATTTAATAAGCCTAAGTTGCTGAAATAAGCCTATTTAATAAGGCTATTTAATGAGCCTAAGTTGCTGAAATAAGCCTATTTAATAAGCCTAAGTTTCTGAACTAAGCCTATTTAAAAAGGTATATTTAATAAGTCTAAGTTGCTGAAATAAACATATTTAAAAATGCTATTTAATAAGCCTAAGTTGCTGAAATAAGCCTATTTAATAAGCCTAAGTTGCTAAAATAAGCCTATTTAATGAGGCTATTTAATAAGTCTATTTAATAGGCCTATTTAATATGCCTATTTACTAAGCCTATTTATTGAGCCTATTTAATAAGCCTATTTAATAAGTCTATTTAATAAGCCTATTTAATAAGCCTAATTAATAAGCCTATTTAATAAGCCTATTTATTGAGCCTATTTAATGAGTCTATTTAATAAGCCTGTTTAATAAGCCTATTTAATAAGTATTGAATGAGCCTATTTAATAAGCCTAAGTTGCTGAATAAGCCTATTTAATAAGCCTAAGTTGCTGAAATAAGCCTATTTAATAAGCCTATTTAATAAGCCTAAGTTGCTGAATAAGCCTATTTAATAAGCCTAAGTTGCTGAAATAAACCTGTTTAATAGGGCTATTTAATAAGCATAAGTTGCTGAAATAAGCTTATTTAATAAGCCTAAGTTGCTGAAATAAGCCTATTTAAAAAGGCTCTTTAATAAGTCTAAGTTGCTGAAATAAACCTATTTAATAAGCCTAAGTTGCTAAAATAAGCCTATTTAATGAGGCTATTTAAAAAGTCTATTTAATAAGCCTATTTTATAAGCCTATTTAATAAGCCTATTTAATAAGCCTATTTAATACGCCTATTTAATAAACATATTTAATAAGTATTTAATGAGCCTATTTAATAAGTCTATTTAATAAGCCTTTTTAATAAGCCTATTTAATAAGTCTATTTAATAAGCCTATTTAATAAGTCTATTTAATAAGTCTATTTAATAAGCCTATTTAATAAGTATTTAATGAGCCTATTTAATAAGCCTATTTATTGAGCCTATTTAATAAGCCTATTTATTGAGCCTATTTAATAAGCCTATTTATTGAGCCTATTTAATAAGCCTATTTATTGAGCCTATTTAATAAGCCGATTTAATAAGTCTATTTAATAAGTATTTAATGAGCCTGTTTAATAAGCCTATTTATTGAGCCTATTTAATAAGCCTCTTTAATAAGCCTATTTATTGAGCTTATTTAATAAGTCCATTTAATAAGCCTATTTAATAAGCCTATTTAATAAGTATTTAATGAGCCTATTTAATAAGTCTATTTAATAAGCCTATTTAATAGGCCTATTTAATAAGTCTAAGTTGCTGAAATAAGCCTATTTAATAAGCCTAAGTTGCTGAATAAGCCTATTTAATAAGCCTAAGTTGCTGAAATAAGCCTATTTAATAAGCCTAAGTTGCTGAAATAAGCCTATTTAATAAGGCTATTTAATAAGCCTAAGTTGCTGAATAAGCCTATTTAATAAGTCTAAGTTGCTGAAATAAGCCTCTTTAATAAGGTTTTTTAATAAGCCTAAGTTTCTGAACTAAGCCTATTTAAAAAGGTATATCTAATAAGTCTAAGTTGCTGAAATAAATCTATTTAAAAATGCTATTTAATAAGCCTAAGTTGCTGAAATAAACCTGTTTAATAGGGCTATTTAATAAGCATAAGTTGCTGAAATAAGCTTATTTAATAAGCCTAAGTTGCTGAAGTAAGCCTTTTTAAAAAGGCTATTTAATAAGCATAAGTTGATTAAATAAGCCTATTTTATAAGCCAAAGTTGCTGAAATAAGCCTATTTAATAAGCCTAAGTTGCTGAAATAAGCCTATTTAATAGGCCTATCTAATAAGTTTAAGTTGCAGAAATAAGCATATTTCATAAGCATATTAGATGAGCCTAAGTTGCTGAAATGTATATTTAATAAGTCGTTTTAATAAGTCTAAGTTGCTAAAATAAGCCTATTTAATAAGGCTATTTAATAAGCCTAAGTTGCTGAAATAAGCCTATTTAATAAGGCTATTTAATGAGCCTAAGTTGCTGAAATAAGCCTATTTAATAAGCCTAAGTTTCTGAACTAAGCCTATTTAAAAAGGTATATTTAATAAGTCTAAGTTGCTGAAATAAACATATCTAAAAATGCTATTTAATAAGCCTAAGTTGCTGAAATAAGCCTATTTAATAAGCCTAAGTTGCTAAAATAAGCCTATTTAATGAGGCTATTTAATAAGTCTATTTAATAGGCCTATTTAATATGCCTATTTACTAAGCCTATTTATTGAGCCTATTTAATAAGCCTATTTAATAAGTCTATTTAATAAGCCTATTTAATAAGCCTAATTAATAAGCCTATTTAATAAGCCTATTTATTGAGCCTATTTAATGAGTCTATTTAATAAGCCTGTTTAATAAGCCTATTTAATAAGTATTGAATGAGCCTATTTAATAAGCCTAAGTTGCTGAATAAGCCTATTTAATAAGCCTAAGTTGCTGAAATAAGCCTATTTAATAAGCCTATTTAATAAGCCTAAGTTGCTGAATAAGCCTATTTAATAAGCCTAAGTTGCTGAAATAAACCTGTTTAATAGGGCTATTTAATAAGCATAAGTTGCTGAAATAAGCTTATTTAATAAGCCTAAGTTGCTGAAATAAGCCTATTTAAAAAGGCTCTTTAATAAGTCTAAGTTGCTGAAATAAACCTATTTAATAAGCCTAAGTTGCTAAAATAAGCCTATTTAATGAGGCTATTTAAAAAGTCTATTTAATAAGCCTATTTTATAAGCCTATTTAATAAGCCTATTTAATAAGCCTATTTAATACGCCTATTTAATAAACATATTTAATAAGTATTTAATGAGCCTATTTAATAAGTCTATTTAATAAGCCTTTTTAATAAGCCTATTTAATAAGTCTATTTAATAAGCCTATTTAATAAGTCTATTTAATAAGTCTATTTAATAAGCCTATTTAATAAGTATTTAATGAGCCTATTTAATAAGCCTATTTATTGAGCCTATTTAATAAGCCTATTTATTGAGCCTATTTAATAAGCCTATTTATTGAGCCTATTTAATAAGCCTATTTATTGAGCCTATTTAATAAGCCGATTTAATAAGTCTATTTAATAAGTATTTAATGAGCCTGTTTAATAAGCCTATTTATTGAGCCTATTTAATAAGCCTCTTTAATAAGCCTATTTATTGAGCTTATTTAATAAGTCCATTTAATAAGCCTATTTAATAAGCCTATTTAATAAGTATTTAATGAGCCTATTTAATAAGTCTATTTAATAAGCCTATTTAATAGGCCTATTTAATAAGTCTAAGTTGCTGAAATAAGCCTATTTAATAAGCCTAAGTTGCTGAATAAGCCTATTTAATAAGCCTAAGTTGCTGAAATAAGCCTATTTAATAAGCCTAAGTTGCTGAAATAAGCCTATTTAATAAGGCTATTTAATAAGCCTAAGTTGCTGAATAAGCCTATTTAATAAGTCTAAGTTGCTGAAATAAGCCTCTTTAATAAGGTTTTTTAATAAGCCTAAGTTTCTGAACTAAGCCTATTTAAAAAGGTATATCTAATAAGTCTAAGTTGCTGAAATAAATCTATTTAAAAATGCTATTTAATAAGCCTAAGTTGCTGAAATAAACCTGTTTAATAGGGCTATTTAATAAGCATAAGTTGCTGAAATAAGCTTATTTAATAAGCCTAAGTTGCTGAAGTAAGCCTTTTTAAAAAGGCTATTTAATAAGTCTAAGTTGCTGAAATAAACCCATTTAATAAGCCTAAGTTGCTAAAATAAGCCTATTTAATTAGGCTATTTAATAAGTCTATTTAATAAGCCTATTTAATAAGCCTATTTAATAAGCCTATTTAATACGCCTATTTAATAAACATATTTAATAAGTATTTAATGAGCCTATTTAATAAGTCTATTTAATAAGCCTTTTTAATAAGCCTATTTAATAAGTCTATTTAATAAGCCTATTTAATAAGTCTATTTAATAAGTCTATTTAATAAGCCTATTTAATAAGTATTTAATGAGCCTATTTAATAAGCCTATTTATTAAGCCTATTTAATAAGCCTATTTATTGAGCCTATTTAATAAGCCTATTTATTGAGCCTATTTAATAAGCCTATTTATTGAGCCTATTTAATAAGCCGATTTAATAAGTCTATTTAATAAGTATTTAATGAGCCTGTTTAATAAGCCTATTTATTGAGCCTATTTAATAAGCCTCTTTAATAAGCCTATTTATTGAGCCTATTTAATAAGTCTATTTAATAAGCCTATTTAATAAGCCTATTTAATAAGTATTTAATGAGCCTATTTAATAAGTCTATTTAATAAGCCTATTTAATAAGTCTAAGTTGCTGAAATAAGCCTATTTAATAAGCCTAAGTTGCTGAATAAGCCTATTTAATAAGCCTAAGTTGCTGAAATAAGCCTAATTAATAAGCCTAAGTTGCTGAAATAAGCCTATTTAATAAGGCTATTTAATAAGCCTAAGTTGCTGAATAAGCCTATTTAATAAGTCTAAGTTGCTGAAATAACGCTATTTAATAAGCCTAAGTTGCTGAAATAAGCCTATTTAATAAGCCTAAGTTGCTAAAATAAGCCTATTTAATGAGGCTATTTAATGTCTATTTAATAAGCCTATTTAATAAGCCTATTTAATAAGCCTATTTAATACGCCTATTTAATAAACCTATTTAATAAGTATTTAATGAGCCTATTTAATAAGTCTATTTAATAAGCCTTTTTAATAAGCCTATTTAATAAACCTATTTAATAAGCCTATTTAATAAGTCTATTTAATAAGGCTATTTGTTAAGCCTATTTAATAAGTATTTAATGAGCCTATTTAATAAGCCTATTTATTGAGCCTATTTAATAAGCCTATTCATTGAGCCTATTTAATAAGCCTATTTATTGAGCCTATTTAATAAGCCTATTTAATAAGTCTATTTAATAAGCCTATTTAATAAGCCTAATTAAAAAGCCTATTTAATAAGCCTATTTAATGAGCCTATTTAATGAGTCTATTTAATAATCCTGTTTAATAAGCCTATTTAATAAGTATTGAATGAGCCTATTTAATAAGCCTAAGTTGCTGAAATAAGCCTATTTAATAAGTCTAAGTTGCTGAAATAAGGCTATTTAATAAGCCTAAGTTGCTGAAATAAGCCTATTTAATAAGCATAAGTTGCTGAAATAAGGCTATTTAATAAGTCTAAGTTGCTGAAATAAGCCTATTTAATAAGCCTAAGTTGCTGAAAAAGGTATATTTAATAAGCATAAGTTGCTGAAATAAGCCTATTTAATAAGTCTAAGTTGCTGAAATAAGGCTATTTAATAAGTCTAAGTTGCTGAAATAAGCCTTTTTAATCAGCGTAAGCTGCTGAAATAAGCTTATTTAATAAGCCCAAGTTGCTGAAATAGGCCTATTTAATAAGTCTAAGTTGCTGAAATAAAGCGATTTAATAAGTCTAAGTTGCTGAAATAAGCCTTTTTAATCAGCGTAAGCTGCTGAAATAAGCCTATTTAATAAGCCCAAGTTGCTGAAATAAGCCTACTTAATAAGGCTATTTAATAAGCCTAAGTTGCTGAAATAAGCCTATTTAATAGGCCTATCTAATAAGTCTAAGTTGCAGAAATAAGCATATTTCATAAGCATATTAGATGAGCCTAAGTTGCTGAAATGTCTATTTAATAAGTCGTTTTAATAAGTCTAAGTTGCTAAAATAAGCCTATTTAATAAGGCTATTTAATAAGCCTAAGGTGCTGAAATAAGCCTATTTAATAAGGCTATTTAATGAGCCTAAGTTGCTGAAATAAGCCTATTTAATAAGCCTAAGTTTCTGAACTAAGCCTATTTAAAAAGGTATATTTAATAAGTCTAAGTTGCTGAAATAAACATATTTAAAAATGCTATTTAATAAGCCTAAGTTGCTGAAATAAACCTGTTTAATAAGGCTATTTAATAAGCATAAGTTGATGAAATAAGCCTATTTTATAAGCCTAAGTTGCTGAAATAAACCTGTTTAATAAGGCTATTTAATAAGCATAAGTTGATTAAATAAGCCTATTTTATAAGCCAAAGTTGCTGAAATAAGCCTATTTAATAAGCCTAAGTTGCTGAAATAAGCCTATTTAATAGGCCTATCTAATAAGTTTAAGTTGCAGAAATAAGCATATTTCATAAGCATATTAGATGAGCCTAAGTTGCTGAAATGTATATTTAATAAGTCGTTTTAATAAGTCTAAGTTGCTAAAATAAGCCTATTTAATAAGGCTATTTAATAAGCCTAAGTTGCTGAAATACGCCTATTTAATAAGGCTATTTAATGAGCCTAAGTTGCTGAAATAAGCCTATTTAATAAGCCTAAGTTTCTGAACTAAGCCTATTTAAAAAGGTATATTTAATAAGTCTAAGTTGCTGAAATAAACATATTTAAAAATGCTATTTAATAAGCCTAAGTTGCTGAAATAAACCTGTTTAATAAGGCTATTTAATAAGCATAAGTTGATGAAATAAGCCTATTTTATAAGCCTAAGTTGCTGAAATAAGCCTATTTAATAAGCCTAAGTTGCTAAAATAAGCCTATTTAATGAGGCTATTTAATAAGTCTATTTAATAGGCCTATTTAATATGCCTATTTACTAAGCCTATTTATTGAGCCTATTTAATAAGCCTATTTAATAAGTCTATTTAATAAGCCTATTTAATAAGCCTAATTAATAAGCCTATTTAATAAGCCTATTTATTGAGCCTATTTAATGAGTCTATTTAATAAGCCTGTTTAATAAGCCTATTTAATAAGTATTGAATGAGCCTATTTAATAAGCCTAAGTTGCTGAATAAGCCTATTTAATAAGCCTAAGTTGCTGAAATAAGCCTATTTAATAAGCCTATTTAATAAGCCTAAGTTGCTGAATAAGCCTATTTAATAAGCCTAAGTTGCTGAAATAAACCTGTTTAATAGGGCTATTTAATAAGCATAAGTTGCTGAAATAAGCTTATTTAATAAGCCTAAGTTGCTGAAATAAGCCTATTTAAAAAGGCTCTTTAATAAGTCTAAGTTGCTGAAATAAACCTATTTAATAAGCCTAAGTTGCTAAAATAAGCCTATTTAATGAGGCTATTTAAAAAGTCTATTTAATAAGCCTATTTTATAAGCCTATTTAATAAGCCTATTTAATAAGCCTATTTAATACGCCTATTTAATAAACATATTTAATAAGTATTTAATGAGCCTATTTAATAAGTCTATTTAATAAGCCTTTTTAATAAGCCTATTTAATAAGTCTATTTAATAAGCCTATTTAATAAGTCTATTTAATAAGTCTATTTAATAAGCCTATTTAATAAGTATTTAATGAGCCTATTTAATAAGCCTATTTATTGAGCCTATTTAATAAGCCTATTTATTGAGCCTATTTAATAAGCCTATTTATTGAGCCTATTTAATAAGCCTATTTATTGAGCCTATTTAATAAGCCGATTTAATAAGTCTATTTAATAAGTATTTAATGAGCCTGTTTAATAAGCCTATTTATTGAGCCTATTTAATAAGCCTCTTTAAAAAGCCTATTTATTGAGCTTATTTAATAAGTCTATTTAATAAGCCTATTTAATAAGCCTATTTAATAAGTATTTAATGAGCCTATTTAATAAGTCTATTTAATAAGCCTATTTAATAGGCCTATTTAATAAGTCTAAGTTGCTGAATAAGCCTATTTAATAAGGCTATTTAATGAGCCTAAGTTGCTGAAATAAGACTATTTAATAAGCATAAGTTTCTGAACTAAGCCTATTTAATAAGCCTAAGTTGCTGAAATAAGCCTATTTAATAAGCCTAAGTTGCTGAATAAGCCTATTTAATAAGCCTAAGTTGCTTAAATAAGCCTATTTAATAAGCCTAAGTTGCTGAAATAAGCCTATTTAATACGGCTATTTAATAAGCCTAAGTTGCTGAATAAGCCTATTTAATAAGTCTAAGTTGCTGAAATAAGCCTATTTAATAAGGCTATTTAATAAGCCTAAGTTGCTGAATAAGCCTATTTAATAAGGCTAGTTAATGAGCCTAAGTTGCTGAAATAAGACTATTTAATAAGCCTAAGTTTCTGAACTAAGCCTATTTAAAAAGGTATATCTAATAAGTCTAAGTTGCTGAAATAAATCTATTTAAAATGCTATTTAATAAGCCTAAGTTGCTGAAATAAACCTGTTTAATAGGGCTATTTAATAAGCATAAGTTGCTGAAATAAGCTTATTTAATAAGCCTAAGTTGCTGAAATAAGCCTTTTTAAAAAAGGCTATTTAATAAGTCTAAGTTGCTGAAATAAACCTATTTAATATGCCTAAGTTGCTAAAATAAGCCTATTTAATGAGCCTATTTAATAAGTCTTTTTAATAAGCCTATTTAATAGGCCTATTTAATAAGTCTAAGTTGCTGAAATAAGCCTATTTAATAAGCCTAAGTTGCTGAATAAGCCTATTTAATAAGCCTAAGTTGCTGAAATAAGCCTATTTAATAAGCCTAAGTTGCTGAAATAAGCCTATTTAATAAGGCTATTTAATAAGCCTAAGTTGCTGAATAAGCCTATTTAATAAGTCTAAGTTGCTGAAATAAGCCTATTTAATAAGGCTATTTAATAAGCCTAAGTTGCTGAATAAGCCTATTTAATAAGGCTATTTAATGAGCCTAAGTTGCTGAAATAAGACTATTTAATAAGCCTAAGTTTCTGAACTAAGCCTATTTAAAAAGGTATATCTAATAAGTCTAAGTTGCTGAAATAAATCTATTTAAAATGCTATTTAATAAGCCTAAGTTGCTGAAATAAACCTGTTTAATAGGGCTATTTAATAAGCATAAGTTGCTGAAATAAGCTTATTTAATAAGCCTAAGTTGCTGAAATAAGCCTTTTTAAAAAGTCTATTTAATAAGTCTAAGTTGCTGAAATAAACCTATTTAATATGCCTAAGTTGCTAAAATAAGCCTATTTAATGAGCCTATTTAATAAGTCTTTTTAATAAGCCTATTTAATAGGCCTATTTAATAATTCTAAGTTGCTGAAATAAGCCTATTTAATAAGCCTACGTTGCTGAATAAGCCTATTTAATAAGCCTAAGTTGCTGAAATAAGCCTATTTAATAAGCCTAAGTTGCTGAAATAAGCCTATTTAATAAGGCTATTTAATAAGCCTAAGTTGCTGAATAAGCCTATTTAATAAGTCTAAGTTGCTGAAATAACGCTATTTAATAATCCTAAGTTGCTGAAATAAGCCTATTTAATAAGCCTAAGTTGCTAAAATAAGCCTATTTAATGAGGCTATTTAATAAGTCTATTTAATAAGCCTATTTAATAAGCCTATTTAATAAGCCTATTTAATACGCCTATTTAATAAACCTATTTAATAAGTATTTAATGAGCCTATTTAATAAGTCTATTTAATAAGCCTTTTTAATAAGCCTATTTAATAAACCTATTTAATAAGCCTATTTAATAAGTCTATTTAATAAGTCTATTTGTTAAGCCTATTTAATAAGTATTTAATGAGCCTATTTAATAAGCCTATTTATTGAGCCTATTTAATAAGCCTATTCATTGAGCCTATTTAATAAGCCTATTTATTAAGCCTATTTAATAAGCCTATTTAATAAGTCTATTTAATAAGCCTATTTAATAAGCCTAATTAATAAGCCTATTTAATGAGCCTATTTAATGAGTCTATTTAATAAGCCTGTTTAATAAGCCTATTTAACAAGTATTGAATGAGCCTATTTAATAAGCCTAAGTTGCTGAAATAAGCCTATTTAATAAGTCTAAGTTGCTGAAATAAGGCTATTTAATAAGCCTAAGTTGCTGAAATAAACCTATTTAATAAGCATAAGTTGCTGAAATAAGGCTATTTAATAAGTCTAAGTTGCTGAAATAAGCCTATTTAATAAGCCTAAGTTTCTGAAATAAGTATATTTAATAAGCATAAGTTGCTGAAATAAGCCTATTTAATAAGTCTAAGTTGCTGAAATAAGGCTATTTAATAAGTCTAAGTTGCTGAAATAAGCCTTTTTAATCAGCGTAAGTTGCTGAAATAAGCCCATTTAATAAGCCCAAGTTGCTGAAATAAGCCTACTTAATAAGGCTATTTAATAAGCCTAAGTTGCTGAAATAAGCCTATTTAATAGGCCTATCTAATAAGTCTAAGTTGCAGAAATAAGCATATTTCATAAGCATATTAGATGAGCCTAAGTTGCTGAAATGTCTATTTAATAAGTCGTTTTAATAAGTCTAAGTTGCTAAAATAAGCCTATTTAATAAGGCTATTTAATAAGCCTAAGTTGCTGAAATAAGCCTATTTATTAAGGCTATTTAATGAGCCTAAGTTGCTGAAATAAGCCTATTTAATAAGCCTAAGTTTCTGAACTAAGCCTATTTAAAAAGGTATATTTAATAAGTCTAAGTTGCTGAAAAAAACATATTTAAAAATGCTATTTAATAAGCCTAAGTTACTGAAATAAACCTGTTTAATAAGGCTATTTAATAAGCATAAGTTGATGAAATAAGCCTATTTTATAAGCCTAAGTTGCTGAAATAAGCCTATTTAATAAGCCTAAGTTGCTAAAATAAGCCTATTTAATTAGGCTATTTAATAAGTCTATTTAATAGGCCTATTTAATATGCCTATTTAATAAGTCTATTTAATAAGCATATTTAATAAGCCTATTTAATAAGCCTATTTAATGAGCCTATTTAATAAGCCTATTTGATAAGCCTATTTAATAAGCCTATTTAATAAGCCTATTTATTGAGCCTATTTAATAAGCCTATTTAATAAGTCTATTTAATATGCCTATTTAATAAGCCTAATTAATAAGCCTATTTAATAAGCCTATTTATTGAGCCTATTTAATGAGTCTATTTAATAAGCCTGTTTAATAAGCCTATTTATAAGTATTGAATTAGCCTATTTAATAAGCCTAAGTTGCTGAATAAGCCTATTTAATAAGCCTAAGTTGCTGAAATAAACCTGTTTAATAGGGCTATTTAATAAGCATAAGTTGCTGAAATAAGCTTATTTAATAAGCCTAAGTTGCTGAAATAAGCCTATTTAAAAAGGCACTTTAATAAGTCTAAGTTGCTGAAATAAACCTATTTAATAAGCCTAAGTTGCTAAAATAAGCTTATTTAATGAGGCTATTTAAAAAGTCTATTTAATAAGCCTATTTTATAAGCCTATTTAATAAGCCTATTTAATAAGCCTATTTAATACGCCTATTTAATAAACATATTTAATAAGTATTTAATGAGCCTATTTAATAAGTCTATTTAATAAGCCTTTTTAATAAGCCTATTTAATAAGTCTATTTATTGAGCCTATTTAATAAGCCTATTTATTGAGCCTATTTAATAAGCCTATTTATTGAGCCTATTTAATAAGCCTATTTATTGAGCCTATTTAATAAGCCGATTTAATAAGTCTATTTAATAAGTATTTAATGAGCCTGTTTAATAAGCCTATTTATTGAGCCTATTTAATAAGCCTCTTTAATAAGCCTATTTATTGAGCTTATTTAATAAGTCTATTTAATAAGCCTATTTAATAAGCCTATTTAATAAGTATTTAATGAGCCTATTTAATAAGTCTATTTAATAAGCCTATTTAATAGGCCTATTTAATAAGTCTAAGTTGCTGAAATAAGCCTATTTAATAAGCCTAAGTTGCTGAATAAGCCTATTTAATAAGCCTAAGTTGCTGAAATAAGCCTATTTAATAAGCCTAAGTTGCTGAAATAAGCCTATTTAATAAGGCTATTTAATAAGCCTAAGTTGCTGAATAAGCCTATTTAATAAGTCTAAGTTGCTGAAATAAGCCTATTTAATAAGGCTATTTAATAAGCCTAAGTTGCTGAATAAGCCTATTTAATAAGGCTATTTAATGAGCCTAAGTTGCTGAAATAAGACTATTTAATAAGCCTAAGTTTCTGAACTAAGCCTATTTAAAAAGGTATATGTAATAAGTCTAAGTTGCTGAAATAAATCTATTTAAAATGCTATTTAATAAGCCTAAGTTGCTGAAATAAACCTGTTTAATAGGGCTATTTAATAAGCATAAGTTGCTGAAATAAGCTTATTTAATAAGCCTAAGTTGCTGAAATAAGCCTTTTTAAAAAGGCTATTTAATAAGTCTAAGTTGCTGAAATAAACCTATTTAATAAGCCTAAGTTGCTAAAATAAGCCTATTTAATGAGCCTATTTAATAAGTCTTTTTAATAAGGCTATTTAATAGGCCTATTTAATAAGTCTAAGTTGCTGAAATAAGCCTATTTAATAAGCCTAAGTTGCTGAATAAGCGTATTTAATAAGCCTAAGTTGCTGAAATAAGCCTATTTAATAAGCCTAAGTTGCTTAAATAAGCCTATTTAATAAGGCTATTTAATAAGCCTAAGTTGCTGAATAAGCCTATTTAATAAGTCTAAGTTGCTGAAATAACGCTATTTAATAAGCCTAAGTTGCTGAAATAAGCCTATTTAATAAGCCTAAGTTGCTAAAATAAGCCTATTTAATGAGGCTATTTAATAAGTCTATTTAATAAGCCTATTTAATAAGCCTATTTAATAAGCCTATTTAATACGCCTATTTAATAAACCTATTTAATAAGTATTTAATGAGCCTATTTAATAAGTCTATTTAATAAGCCTTTTTAATAAGCCTATTTAATAAACCTATTTAATAAGCCTATTTAATAAGTCTATTTAATAAGTCTATTTGTTAAACCTATTTAATAAGTATTTAATGAGCCTATTTAATAAGCCTATTTATTGAGCCTATTTAATAAGCCTATTCATTGAGCCTATTTAATAAGCCTATTTATTGAGCCTATTTAATAAGCCTATTTAATAAGTCTATTTAATAAGCCTATTTAATAAGCCTAATTAATAAGCCTATTTAATAAGCCTATTTAATTAGCCTATTTAATGAGTCTATTTAATAAGCCTGTTTAATAAGCCTATTTAACAAGTATTGAATGAGCCTATTTAATAAGCCTAAGTTGCTGAAATAAGCCTATTTAATAAGTCTAAGTTGCTGAAATAAGGCTATTTAATAAGCCTAAGTTGCTGAAATAAACCTATTTAATAAGCATAAGTTGCTGAAATAAGGCTATTTAATAAGTCTAAGTTGCTGAAATAAGCCTATTTAATAAGCCTAAGTTGCTGAAATAAGTATATTTAATAAGCTTAAGTTGCTGAAATAAGCCTATTTAATAAGTCTAAGTTGCTGAAATAAGCCTATTTAATAGGCCTATCTAATAAGTCTAAGTTGCAGAAATAAGCATATTTCATAAGCATATTAGATGAGCCTAAGTTGCTGAAATGTCTATTTAATAAGTCGTTTTAATAAGTCTAAGTTGCTAAAATAAGCCTATTTAATAAGGCTATTTAATAAGCCTAAGTTGCTGAAATAAGCCTATTTAATAAGGCTATTTAATGAGCCTAAGTTGCTGAAATAAGCCTATTTAATAAGCCTAAGTTTCTGAACTAAGCCTATTTAAAAAGGTATATTTAATAAGTCTAAGTTGCTGAAAAAAACATATTTAAAAATGCTATTTAATAAGCCTAAGTTGCTGAAATAAACCTGTTTAATAAGGCTATTTAATAAGCATAAGTTGATGAAATAAGCCTATTTTATAAGCCTAAGTTGCTGAAATAAGCCTATTTAATAAGCCTAAGTTGCTAAAATAAGCCTATTTAATGAGGCTATTTAATAAGTCTATTTAATAGGCCTATTTAATATGCCTATTTAATAAGTCTATTTAATAAGCATATTTAATAAGCCTATTTAATACGCCTATTTAATGAGCCTATTTAATAAGCCTATTTAATAAGCCTATTTAATAAGCCTATTTAATAAGCCTATTTATTGAGCCTATTTAATAAGCCTATTTAATAAGTCTATTTAATAAGCCTATTTAATAAGCCTAATTAATAAGCCTATTTAATAAGCCTATTTATTGAGCCTATTTAATGAGTCTATTTAATAAGCCTGTTTAATAAGCCTATTTATAAGTATTGAATTAGCCTATTTAATAAGCCTAAGTTGCTGAATAAGCCTATTTAATACGCCTAAGTTGCTGAAATAAACCTGTTTAATAGGGCTATTTAATAAGCATAAGTTGCTGAAATAAGCTTATTTAATAAGCCTAAGTTGCTGAAATAAGCCTATTTAAAAAGGCTCTTTAATAAGTCTAAGTTGCTGAAATAAACCTATTTAATAAGGCTAAGTTGCTAAAATAAGCTTATTTAATGAGGCTATTTAAAAAGTCTATTTAATAAGCCTATTTTATAAGCCTATTTAATAAGCCTATTTAATAAGCCTATTTAATACGCCTATTTAATAAACAAATTTAATAAGTATTTAATGAGCCTATTTAATAAGTCTATTTAATAAGCCTTTTTAATAAGCCTATTTAATAAGTCTATTTAATAAGCCTATTTAATAAGTCTATTTAATAAGTCTATTTAATAAGCCTATTTAATAAGTATTTAATGAGCCTATTTAATAAGCCTATTTATTGAGCCTATTTAATAAGCCTATTTATTGAGCCTATTTAATAAGCCTATTTATTGAGCCTATTTAATAAGCCTATTTATTGAGCCTATTTAATAAGCCGATTTAATAAGTCTATTTAATAAATATTTAATGAGCCTGTTTAATAAGCCTATTTATTGAGCCTATTTAATAAGCCTCTTTAATAAGCCTATTTATTGAGCTTATTTAATAAGTCTATTTAATAAGCCTATTTAATAAGCCTATTTAATAAGTATTTAATGAGCCTATTTAATAAGTCTATTTAATAAGCCTATTTAATAGGCCTATTTAATAAGTCTAAGTTGCTGAAATAAGCCTATTTAATAAGCCTAAGTTGCTGAATAAGCCTATTTAATAAGCCTAAGTTGCTGAAATAAGCCTATTTAATAAGCCTAAGTTGCTGAATTAAGCCTATTTAATAAGGCTATTTAATAAGCCTAAGTTGCTGAATAAGCCTATTTAATAAGTCTAAGTTGCTGAAATAAGCCTATTTAATAAGGCTATTTAATAAGCCTAAGTTGCTGAATAAGCCTATTTAATAAGGCTATTTAATGAGCCTAAGTTGCTGAAATAAGACTATTTAATAAGCCTAAGTTTCTGAACTAAGCCTATTTAAAAAGGTATATGTAATAAGTCTAAGTTGCTGAAATAAATCTATTTAAAATGCTATTTAATAAGCCTAAGTTGCTGAAATAAACCTGTTTAATAGGGCTATTTAATAAGCATAAGTTGCTGAAATAAGCTTATTTAATAAGCCTAAGTTGCTGAAATAAGCCTTTTTAAAAAGGCTATTTAATAAGTCTAAGTTGCTGAAATAAACCTATTTAATAAGCCTAAGTTGCTAAAATAAGCCTATTTAATGAGCCTATTTAATAAGTCTTTTTAATAAGGCTATTTAATAGGCCTATTTAATAAGTCTAAGTTGCTGAAATAAGCCTATTTAATAAGCCTAAGTTGCTGAATAAGCGTATTTATTAAGCCTAAGTTGCTGAAATAAGCCTATTTAATAAGCCTAAGTTGCTGAAATAAGCCTATTTAATAAGGCTATTTAATAAGCCTAAGTTGCTGAATAAGCCTATTTAATAAGTCTAAGTTGCTGAAATAACGCTATTTAATAAGCCTAAGTTGCTGAAATAAGCCTATTTAATAAGCCTAAGTTGCTAAAATAAGCCTATTTAATGAGGCTATTTAATAAGTCTATTTAATAAGCCTATTTAATAAGCCTATTTAATAAGCCTATTTAATACGCCTATTTAATAAACCTATTTAATAAGTATTTAATGAGCCTATTTAATAAGTCTATTTAATAAGCCTTTTTAATAAGCCTATTTAATAAACCTATTTAATAAGCCTATTTAATAAGTCTATTTAATAAGTCTATTTGTTAAACCTATTTAATAAGTATTTAATGAGCCTATTTAATAAGCCTATTTATTGAGCCTATTTAATAAGCCTATTCATTGAGCCTATTTAATAAGCCTATTTATTGAGCCTATTTAATAAGCCTATTTAATAAGTCTATTTAATAAGCCTATTTAATAAGCCTAATTAATAAGCCTATTTAATAAGCCTATTTAATTAGCCTATTTAATGAGTCTATTTAATAAGCCTGTTTAATAAGCCTATTTAACAAGTATTGAATGAGCCTATTTAATAAGCCTAAGTTGCTGAAATAAGCCTATTTAATAAGTCTAAGTTGCTGAAATAAGGCTATTTAATAAGCCTAAGTTGCTGAAATAAACCTATTTAATAAGCATAAGTTGCTGAAATAAGGCTATTTAATAAGTCTAAGTTGCTGAAATAAGCCTATTTAATAAGCCTAAGTTGCTGAAATAAGTATATTTAATAAGCATAAGTTGCTGAAATAAGGCTATTTAATAAGTCTAAGTTGCTGAAATAAGCCTATTTAATAAGCCTAAGTTGCTGAATTAAGCCTATTTAATAAGGCTATTTAATAAGCCTAAGTTGCTGAATAAGCCTATTTAATAAGTCTAAGTTGCTGAAATAAGCCTATTTAATAAGGCTATTTAATAAGCCTAAGTTGCTGAATAAGCCTATTTAATAAGGCTATTTAATGAGCCTAAGTTGCTGAAATAAGACTATTTAATAAGCCTAAGTTTCTGAACTAAGCCTATTTAAAAAGGTATATGTAATAAGTCTAAGTTGCTGAAATAAATCTATTTAAAATGCTATTTAATAAGCCTAAGTTGCTGAAATAAACCTGTTTAATAGGGCTATTTAATAAGCATAAGTTGCTGAAATAAGCTTATTTAATAAGCCTAAGTTGCTGAAATAAGCCTTTTTAAAAAGGCTATTTAATAAGTCTAAGTTGCTGAAATAAACCTATTTAATAAGCCTAAGTTGCTAAAATAAGCCTATTTAATGAGCCTATTTAATAAGTCTTTTTAATAAGGCTATTTAATAGGCCTATTTAATAAGTCTAAGTTGCTGAAATAAGCCTATTTAATAAGCCTAAGTTGCTGAATAAGCGTATTTATTAAGCCTAAGTTGCTGAAATAAGCCTATTTAATAAGCCTAAGTTGCTGAAATAAGCCTATTTAATAAGGCTATTTAATAAGCCTAAGTTGCTGAATAAGCCTATTTAATAAGTCTAAGTTGCTGAAATAACGCTATTTAATAAGCCTAAGTTGCTGAAATAAGCCTATTTAATAAGCCTAAGTTGCTAAAATAAGCCTATTTAATGAGGCTATTTAATAAGTCTATTTAATAAGCCTATTTAATAAGCCTATTTAATAAGCCTATTTAATACGCCTATTTAATAAACCTATTTAATAAGTATTTAATGAGCCTATTTAATAAGTCTATTTAATAAGCCTTTTTAATAAGCCTATTTAATAAACCTATTTAATAAGCCTATTTAATAAGTCTATTTAATAAGTCTATTTGTTAAACCTATTTAATAAGTATTTAATGAGCCTATTTAATAAGCCTATTTATTGAGCCTATTTAATAAGCCTATTCATTGAGCCTATTTAATAAGCCTATTTATTGAGCCTATTTAATAAGCCTATTTAATAAGTCTATTTAATAAGC
Source organism: Petromyzon marinus (assembly GCF_048934315.1). Lineage (NCBI taxonomy): Eukaryota > Metazoa > Chordata > Hyperoartia > Petromyzontiformes > Petromyzontidae > Petromyzon > Petromyzon marinus. Next base: position 2,566,192 of record NW_027422784.1, read on the forward strand.
CTATTTAATAAGCCTAATTAATAAGCCTATTTAATAAGCCTATTTAATTAGCCTATTTAATGAGTCTATTTAATAAGCCTGTTTAATAAGCCTATTTAACAAGTATTGAATGAGCCTATTTAATAAGCCTAAGTTGCTGAAATAAGCCTATTTAATAAGTCTAAGTTGCTGAAATAAGGCTATTTAATAAGCCTAAGTTGCTGAAATAAACCTATTTAATAAGCATAAGTTGCTGAAATAAGGCTATTTAATAAGTCTAAGTTGCTGAAATAAGCCTATTTAATAAGCCTAAGTTGCTGAAATAAGTATATTTAATAAGCATAAGTTGCTGAAATAAGCCTATTTAATAAGTCTAAGTTGCTGAAATAAGGCTATTTAATAAGTCTAAGTTGCTGAAATAAGCCTTTTTAATCAGCGTAAGTTGCTGAAATAAGCCTATTTAATAAGCCCAAGTTGCTGAAATAAGCCTACTTAATAAGGCTATTTAATAAGCCTAAGTTGCTGAAATAAGCCTATTTAATAAGCCTAAGTTGCTGAAATAAGCCTATTTAATAGGCCTATCTAATAAGTCTAATTTGCAGAAATAAGCATATTTCATAAGCATATTAGATGAGCCTAAGTTGCTGAAATGTCTATTTAATAAGTCGTTTTAATAAGTCTAAGTTGCTAAAATAAGCCTATTTAATATGGCTATTTAATAAGCCTAAGTTGCTGAAATAAGCCTATTTAATAAGGCTATTTAATGAGCCTAAGTTGCTGAAATAAGCCTATTTAATAAGCCTAAGTTTCTGAACTAAGCCTATTTAAAAAGGTATATTTAATAAGTCTAAGTTGCTGAAATAAACATATTTAAAAATGCTATTTAATAAGCCAAAGTTGCTGAAATAAACCTGTTTAATAAGGCTATTTAATAAGCATAAGTTGATTAAATAAGCCTATTTTATAAGCCTAAGTTGCTGAAATAAGCCTATTTAATAAGCCTAAGTTGCTAAAATAAGCCTATTTAATGAGGCTATTTAATAAGTCCATTTAATAGGCCTATTTAATATGCCTATTTAATAAGTCTATTTAATAAGCATATTTAATAAGCCTATTTAATAAGCCTATTTATTGAGCCTATTTAATAAGCCTATTTAATAAGCCTATTTAATAAGCCTATTTAATAAGCCTATTTATTGAGCCTATTTAATAAGCCTATTTAATAAGTCTATTTAATAAGCCTATTTAATAAGCCTAATTAATAAGCCTATTTAATAAGCCTATGTATTGTGCCTATTTAATGAGTCTATTTAATAAGCCTGTTTAATAAGCCTATTTATAAGTATTGAATGAGCCTATTTAATAAGCCTAAGTTGCTGAATAAGCCTATTTAATAAGCCTAAGTTGCTGAAATAAGCCTATTTAATAAGCCTATTTAATAAGCCTAAGTTGCTGAATAAGCCTATTTAATAAGCCTAAGTTGCTGAAATAAACCTGTGTAATAGGGCTATTTAATAAGCATAAGTTGCTGAAATAAGCTTATTTAATAAGCCTAAGTTGCTGAAATAAGCCTATTTAAAAAGGCACTTTAATAAGTCTAAGTTGCTGAAATAAACCTATTTAATAAGCCTAAGTTGCTAAAATAAGCTTATTTAATGAGGCTATTTAAAAAGTCTATTTAATAAGCCTATTTTATAAGCCTATTTAATAAGCCTATTTAATAAGCCTATTTAATACGCCTATTTAATAAACATATTTAATAAGTATTTAATGAGCCTATTTAATAAGTCTATTTAATAAGCCTTTTTAATAAGCCTATTTAATAAGTCTATTTAATAAGCCTATTTAATAAGTCTATTTAATAAGTCTATTTAATAAGCCTATTTAATAAGTATTTAATGAGCCTATTTAATAAGCCTATTTATTGAGCCTATTTAATAAGCCTATTTATTGAGCCTATTTAATAAGCCTATTTATTGAGCCTATTTAATAAGCCTATTTATTGAGCCTATTTAATAAGCCGATTTAATAAGTCTATTTAATAAGTATTTAATGAGCCTGTTTAATAAGCCTATTTATTGAGCCTATTTAATAAGCCTCTTTAATAAGCCTATTTATTGAGCTTATTTAATAAGTCTATTTAATAAGCCTATTTAATAAGCTTATTTAATAAGTATTTAATGAGCCTATTTAATAAGTCTATTTAATAAGCCTATTTAATAGGCCTATTTAATAAGTCTAAGTTGCTGAAATAAGCCTATTTAATAAGCCTAAGTTGCTGAATAAGCCTATTTAATAAGCTTAAGTTGCTGAAATAAGCCTATTTAATAAGCCTAAGTTGCTGAAATAAGCCTATTTAATAAGCCTAAGTTGCTGAATAAGCCTATTTAATAAGTCTAAGTTTCTGAAATAAGCCTATTTAATAAGGCTATTTAATAAGCCTAAGTTGCTGAATAAGCCTATTTAATAAGGCTATTTAATGAGCCTAAGTTGCTGAAATAAGACTATTTAATAAGCCTAAGTTTCTGAACTAAGCCTATTTAAAAAGGTATATCTAATAAGTCTAAGTTGCTGAAATAAATCTATTTAAAATGCTATTTAATAAGCCTAAGTTGCTGAAATAAACCTGTTTAATAGGGCTATTTAATAAGCATAAGTTGCTGAAATAAGCTTATTTAATAAGCCTAAGTTGCTGAAATAAGCCTTTTTAAAAAGGCTATTTAATAAGTCTAAGTTGCTGAAATAAACCTATTTAATAAGCCTAAGTTGCTAAAATAAGCCTATTTAATGAGCCTATTTAATAAGTCTTTTTAATAAGGCTATTTAATAGGCCTATTTATTAAGTCTAAGTTGCTGAAATAAGCCTATTTAATAAGCCTAAGTTGCTGAATAAGCGTATTTAATAAGCCTAAGTTGCTGAAATAAGCCTATTTAATAAGCCTAAGTTGCTGAAATAAGCCTATTTAATAAGGCTATTTAATAAGCCTAAGTTGCTGAATAAGCCTATTTAATAAGTCTAAGTTGCTGAAATAACGCTATTTAATAAGCCTAAGTTGCTGAAATAAGCCTATTTAATAAGCCTAAGTTGCTAAAATAAGCCTATTTAATGAGGCTATTTAATAAGTCTATTTAATAAGCCTATTTAATAAGCCTATTTAATAAGCCTATTTAATACACCTATTTAATAAACCTATTTAATAAGTATTTAATGAGCCTATTTAATAAGTCTATTTAATAAGCCTTTTTAATAAGCCTATTTAATAAACCTATTTAATAAGCCTATTTAATAAGTCTATTTAATAAGTCTATTTGTTAAACCTATTTAATAAGTATTTAATGAGCCTATTTAATAAGCCTATTTATTGAGCCTATTTAATAAGCCTATTCATTGAGCCTATTTAATAAGCCTATTTATTGAGCCTATTTAATAAGCCTATTTAATAAGTCTATTTAATAAGCCTATTTAATAATCCTAATTAATAAGCCTATTTAATAAGCCTATTTAATTAGCCTATTTAATGAGTCTATTTAATAAGCCTGTTTAATAAGCCTATTTAACAAGTATTGAATGAGCCTATTTAATAAGCCTAAGTTGCTGAAATAAGCCTATTTAATAAGTCTAAGTTGCTGAAATAAGGCTATTTAATAAGCCTAAGTTGCTGAAATAAACCTATTTAATAAGCATAAGTTGCTGAAATAAGGCTATTTAATAAGTCTAAGTTGCTGAAATAAGCCTATTTAATAAGCCTAAGTTGCTGAAATAAGTACATTTAATAAGCATAAGTTGCTGAAATAAGCCTATTTAATAAGTCTAAGTTGCTGAAATAAGGCTATTTAATAAGTCTAAGTTGCTGAAATAAGCCTATTTAATAAGCCCAAGTTGCTGAAATAAGCCTACTTAATAAGGCTATTTAATAAGCCTAAGTTGCTGAAATAAGCCTATTTAATAAGCGTAAGTTGCTGAAATAAGGCTATTTAATAAGTCTAAGTTGCTAAAATAAGCCTATTTAATAAGCCGAAGTTGCTGAAATAACCCTATTTAATAAGCCTAAGTTGCTGAAATAAGCCTATTTAATAGGCCTATCTAATAAGTCTACGTTGCAGAAATAAGCATATTTCATAAGCATATTTGATGAGCCTAAGTTGCTGAAATGTCTATTTAATAAGTCGTTTTAATAAGTCTAAGTTGCTAAAATAAGCCTATTTAATAAGGCTATTTAATAAGCCTAAGTTGCTGAAATAAGCCTATTTAATAAGGCTATTTAATGAGCCTAAGTTGCTGAAATAAGCCTATTTAATAAGCCTAAGTTTCTTAACTAAGCCTATTTAAAAAGGTATATTTAATAAGTCTAAGTTGCTGAAATAAACATATTAAAAAATGCTATTTAATAAGCCTAAGTTGCTGAAATAAACCTGTTTAATAAGGCTATTTAATAAGCATAAGTTGATGAAATAAGCCTATTTTATAAGCCTAAGTTGCTAAAATAAGCCTATTTAATGAGGCTATTTAATAAGTCTATTTAATAAGCCTATTTAATACGCCTATTTAATAAGTCTATTTAATAAACATATTTAATAAGCCTATTTAATAAGCCTATTTATTGAGCCTATTTAATAAGCCTATTTAATAAGCCTATTTAATAAGCCTATTTATTGAGCCTATTTAATATGCCTATTTAATAAGTCTATTTAATAAGCCTATTTAATAAGCCTAATTAATAAGCCTATTTAATAAGCCTATTTATTGAGCCTATTTAATGAGTCTATTTAATAAGCCTGTTTAATAAGCCTATTTAATAAGTATTGAATGAGCCTATTTAATAAGCCTAAGTTGCTGAATAAGCCTATTTAATAAGCCTAAGTTGCTGAAATAAGCCTATTTAATAAGCCTATTTAATAAGCCTAAGTTGCTGAATAAGCCTATTTAATAAGCCTAAGTTGCTGAAATAAGCCTATTTAATAAGTCTAAGTTGCTGAAATAAGGCTATTTAATAAGCCTAAGTTGCTGAAATAAGCCTATTTAATAAGCCTAAGTTGCTGAAATAAGGCTATTTAATAAGTCTAAGTTGCTGAAATAAGCCTATTTAATAAGCCTAAGTTGCTGAAATAAGTATATTTAATAAGCATAAGTTGCTGAAATAAGCCTATTTAATAAGTCTAATTTGCTGAATAAGGCTATTTAATAAGTCTAAGTTGCTGAAATAAGCCTATTTAATAAGCCAAAGTTGCTGAAATAAGCCTACTTAATTAGGCTATTTAATAAGCCTAAGTTGCTGAAATAAGCTATTTAATAAGCCTATTTAACAAGCCTATTTAATAGGCCTATTTCATAAGTCTAAGTTGATGAAATAAGCCTATTTAATAAGCCTATTTAATAGGCCTATTTAATAAGTTTAAGTTGCTGAAATAAGCCTATTTAATAAGCCTAAATTGCTGAATGAGCCTATTTAATAAGCCTAAGTTGCTGAAATAAGCCTATTTAATGAGCCTAAGTTGCTGAATAAGCCTATTTAATGAGCCTAAGTTGCTGAATAAACCTATTTAATAAGTCTAAGTTGCTGAAATAAGCCTATTTAATAAGGCTATTTAATAAGCCTAAGTTGCTGAATAAGCCTATTTAATAAGTCTAAGTTGCTGAAATAAGGCTATTTAATAAGCCTAAGTTGATGAAATTAGGCTATTTAATAAATTTACGTTGCTGAAATAAGCCTGTTTAATAAGCCTAAGTTGCTGAAATAAGCCTATTTAGTAAGGCTATTTAATGAGCCTAAGTTGCTGAAATAAGCCTATTTAATAAGCCTAAGTTTCTGAACTAAGCCTATTTAATAAGCCTATTTAATAAGTCTAAGTTGCTGAAATAAACCTATTTAAAATGCTATTTAATAAGCCTAAGTTGCTGAAATAAACCTGTTTAATAAGGCTATTTAATACGCATAAGTTGCTGAAATAAGCTTGTTTAATAAGCCTAAGTTGCTGAAATAAGAATATTTAATAAGGCTATTTAATAAGTCTAAGTTGCTGAAATAAACCTATTTAATAAGCCTAAGTTGCTAAAATAAGCCTATTTAATTAGGCTATTTAATAAGTCTATTTAATAAGCCTATTTAATAAGCCTATTTAATAAGCCTATTTAATAAGCCTATTTAATACGCCTATTTAATAAACATATTTAATAAGTATTTAATGAGCCTATTTAATAAGTCTATTTAATAAGCCTTTTTAATAAGCCTATTTAATAAGTCTATTTAATAAGCCTATTTAATAAGTCTATTTAATAAGTCTATTTAATAAGCCTATGTAATAAGTATTTAATGAGCCTATTTAATAAGCTTATTTATTGAGCCTATTTAATAAGCCTATTTATTGAGCCTATTTAATAAGCCTATTTATTGAGCCTATTTAATAAGCCTATTTATTGAGCCTATTTAATAAGCCTATTTAATAAGTCTATTTAATAAGCCTATTTAATAAGCCTTTTTAATAAGCCTATTTATTGAGCCTATTTAATGAGTCTATTTAATAAACCTGTTTAATAAGCCTATTTAACAAGTATTGAATGAGCCTATTTAATAAGCCTAAGTTGCTGAAATAAGCCTATTTAATAAGTCTAAGTTGCTGAAATAAGGCTATTTAATAAGCCTAAGTTGCTGAAATAAACCTATTTAATAAGCATAAGTTGCTGAAATAAGGCTATTTAATAAGTCTAAGTTGCTGAAATAAGCCTATTTAATAAGCCTAAGTTGCTGAAATAAGTATATTTAATAAGCATAAGTTGCTGAAATAAGCCTATTTAATAAGTCTAAGTTGCTGAAATAAGGCTATTTAATAAGTCTAAGTTGCTGAAATAAGCCTTTTTAATCAGCGTAAGTTGCTGAAATAAGCCTATTTAATAAGCCCAAGTTGCTGAAATAAGCCTACTTAATAAGGCTATTTAATAAGCCTAAGTTGCTGAAATAAGCCTATTTAATAAGCGTAAGTTGCTGAAATAAGGCTATTTAATAAGTCTAAGTTGGTAAAATAAGCCTATTTAATAAGCCCAAGTTGCTAAAATAACCCTATTTAATAAGCCTAAGTTGCTGAAATAAGCCTATTTAATAGGCCTATCTAATAAGTCTAAGTTGCAGAAATAAGCATATTTCATAAGCATATTTGATGAGCCTAAGTTGCTGAAATGTCTATTTAATAAGTCGTTTTAATAAGTCTAAGTTGCTAAAATAAGCCTATTTAATAAGGCTATTTAATAAGCCTAAGTTGCTGAAATAAGCCTATTTAATAAGGTTATTTAATGAGCCTAAGTTGCTGAAATAAGCCTATTTAATAAGCCTAAGTTTCTTAACTAAGCCTATTTAAAAAGGTATACTTAATAAGTCTAAGTTGCTGAAATAAACATATTTAAAAATGCTATTTAATAAGCCTAAGTTGCTGAAATAAACCTGTTTAATAAGGCTATTTAATAAGCATAAGTTGATGAAATAAGCCTATTTTATAAGCCTAAGTTGCTAAAATAAGCCTATTTAATGAGGCTATTTAATAAGTCTATTTAATAAGCCTATTTAATACGCCTATTTAATAAGTCTATTTAATAAGCATATTTAATAAGCCTATTTAATAAGCCTATTTATTGAGCCTATTTAATAAGCCTATGTAATAAGTATTTAATGAGCCTATTTAATAAGCCTATTTATTGAGCCTATTTAATAAGCCTTTTTATTGAGCCTATTTAATATGCCTATTTAATAAGTCTATTTAATAAGCCTATTTAATAAGCCTAATTAATAAGCCTATTTAATAAGCCTATTTATTGAGCCTATTTAATGAGTCTATTTAATAAGCCTGTTTAATAAGCCTATTTAATAAGTATTGAATGTGCCTATTTAATAAGCCTAAGTTGCTGAATAAGCCTATTTAATAAGCCTAAGTTGCTGAAATAAGCCTATTTAATAAGCCTATTTAATAAGCCTAAGTTGCTGAATAAGCCTATTTAATAAGCCTAAGTTGCTGAAATAAGCCTATTTAATAAGTCTAAGTTGCTGAAATAAGGCTATTTAATAAGCCTAAGTTGCTGAAATAAGCCTATTTAATAAGCCTAAGTTGCTGAAATAAGGCTATTTAATAAGTCTAAGTTGCTGAAATAAGCCTATTTAATAAGCCTAAGTTGCTGAAATAAGTATATTTAATAAGCATAAGTTGCTGAAATAAGCCTATTTAATAAGTCTAATTTGCTGAATAAGGCTATTTAATAAGTCTAAGTTGCTGAAATAAGCCTATTTAATAAGCCAAAGTTGCTGAAATAAGCCTACTTAATTAGGCTATTTAATAAGCCTAAGTTGCTGAAATAAGCCTATTTAATAAGCCTATTTAACAAGCCTATTTAATAGGCCTATTTCATAAGTCTAAGTTGATGAAATAAGCCTATTTAATAAGCCTAAGTTGCTGAATGAGCCTATTTAATAAGCCTAAGTTGCTGAAATAAACCTATTTAATGAGCCTAAGTTGCTGAATAAGCCTATTTAATAAGCCTAAGTTGCTGAATAAACCTATTTAATAAGTCTAAGTTGCTGAAATAAGCCTATTTAATAAGGCTATTTAATAAGCCTAAGTTGCTGAATAAGCCTATTTAATAAGTCTAAGTTGCTGAAATAAGGCTATTTAATAAGCGTAAGTTGATGAAATTAGGCTATTTAATAAGTTTAAGTTGCTGAAATAAGCCTGTTTAATAAGCCTAAGTTGCTGAAATAAGCCTATTTAGTAAGGCTATTTAATGAGCCTAAGTTGCTGAAATAAGCCTATTTAATAAGCCTAAGTTTCTGAACTAAGCCTATTTAATAAGCCTATTTAATAAGTCTAAGTTGCTGAAATAAACCTATTTAAAATGCTATTTAATAAGCCTAAGTTGCTGAAATAAACCTGTTTAATAAGGCTATTTAATAAGCATAAGTTGCTAAAATAAGCCTATTTAATTAGGCTATTTAATAAGTCTATTTAATAAGCCTATTTAATAAGCCTATTTAATAAGCCTATTTAATAAGCCTATTTAATACGCCTATTTAATAAACATATTTAATAAGTATTTATTGAGCCTATTTAATAAGTCTATTTAATAAGCCTTTTTAATAAGCCTATTTAATAAGTCTATTTAATAAGCCTATTTAATAAGTCTATTTAATAAGTCTATTTAATAAGCCTATTTAATAAGTATTTAATGAGCCTATTTAATAAGCCTATTTATTGAGCCTATTTAATAAGCCTATTTATTGAGCCTATTTAATAAGCCTATTTATTGAGCCTATTTAATAAGCCTATTTATTGAGCCTATTTAATAAGCCTATTTAATAAGTCTATTTAATAAGCCTATTTAATAAGCCTATTTAATAAGCCTATTTATTGAGCCTATTTAATGAGTCTATTTAATAAGCCTGTTTAATAAGCCTATTTAACAAGTATTGAATGAGCCTATTTAATAAGCCTAAGTTGCTGAAATAAGCCTATTTAATAAGCCTAAGTTGCTGAAATAAGTATATTTAATAAGCATAAGTTGCTGAAATAAGCCTATTTAATAAGTCTAAGTTGCTGAAATAAGGCTATTTAATAAGCCTAAGTTGCTGAAATAAACCTATTTAATAAGCATAAGTTGCTGAAATAAGGCTATTTAATAAGTCTAAGTTGCTGAAATAAGGCTATTTAATAAGTCTAAGTTGCTGAAATAAGCCTTTTTAATCAGCGTAAGTTGCTGAAATAAGCCTATTTAATAAGCCCAAGTTGCTGAAATAAGCCTACTTAATAAGGCTATTTAATAAGCCTAAGTTGCTGAAATAAGCCTATTTAATAAGCGTAAGTTGCTGAAATAAGGCTATTTAATAAGTCTAAGTTGCTAAAATAAGCCTATTTAATAAGCCCAAGTTGCTAAAATAACCCTATTTAATAAGCCTAAGTTGCTGAAATAAGCCTATTTAATAGGCCTATCTAATAAGTCTAAGTTGCAGAAATAAGCATATTTCATAAGCATATTTGATGAGCCTAAGTTGCTGAAATGTCTATTTAATAAGTCGTTTTAATAAGTCTAAGTTGCTAAAATAAGCCTATTTAATAAGGCTATTTAATAAGCCTAAGTTGCATAAATAAGCCTATTTAATAAGGCTATTTAATGAGCCTAAGTTGCTGAAATAAGCCTATTTAATAAGCCTAAGTTTCTTAACTAAGCCTATTTAAAAAGGTATATTTAATAAGTCTAAGTTGCTGAAATAAACATATTTAAAAATGCTATTTAATAAGCCTAAGTTGCTGAAATAAACCTGTTTAATAAGGCTATTTAATAAGCATAAGTTGATGAAATAAGCCTATTTTATAAGCCTAAGTTGCTAAAATAAGCCTATTTAATGAGGCTATTTAATAAGTCTATTTAATAAGCCTATTTAAAACGCCTATTTAATAAGTCTATTTAATAAGCATATTTAATAAGCCTATTTAATAAGCCTATTTATTGAGCCTATTTAATAAGCCTATTTAATAAGCCTATTTAATAAGCCTATTTAATAAGACTATTTATTGAGCTTATTTAATATGCCTATTTAATAAGTCTATTTAATAAGCCTATTTAATAAGCCTAATTAATAAGCCTATTTAATAAGCCTATTTATTGAGCCTATTTAATGAGTCTATTTAATAAGCCTGTTTAATAAGCCTATTTAATAAGTATTGAATGAGCCTATTTAATAAGCCTAAGTTGCTGAATAAGCCTATTTAATAAGCCTAAGTTGCTAAAATAAGCCTATTTAATAAGCCTATTTAATAAGCCTAAGTTGCTGAATAAGCCTATTTAATAAGCCTAAGTTGCTGAAATAAGCCTATTTAATAAGTCTAAGTTGCTGAAATAAGGCTATTTAATAAGCCTAAGTTGCTGAAATAAGCCTATTTAATAAGCCTAAGTTGCTGAAATAAGGCTATTTAATAAGTCTAAGTTGCTGAAATAAGCCTATTTAATAAGCCTAAGTTGCTGAAATAAGTATATTTAATAAGCATAAGTTGCTGAAATAAGCCTATTTAATAAGTCTAATTTGCTGAATAAGGCTATTTAATAAGTCTAAGTTGCTGAAATAAGCCTATTTAATAAGCCAAAGTTGCTGAAATAAGCCTACTTAATTAGGCTATTTAATAAGCCTAAGTTGCTGAAATAAGCCTATTTAATAAGCCTATTTAACAAGCCTATTTAATAGGCCTATTTCATAAGTCTAAGTTGATGAAATAAGCCTATTTAATAAGCCTATTTAATAGGCCTATTTAATAAGTTTAAGTTGCTGAAATAAGCCTATTTAATAAGCCTAAGTTGCTGTATGAGCCTATTTAATAAGCCTAAGTTGCTGAAATAAGCCTATTTAATGAGCCTAAGTTGCTGAATAAGCCTATTTAATAAGCCTAAGTTGCTGAATAAACCTATTTAATAAGTCTAAGTTGCTGAAATAAGCCTATTTAATAAGGCTATTTAATAAGCCTAAGTTGCTGAATAAGCCTATTTAATAAGTCTAAGTTGCTGAAATAAGGCTATTTAATAAGCCTAAGTTGATGAAATTAGGCTATTTAATAAGGTTAAGTTGCTGAAATAAGCCTGTTTAATAAGCCTAAGTTGCTGAAATAAGCCTATTTAGTAAGGCTATTTAATGAGCCTAAGTTGCTGAAATAAGCCTATTTAATAAGCCTAAGTTTCTGAACTAAGCCTATTTAATAAGCCTATTTAATAAGTCTAAGTTGCTGAAATAAACCTATTTAAAATGCTATTTAATAAGCCTAAGTTGCTGAAATAAACCTGTTTAATAAGGCTATTTAATAAGCATAAGTTGCTGAAATAAGCTTGTTTAATAAGCCTAAGTTGCTGAAATAAGCCTATTTAATAAGGCTATTTAATAAGTCTAAGTTGCTGAAATAAACCTATTTAATAAGCCTAAGTTGCTAAAATAAGCCTATTTAATTAGGCTATTTAATAAGTCTATTTAATAAGCCTATTTAATAAGCCTATTTAATAAGCCCATTTAATAAGCCTATTTAATACGCCTATTTAATAAACATATTTAATAAGTATTTAATGAGCCTATTTAATAAGTCTATTTAATAAGCCTTTTTAATAAGCCTATTTAATAAGTCTATTTAATAAGCCTATTTAATAAGTCTATTTAATAAGTCTATTTAATAAGCCTATTTAATAAGTATTTAATGAGCCTATTTAATAAGCCTATTTATTGAGCCTATTTAATAAGCCTATTTATTGAGCCTATTTAATAAGCCTATTTATTGAGCCTATTTAATAAGCCTATTTAATAAGTCTATTTAATAAGCCTATTTAATAAGCCTATTTAATAAGCCTATTTATTGAGCCTATTTAATAAGTCTATTTAATAAGCCTATTTAATAAGCCTAAGTTTCTAAAATAAGCCTATTTAATGAGGCTATTTAATAAGTCTATTTAATAAGCCTATTTAATAAGCCTATTTAATAAGCCTATTTAATATGCCTATTTAATAAACCTATTTAATAAGTATTTAATGAGCCTATTTAATAAGTCTATTTAATAAGCCTTTTTAATAAGCCTATTTAATAAACCTATTTAATAAGCCTATTTAATAAGCCTATTTAATAAGTCTATTTAATAAGCCTATTTAATAAGCCTAATTAATAAGCCTATTTAATAAGCCTATTTAATGAGCCTATTTAATGAGTCTATTTAATAAGCCTGTTTAATAAGCCTATTTAACAAGTATTGAATGAGCCTATTTAATAAGCCTAAGTTGCTGAAATAAGCCTATTTAATAAGTCTAAGTTGCTGAAATAAGGCTATTTAATAAGCCTAAGTTGATGAAATAAACCTATTTAATAAGCATAAGTTGCTGAAATAAGGCTATTTAATAAGTCTAAGTTGCTGAAATAAGCCTATTTAATAAGCCTAAGTTGCTGAAATAAGTATATTTAATAAGCATAAGTTGCTGAAATAAGCCTATTTAATAAGTCTAAGTTGCTGAAATAAGGCTATTTAATAAGTCTAAGTTGCTGAAATAAGCCTTTTTAATCAGCGTAAGTTGCTGAAATAAGCCTATTTAATAAGCCCAAGTTGCTGAAATAAGCCTACTTAATAAGGCTATTTAATAAGCCTAAGTTGCTGAAATAAGCCTATTTAATAAGCGTAAGTTGCTGAAATAAGGCTATTAATTAAGTCTAAGTTGCTAAAATAAGCCTATTTAATAAGCCCAAGTTGCTGAAATAACCCTATTTAATAAGCCTAAGTTGCTGAAATAAGCCTATTTAATAGGCCTATCTAATAAGTCTAAGTTGCAGAAATAAGCATATTTCATAAGCATATTTGATGAGCCTAAGTTGCTGAAATGTCTATTTAATAAGTGGTTTTAATAAGTCTAAGTTGCTAAAATAAGCCTATTTAATAAGGCTATTTAATAAGCCTAAGTTGCTGAAATAAGCCTATTTAATAAGGCTATTTAATGAGCCTAAGTTGCTGAAATAAGCCTATTTAATAAGCCTAAGTTTCTTAACTAAGCCTATTTAAAAAGGTATATTTAATAAGTCTAAGTTGCTGAAATAAACATATTTAAAAATGCTATTTAATAAGCCTAAATTGCTGAAATAAACCTGTTTAATAAGGCTATTTAATAAGCATAAGTTGATGAAATAAGCCTATTTTATAAGCCTAAGTTGCTAAAATAAGCCTATTTAATGAGGTTATTTAATAAGTCTATTTAATAAGCCTATTTAATACGCCTATTTAATAAGTCTATTTAATAAGCATATTTAATAAGCCTATTTAATAAGCCTATTTATTGAGCCTATTTAATAAGCCTATTTAATAAGCCTATTTAATAAGCCTATTTAATAAGCCTATTTATTGAGCCTATTTAATATGCCTATTTAATAAGTCTATTTAATGAGCCTATTTAATAAGCCTAATTAATAAGCCTATTTAATAAGCCTATTTATTGAGCCTATTTTATGAGTCTATTTAATAAGCCTGTTTAATAAGCCTATTTAATAAGTATTGAATGAGCCTATTTAATAAGCCTAAGTTGCTGAATACGCCTATTTAATAAGCCTAAGTTGCTGAAATAAGCCTATTTAATAAGCCTATTTAATAAGCCTAAGTTGCTGAATAAGCCTATTTAATAAGCCTAAGTTGCTGAAATAAGCCTATTTAATCAGTCTAAGTTGCTGAAATAAGGCTATTTAATAAGCCTAAGTTGCTGAAATAAGCCTATTTAATAAGCCTAAGTTGCTGAAATAAGGCTATTTAATAAGTCTAAGTTGCTGAAATAAGCCTATTTAATAAGCCTAAGTTGCTGAAATAAGTATATTTAATAAGCATAAGTTGCTGAAATAAGCCTATTTAATAAGTCTAATTTGCTGAATAAGGCTATTTAATAAGTCTAAGTTGCTGAAATAAGCCTATTTAATAAGCCAAAGTTGCTGAAATAAGCCTACTTAATTAGGCTATTTAATAAGCCTAAGTTGCTGAAATAAGCCTATTTAATAAGCCTATTTAACAAGCCTATTTAATAGGCCTATTTCATAAGTCTAAGTTGATGAAATAAGCCTATTTAATAAGCCTATTTAATAGGCCTATTTAATAAGTTTAAGTTGCTGAAATAAGCCTATTTAATAAGCCTAAGTTGCTGAATGAGCCTATTTAATAAGCCTAAGTTGCTGAAATAAGCCTATTTAGTAAGGCTATTTAATGAGCCTAAGTTGCTGAAATAAGCCTATTTAATAAGCCTAAGTTTCTGAACTAAGCCTATTTAATAAGCCTATTTAAAAAGTCTAAGTTGCTGAAATAAACCTATTTAAAATGCTATTTAATAAGCCTAAGTTGCTGAAATAAACCTGTTTAATAAGTCTATTTAATAAGCATAAGTTGCTGAAATAAGCTTGTTTAATAAGCCTAAGTTGCTGAAATAAGCCTATTTAATAAGGCTATTTAATAAGTCTAAGTTGCTGAAATAAACCTATTTAATAAGCCTAAGTTGCTAAAATAAGCCTATTTAATTAGGCTATTTAATAAGTCTATTTAATAAGCCTATTTAATAAGCCTATTTAATAAGCCTATTTAATGCGCCTATTTAATAAACATATTTAATAAGTATTTAATGAGCCTATTTAATAAGTCTATTTAATAAGCCTTTTTAATAAGCCTATTTAATAAGTCTATTTAATAAGCCTATTTAATAAGTCTATTTAATAAGTCTATTTAATAAGCCTATTTAATAAGTATTTAATGAGCCTATTTAATAAGCCTATTTATTGAGCCTATTTAATAAGCCTATTTATTGAGCCTATTTAATAAGCCTATTTATTGAGCCTATTTAATAAGCCTATTTATTGAGCCTATTTAATAAGCCTATTTAATAAGTCTATTTAATAAGCCTATTCAATAAGCCTATTTAATAAGCCTATTTATTGAACCTATTTAATAGGAGTCTATTTAATAAGCCTGTTTAATAAGCCTATTTAACAAGTATTGAATGAGCCTATTTAATAAGCCTAAGTTGCTGAAATAAGCCTATTTAATAAGTCTAAGTTGCTGAAATTAGGCTATTTAATAAGCCTAAGTTGCTGAAATAAACCTATTTAATAAGCATAAGTTGCTGAAATAAGGCTATTTAATAAGTCTAAGTTGCTGAAATAAGCCTATTTAATAAGCCTAAGTTGCTGAAATAAGTATATTTAATAAGCATAAGTTGCTGAAATAAGCCTATTTAATAAGTCTAAGTTGCTGAATTAAGGCTATTTAATAAGTCTAAGTTGCTGAAATAAGCCTTTTTAATCAGCGTAAGTTGCTGAAATAAGCCTATTTAATAAGCCCAAGTTGCTGAAATAAGCCTACTTAATAAGGCTATTTAATAAGCCTAAGTTGCTGAAATAAGCCTATTTAATAAGCGTAAGTTGCTGAAATAAGGCTATTTAATAAGTCTAAGTTGCTAAAATAAGCCTATTTAATAAGCCCAAGTTGCTAAAATAACCCTATTTAATAAGCCTAAGTTGCTGAAATAAGCCTATTTAATAGGCCTATCTAATAAGTCTAAGTTGCAGAAATAAGCATATTTCATAAGCATATTTGATGAGCCTAAGTTGCTGAAATGTCTATTTAATAAGTCGTTTTAATAAGTCTAAGTTGCTAAAATAAGCCTATTTAATAACGCTATTTAATAAGCCTAAGTTGCTGAAATAAGCCTATTTAATAAGGCTATTTAATGAGCCTAAGTTGCTGAAATAAGCCTATTTAATAAGCCTAAGTTTCTTAACTAAGCCTATTTAAAAAGGTATATTTAATAAGTCTAAGTTGCTGAAATTAACATATTTAAAAATGCTATTTAATAAGCCTAAGTTGCTGAAATAAACCTGTTTAATAAGGCTATTTAATAAGCATAAGTTGATGAAATAAGCCTGTTTTATAAGCCTAAGTTGCTAAAATAAGCCTATTTAATGAGGCTATTTAATAAGTCTATTTAATAAGCCTATTTAATACGCCTATTTAATAAGTCTATTTAATAAGCATATTTAATAAGCCTATTTAATAAGCCTATTTATTGAGCCTATTTAATAAGCCTATTTAATAAGCCTAATTAATAAGCCTATTTAATAAGACTATTTATTGAGCCTATTTAATATGCCTATTTAATAAGTCTATTTAATAAGCCTATTTAATAAGCCTAATTAATAAGCCTATTTAATAAGCCTATTTATTGAGCCTATTTAATGAGTCTATTTAATAAGCCTGTTTAATAAGCCTATTTAATAAGTATTGAATGAGCCTATTTAATAAGCCTAAGTTGCTGAATAAGCCTATTTAATAAGCCTAAGTTGCTGAAATAAGCCTATTTAATAAGCCTATTTAATAAGCCTAAGTTGCTGAATAAGCCTATTTAATAAGCCTAAGTTGCTGAAATAAGCCTATTTAATAAGTCTAAGTTGCTGAAATAAGGCTATTTAATAAGCCTAAGTTGCTGAAATAAGCCTATTTAATAAGTCTAAGTTGCTGAAATAAGCCTATTTAATAAGCCTATTTAATAAGCCTAAGTTGCTGAATAAGCCTATTTAATAAACCTAAGTTGCTGAAATAAGCCTATTTAATAAGTCTAAGTTGCTGAAATAAGGCTATTTAATAAGCCTAAGTTGCTGAAATAAGCCTATTTAATAAGCCTAAGTTGCTGAAATAAGGCTATTTAATAAGTCTAAGTTGCTGAAATAAGCCTATTTAATAAGCCTAAGTTGCTGAAATAAGTATATTTAATAAGCATAAGTTGCTGAAATAAGCCTATTTAATAAGTCTAATTTGCTGAATAAGGCTATTTAATAAGTCTAAGTTGCTGAAATAAGCCTATTTAATAAGCCAAAGTTGCTGAAATAAGCCTATTTAATAAGCCTATTTAACAAGCCTATTTAATAGGCCTATTTCATAAGTCTAAGTTGATGAAATAAGCCTATTTAATAAGCCTATTTAATAGGCCTATTTAATAAGTTTAAGTTGCTGAAATAAGCCTATTTAATAAGCCTAAGTTGCTGTATGAGCCTATTTAATAAGCCTAAGTTGCTGAAATAAGCCTATTTAATGAGCCTAAGTTGCTGAATAAGCCTATTTAATAAGCCTAAGTTGCTGAATAAACCTATTTAATAAGTCTAAGTTGCTGAAATAAGCCTCTTTAATAAGGCTATTTAATAAGCCTAAGTTGCTGAATAAGCCTATTTAATAAGTCTAAGTTGCTGAAATAAGGCTATTTAATAAGCCTAAGTTGATGAAATTAGGCTATTTAATAAGTTTAAGTTGCTGAAATATGCCTGTTTAATAAGCCTAAGTTGCTGAAATAAGCCTATTTAGTAAGGCTATTTAATGAGCCTAAGTTGCTGAAATAAGCCTATTTAATAAGCCTAAGTTTCTGAACTAAGCCTATTTAATAAGCCTATTTAATAAGTCTAAGTTGCTGAAATAAACCTATTTAAAATGATATTTAATAAGCCTAAGTTGCTGAAATAAACCTGTTTAAGAAGGCTATTTAATAAGCATAAGTTGCTGAAATAAGCTTGTTTAATAAGCCTAAGTTGCTGAAATAAGCCTATTTAATAAGGCTATTTAATGAGCCTAAGTTGCTGAAATAAGCCTATTTAATAAGCCTAAGTTTCTTAACTAAGCCTATTTAAAAAGGTATATTTAATAAGTCTAAGTTGCTGAAATAAACATATTTAAAAATGCTATTTAATAAGCCTAAGTTGCTGAAATAAACCTGTTTAATAAGGCTATTTAATAAGCATAAGTTGATGAAATAAGCCTATTTTATAAGCCTAAGTTGCTAAAATAAGCCTATTTAATGAGGCTATTTAATAAGTCTATTTAATAAGCCTATTTAATACGCCTATTTAATAAGTCTATTTAATAAGCATATTTAATAAGCCTATTTAATAAGCCTATTTATTGAGCCTATTTAATAAGCCTATTTAATAAGCCTATTTAATAAGCCTATTTATTGAGCCTATTTAATGAGTCTATTTAATAAGCCTGTTTAATAAGCCTATTTAATAAGTATTGAATGAGCCTATTTAATAAGCCTAAGTTGCTGAATAAGCCTATTTAATAAGCCTAAGTTGCTGAAATAAGCCTATTTAATAAGCCTATTTAATAAGCCTAAGTTGCTGAATAAGCCTATTTAATAAGCCTAAGTTGCTGAAATAAGCCTATTTAATAAGTCTAAGTTGCTGAAATAAGGCTATTTAATAAGCCTAAGTTGCTGAAATAAGCCTATTTAATAAGTCTAAGTTGCTGAAATAAGCCTATTTAATAAGCCTATTTAATAAGCCTAAGTTGCTGAATAAGCCTATTTAATAAGCCTAAGTTGCTGAAATAAGCCTATTTAATAAGTCTAAGTTGCTGAAATAAGGCTATTTAATAAGCCTAAGTTGCTGAAATAAGCCTATTTAATAAGCCTAAGTTGCTGAAATAAGGCTATTTAATAAGTCTAAGTTGCTGAAATAAGCCTATTTAATAAGCCTAAGTTGCTGAAATAAGTATATTTAATAAGCATAAGTTGCTGAAATAAGCCTATTTAATAAGTCTAATTTGCTGAATAAGGCTATTTAATAAGTCTAAGTTGCTGAAATAAGCCTATTTAATAAGCCAAAGTTGCTGAAATAAGCCTACTTAATTAGGCTATTTAATAAGCCTAAGTTGCTGAAATAAGCCTATTTAATAAGCCTATTTAACAAGCCTATTTAATAGGCCTATTTCATAAGTCTAAGTTGATGAAATAAGCCTATTTAATAAGCCTATTTAATAGGCCTATTTAATAAGTTTAAGTTGCTGAAATAAGCCTATTTAATAAGCCTAAGTTGCTGTATGAGCCTATTTAATAAGCCTAAGTTGCTGAAATAAGCCTATTTAATGAGCCTAAGTTGCTGAATAAGCCTATTTAATAAGCCTAAGTTGCTGAATAAACCTATTTAATAAGTCTAAGTTGCTGAAATAAGCCTATTTAATAAGGCTATTTAATAAGCCTAAGTTGCTGAATAAGCCTATTTAATAAGTCTAAGTTGCTGAAATAAGGCTATTTAATAAGCCTAAGTTGATGAAATTAGGCTATTTAATAAGGTTAAGTTGCTGAAATAAGCCTGTTTAATAAGCCTAAGTTGCTGAAATAAGCCTATTTAGTAAGGCTATTTAATGAGCCTAAGTTGCTGAAATAAGCCTATTTAATAAGCCTAAGTTTCTGAACTAAGCCTATTTAATAAGCCTATTTAATAAGTCTAAGTTGCTGAAATAAACCTATTTAAAATGCTATTTAATAAGCCTAAGTTGCTGAAATAAACCTGTTTAATAAGGCTATTTAATAAGCATAAGTTGCTGAAATAAGCTTGTTTAATAAGCCTAAGTTGCTGAAATAAGCCTATTTAATAAGGCTATTTAATAAGTCTAAGTTGCTGAAATAAACCTATTTAATAAGCCTAAGTTGCTAAAATAAGCCTATTTAATTAGGCTATTTAATAAGTCTATTTAATAAGCCTATTTAATAAGCCTATTTAATAAGCCCATTTAATAAGCCTATTTAATACGCCTATTTAATAAACATATTTAATAAGTATTTAATGAGCCTATTTAATAAGTCTATTTAATAAGCCTTTTAAATAAGCCTATTTAATAAGTCTATTTAATAAGCCTATTTAATAAGTCTATTTAATAAGTCTATTTAATAAGCCTATTTAATAAGTATTTAATGAGCCTATTTAATAAGCCTATTTATTGAGCCTATTTAATAAGCCTATTTATTGAGCCTATTTAATAAGCCTATTTATTGAGCCTATTTAATAAGCCTATTTATTGAGCCTATTTAATAAGCCTATTTAATAAGTCTATTTAATAAGCCTATTTAATAAGCCTATTTAATAAGCCTATTTATTGAGCCTATTTAATAAGTCTATTTAATAAGCCTATTTAATAAGCCTAAGTTTCTAAAATAAGCCTATTTAATGAGGCTATTTAATAAGTCTATTTAATAAGCCTATTTAATAAGCCTATTTAATAAGCCTATTTAATATGCCTATTTAATAAACCTATTTAATAAGTATTTAATGAGCCTATTTAATAAGTCTATTTAATAAGCCTTTTTAATAAGCCTATTTAATAAACCTATTTAATAAGCCTATTTAATAAGTCTATTTAATAAGTCTATTTGTTAAGCCTATTTAATAAGTATTTAATGAGCCTATTTAATAAGCCTATTCATTGAGCCTATTTAATAAGCCTATTTATTGAGCCTATTTAATAAGCCTATTTAATAAGTCTATTTAATAAGCCTATTTAATAAGCATAATTAATAAGCCTATTTAATAAGCCTATTTAATGAGCCTATTTAATGAGTCTATTTAATAAGCCTGCTTAATAAGCCTATTTAACAAGTATTGAATGAGCCTATTTAAAAAGCCTAAGTTGCTGAAATAAGCCTATTTAATAAGTCTAAGTTGCTGAAATAAGCCTATTTAATAAGCCAAAGTTGCTGAAATAAGCCTACTTAATTAGGCTATTTAATAAGCCTAAGTTGCTGAAATAAGCCTATTTAATAAGCCTATTTAACAAGCCTATTTAATAGGCCTATTTCATAAGTCTAAGTTGATGAAATAAGCCTATTTAATAAGCCTATTTAATAGGCCTATTTAATAAGTCTAAGTTGCTGAAATAAGCCTATTTAATAAGCCTAAGTTGCTGAATGAGCCTATTTAATAAGCCTAAGTTGCTGAAATAAGCCTATTTAATGAGCCTAAGTTGCTGAATAAGCCTATTTAATAAGCCTAAGTTGCTGAATAAACCTATTTAATAAGTCTAAGTTGCTGAAATAAGCCTATTTAATAAGGCTATTTAATAAGCCTAAGTTGCTGAATAAGCCTATTTAATAAGTCTAAGTTGCTGAAATAAGGCTATTTAATAAGCCTAAGTTGATGAAATAAGCTATTTAATAAGTTTAAGTTGCTGAAATAAGCCTGTTTAATAAGCCTAAGTTGCTGAAATAAGCCTATTTAGTAAGGCTATTTAATGAGCCTAAGTTGCTGAAATAAGCTTATTTAATAAGCCTAAGTTTCTGAACTAAGCCTATTTAATAAGCCTATTTAATAAGTCTAAGTTGCTGAAATAAACCTATTTAAAATGCTATTTAATAAGCCTAAGTTGCTGAAATAAACCTGTTTAATAAGGCTATTTAATAAGGATAAGTTGCTGAAATAAGCTTGTTTAATAAGCCTAAGTTGCTGAAATAAGCCTATATAATAAGGCTATTTAATAAGTCTAAGTTGCTGAAATAAACCTATTTAATAAGCCTAAGTTGCTAAAATAAGTCTATTTAATAAGCCTATTTAATAAGCCTATTTAATAAGTCTATTTAATAAGCCTATTTAATAAGTCTATTTAATAAGTCTATTTAATAAGCCTATTTAATAAGTATTTAATGAGCCTATTTAATAAGCCTATTTATTGAGCCTATTTAATAAGCCTATTTATTGAGCCTATTTAATAAGCCTATTTATTGAGCCTATTTAATAAGCCTATTTATTGAGCCTATTTAATAAGCCTATTTAATAAGTCTATTTAATAAGCCTATTTAATAAGTATTTAATGAGCCTATTTAATAAGCCTATTTAATACGCCTATTTAATAAACATATTTAATAAGTATTTAATGAGCCTATTTAATAAGTCTATTTAATAAGCCTTTTTAATACGCCTATTTAATAAGTCTATTTAATAAGCCTATTTAATAAGTCTATTTAATAAGTCTATTTAATAAGCCTATTTAATAAGTATTTAATGAGCCTATTTAATAAGCCTATTTATTGAGCCTATTTAATAAGCCTATTTATTGAGCCTATTTAATAAGCCTATTTATTGAGCCTATTTAATAAGCCTATTTATTGAGCCTATTTAATAAGCCTATTTAATAAGTCTATTTAATAAGCCTATTTAATAAGCCTATTTAATAAGCCTATTTATTGAGCCTATTTAATAAGTCTATTTAATAAGGCTATTTAATAAGCCTAAGTTGCTAAAATAAGCCTATTTAATGAGGCTATTTAATAAGTCTATTTAATAAGCCTATTTAATAAGCCTATTTAATAAGCCTATTTAATACACCTATTTAATAAACCTATTTAATAAGTATTTAATGAGCCTATTTAATAAGTCTATTTAATAAGCCTTTTTAATAAGCCTATTTAATAAACCTATTTAATAAGCCTATTTAATAAGTCTATTTAATAAGTCTATTTGTTAAGCCTATTTAATAAGTATTTAATGAGCCTATTTAATAAGCCTATTTATTGAGCCTATTTAATAAGCCTATTCATTGAGCCTATTTAATAAGCCTATTTATTGAGCCTATTTAATAAGCCTATTTATTAAGTCTATTTAATAAGCCTATTTAATAAGCCTAATTAATAAGCCTATTTAATAAGCCTATTTAATGAGCCTATTTAATGAGTCTATTTAATAAGCCTGTTTAATAAGCCTATTTAACAAGTATTGAATGAGCCTATTTAATAAGCCTAAGTTGCTGAAATAAGCCTATTTAATAAGTCTAAGTTGCTGAAATAAGGCAATTTAATAAGCCTAAGTTGCTGAAATAAGCCTATTTAATAAGCATAAGTTGCTGAAATAAGGCTATTTAATAAGTCTAAGTTGCTGAAATAAGCCTATTTAATAAGCCTAAGTTGCTGAAATAAGTATATTTAATAAGCATAAGTTGCTGAAATAAGCCTATTTAATAAGTCTAAGTTGCTGAAATAAGGCTATTTAATAAGTCTAAGTTGCTGAAATAAGCCTTTTTAATCAGCGTAAGTTGCTGAAATAAGCCTATTTAATAAGCCCAAGTTGCTGAAATAAGCCTACTTAATAAGGCTATTTAATAAGCCTAAGTTGCTGAAATAAGCCTATTTAATAAGCGTAAGTTGCTGAAATAAGGCTATTTAATAAGTATAAGTTGCTGAAATAAGCCTATTTAATAAGCCCAAGTTGCTGAAATAAGCCTATTTAATAAGCCTAAGTTGCTGAAATAAGCCTATTTAATAGGCCTATCTAATAAGTCTAAGTTGCAGAAATAAGCATATTTCATAAGCATATTTGATGAGCCTAAGTTGCTGAAATGTCTATTTAATAAGTCGTTTTAATAAGTCTAAGTTGCTAAAATAAGCCTATTTAATAAGGCTATTTAATAAGCCTAAGTTGCTGAAATAAACCTGTTTAATAAGGCTATTTAATAAGCATAAGTTGATGAAATAAGCCTATTTTATAAGCCTAAGTTGCTAAAATAAGCCTATTTAATGAGGCTATTTAATAAGTCTATTTAATAAGCCTATTTAATACGCCTATTTAATAAGTCTATTTAATAAGCATATTTAATAAGCCTATTTAATAAGCCTATTTATTGAGCCTATTTAATAAGCCTATTTAATAAGCCTATTTAATAAGCCTATTTAATAAGCCTATTTATTGAGCCTATTAAATATGCCTATTTAATAAGTCTATTTAATAAGCCTATTTAATAAGCCTAATTAATAAGCCTAATCAATAAGCCTATTTATTGAGCCTATTTAATGAGTCTATTTAATAAGCCTGTTTAATAAACCTATTTAATAAGTATTGAATGAGCCTATTTAATAAGCCTAAGTTGCAGAATAAGCCTATTTAATAAGCCTAAGTTGCTGAAATAAGCCTATTTAATAAGCCAATTTAATAAGCATAAGTTGCTGAATAAGCCTATTTAATAAGCCTAAGTTGCTGAAATAAGCCTATTTAATAAGTCTAAGTTGCTGAAATAAGGCTATTTAATAAGCCTAAGTTGCTGAAATAAGCCTATTTAATAAGCCTAAGTTGCTGAAATAAGGCTATTTAATAAGTCTAAGTTGCTGAAATAAGCCTATTTAATAAGCCTAAGTTGCTGAAATAAGTATATTTAATAAGCATAAGTTGCTGAAATAAGCCTATTTAATGTCTAATTTGCTGAAATAAGGCTATTTAATAAGTCTAAGTTGCTGAAATAAGCCTTTTTAATCAGCGTAAGTTGCTGAAATAAGCCTATTTAATAAGCCAAAGTTGCTGAAATAAGCCTATTTAATTAGGCTATTTAATAAGCCTAAGTTGATGAAATAAGCCTATTTAATAAGCCAATTTAACAAGCCAATTTAATAGGCCTATTTAATAAGTCTAAGTTGATTAAATAAGCCTATTTAATAAGCCTATTTAATAGGCCTATTTAATAAGTCTAAGTTGCTGAAATAAGCCTATTTAATAAGCCTAAGTTGCTGAATGAGCCTATTTAATGAGCCTAATTTGCTGAAATAAGCCTATTTAATGAGCGTAAGTTGCTGAATATGCCTATTTAATAAGCCTAAGTTGCTGAATAAACCTATTTAATAAGTCTAAGTTGCTGAAATAAGCCTATTTAATAAGGCTATTTAATAAGCCTAAGTTGCTGAATAAGCCTATTTAATAAGTCTATGTTGCTGAAATAAGGCTATTTAATAAGCCTAAGTTGCTGAAATAAGGCTATTTAATAAGTTTAAGTTGCTGAAATAAGCCTATTTAATAAGCCTAAGTTTCTGAACTAAGCCTATTTAATAAGCCTATTTAATAAGTCTAAGTTGCTGAAATAAACCTATTTAAAATGCTATTTAATAAGCCTAAGTTGCTGAAATAAACCTGTTTAATAAGGCTATTTAATAAGCATAAGTTGCTGAAATAAGCTTATTTAATAAGCCTAAGTTGCTGAAATAAGCCTATTTAATAAGGCTATTTAATAAGTCTAAGTTGCTGAAATAAACCTATTTAATAAGACTAAGTTGCTAAAATAAGCCTATTTAATTAGGCTATTTAATAAGTCTATTTAATAAGCCTATTTAATAAGCCTATTTAATAAGCCTATTTAATAAGCCTATTTATTGAGCCTATTTAATAAGCCGATTTAATAAGTCTATTTAATAAGCCTATTTAATAAGCCGATTTATTGAGCCTATTTAATAAGTCTATTTAATAAGCCTATTTAATAAGCCTATTTATTGAGCCTATTTAATAAGTTTATTTAATAAGCCTATTTAATAAGTATTTAATGAGCCTATTTAATAAGCCTATTTATTGAGCCTATTTAATAAGCCTATTTATTGAGCCTATTTAATAAGCCTATTTATTGAGCCTGTTTAATAAGCCTATTTATTGAGCCTATTTAATAAGCCTATTTATTGAGCCTATTTAATAAGCCTATTTAATAAGTCTATTTAATAAGCCTATTTAATAAGCCTATTTAATAAGCCTATTTATTGAGCCTATTTAATAAGCCTATTTAATAAGCCTATTTATTGAGCCTATTAAATAAGTCTATTTAATAAGCCTATTTAATAAGCCTATTTAATAAGTATTTAATGAGCCTATTGAATAAGTCTATTTAATAAGCCTATTTAATAGGCCTATTTAATAAGTCTAAGTTGCTGAAATAAGCCTATTTAATAAGCCTATTTAATAGGCCTATTTAATAAGTCTAAGTTGCTGAAATAAGCCTATTTAATAAGCCTAAGTTGCTGAAATAAGCCTATTTAATAGGCCTATCTAATAAGTCTAAGTTGCAGAAATAAGCATATTTCATAAGCATATTTGATGAGCCTAAGTTGCTGAAATGTCTATTTAATAAGTCGTTTTAATAAGTCTAAGTTGCTAAAATAAGCCTATTTAATAAGGCTATTTAATAAGCCTAAGTTGCTGAAATAAGCCTATTTAATAAGGCTATTTAATGAGCCTAAGTTGCTGAAATAAACCTATTTAATAAGCCTAAGTTTCTGAACTATGCCTATTTAAAAAGGTATATTTAATAAGTCTAAGTTGCTGAAATAAACATATTTAAAAATGCTATTTAATAAGCCTAAGTTGCTGAAATAAACCTGTTTAATAAGGCTATTTAATAAGCATAAGTTGATGAAATAAGCCTATTTTATAAGCCTAAGTTGCTAAAATAAGCCTATTTAATGAGGCTATTTAATAAGTCTATTTAATAAGCCTTTTTAATACGCCTATTTAATAAGTCTATTTAATAAGCCTATTTAATAAGCCTATTTATTGAGCCTATTTAATAAGCCTATTTATTGAGCCTATTTAATATGCCTATTTAATAAGTCTATTTAATAAGCCTATTTAATAAGCCTAATTAATAATCCTATTTAATAAGCCTATTTATTGAGCCTATTTAATGAGTTTATTTAATAAGCCTGTTTAATAAAACTATTTAATAAGTTTTGAATGAGCCTATTTAATAAGCCTAAGTTGCAGAATAAGCCTATTTAATAAGCCTAAGTTGCTGAAATAAGCCTATTTAATAAGCCTATTTAATAAGCCTAAGTTGCTGAATAAGCCTATTTAATAAGCCTAAGTTGCTGAAATAAGCCTATTTAATAAGTCTAAGTTGCTGAAATAAGGCTATTTAATAAGCCTAAGTTGCTGAAATAAGCCTATTTAATAAGCCTAAGTTGCTGAAATAAGCCTATTTAATAAGTCTAATTTGCTGAAATAAGGCTATTTAATAAGTCTAAGTTGCTGAAATAAGCCTTTTTAATCAGCGTAAGTTGCTGAAATAAGCCTATTTAATAAGCCAAAGTTGCTGAAATAAGCCTACTTAAATAGGCTATTTAATAAGCCTAAGTTGCTGAAATAAGCCTATTTAATAAGCCTATTTAACAAGCCTATTTAATAGGCCTATTTAATAAGTCTAAGTTGATGAAATAAGCCTATTTAATAAGCCTATTTAATAGGCCTATTTAATAAGTCTAAGTTGCTGAAATAAGCCTATTTAATAAGCCTAAGTTGCTGAATGAGAATATTTAATACGCCTAAGTTGCTGAAATAAGCCTATTTAATGAGCCTAAGTTGCTGAATAAGCCTATTTAATAAGCCTAAGTTGCTGAATAAACCTATTTAATAAGTCTAAGTTGCTGAAAT
This sequence comes from Petromyzon marinus, assembly GCF_048934315.1. Lineage (NCBI taxonomy): Eukaryota > Metazoa > Chordata > Hyperoartia > Petromyzontiformes > Petromyzontidae > Petromyzon > Petromyzon marinus. The sequence goes on from NW_027422784.1 coordinate 2,593,663, forward strand.
AAGCCTATTTAATAAGGCTATTTAATAAGCCTAAGTTGATGAATAAGCCTATTTAATAAGTCTAAGTTGCTGAAATAAGGCTATTTAATAAGCCTAAGTTGCTGAAATAAGGCTATTTAATAAGTTTAAGTTGCTGAAATAAGCCTGTTTTATAAGCCTAAGTTGCTGAAATAAGCCTATTTAATAAGCCAAAGTTGCTGAAATAAGCCTACTTAATTAGGCTATTTAATAAGCCTAAGTTGCTGAAATAAGCCTATTTAATAAGCCTATTTAACAAGCCTATTTAATAGGCCTATTTAATAAGTCTAAGTTGATTAAATAAGCCTATTTAATAAGCCTATTTAATAGGCCTATTTAATAAGTCTAAGTTGCTGAAATAAGCCTATTTAATAAGCCTAAGTTGCTGAATGAGCCTATTTAATAAGCCTAAGTTGCTGAAATAAGCCTATTTAATGAGCCTAAGTTGCTGAATAAGCCTATTTAATAAGCCTAAGTTGCTGAATAAACCTATTTAATAAGTCTAAGTTGCTGAAATAAGCCTATTTAATAAGCCTATTTAATAAGCCAAAGTTGCTGAAATAAGCCTACTTAATTAGGCTATTTAATAAGCCTAAGTTGCTGAAATAAGCCTATTTAATAAGCCTATTTAACAAGCCTATTTAATAGGCCTATTTAATAAGTCTAAGTTGATTAAATAAGCCTATTTAATAAGCCTATTTAATAGGCCTATTTAATAAGTCTAAGTTGCTGAAATAAGCCTATTTAATAAGCCTAAGTTGCTGAATGAGCCTATTTAATGAGCCTAAGTTGTTGAAATAAGCCTATTTAATGAGCCTAAGTTGCTGAATAAGCCTATTTAATAAGCCTAAGTTGCTGAATAAACCTATTTAATAAGTCTAAGTTGCTGAAATAAGGCTATTTAATAAGTTTAAGTTGCTGAAATAAGCCTATTTAATAAGCCTAAGTTTCTGAACTAAGCCTATTTAATAAGCCTATTTAATAAGTCTAAGTTGCTGAAATAAACCTATTTAAAATGCTATTTAATAAGCCTAAGTTGCTGAAATAAACCTGTTTAATAAGGCTATTTAATAAGCATAAGTTGCTGAAATAAGCTTATTTAATTAGCCTAAGTTGCTGAAATAAGCCTATTTAATAAGGCTATTTAATAAGTCTAAGTTGCTGAAATAAACCTATTTAATAAGACTAAGTTGCTAAAATAAGCCTATTTAATTAGGCTATTTAATAAGTCTATTTAATAAGCCTATTTAATAAGCCTATTTAATAAGCCTATTTAATAAGCCTATTTATTGAGCCTATTTAATAAGCCGATTTAATAAGTCTATTTAATAAGCCTATTTAATAAGCCGATTTATTGAGCCTATTTAATAAGTCTATTTAATAAGCCTATTTAATAAGCCTATTTATTGAGCCTATTTAATAAGTTTATTTAATAAGCCTATTTAATAAGTATTTAATGAGCCTATTTAATAAGCCTATTTATTGAGCCTATTTAATAAGCCTATTTATTGAGCCTATTTAATAAGCCTATTTATTGAGCCTGTTTAATAAGCCTATTTATTGAGCCTATTTAATAAGCCTATTTATTGAGCCTATTTAATAAGCCTATTTAATAAGTCTATTTAATAAGCCTATTTAATAAGCCTATTTAATAAGCCTATTTATTGAGCCTATTTAATAAGCCTATTTAATAAGCCTATTTATTGAGCCTATTTAATAAGTCTATTTAATAAGCCTATTTAATAAGCCTATTTAATAAGTATTTAATGAGCCTATTGAATAAGTCTATTTAATAAGCCTATTTAATAGGCCTATTTAATAAGTCTAAGTTGCTGAAATAAGCCTATTTAATAAGCCTATTTAATAGGCCTATTTAATAAGTCTAAGTTGCTGAAATAAGCCTATTTAATAAGCCTAAGTTGCTGAAATAAGCCTATTTAATAGGCCTATCTAATAAGTCTAAGTTGCAGAAATAAGCATATTTCATAAGCATATTTGATGAGCCTAAGTTGCTGAAATGTCTATTTAATAAGTCGTTTTAATAAGTCTAAGTTGCTAAAATAAGCCTATTTAATAAGGCTATTTAATAAGCCTAAGTTGCTGAAATAAGCCTATTTAATAAGGCTATTTAATGAGCCTAAGTTGCTGAAATAAACCTATTTAATAAGCCTAAGTTTCTGAACTATGCCTATTTAAAAAGGTATATTTAATAAGTCTAAGTTGCTGAAATAAACATATTTAAAAATGCTATTTAATAAGCCTAAGTTGCTGAAATAAACCTGTTTAATAAGGCTATTTAATAAGCATAAGTTGATGAAATAAGCCTATTTTATAAGCCTAAGTTGCTAAAATAAGCCTATTTAATGAGGCTATTTAATAAGTCTATTTAATAAGCCTTTTTAATACGCCTATTTAATAAGTCTATTTAATAAGCCTATTTAATAAGCCTATTTATTGAGCCTATTTAATAAGCCTATTTATTGAGCCTATTTAATATGCCTATTTAATAAGTCTATTTAATAAGCCTATTTAATAAGCCTAATTAATAAGCCTATTTAATAAGCCTATTTATTGAGCCTATTTAATGAGTTTATTTAATAAGCCTGTTTAATAAAACTATTTAATAAGTTTTGAATGAGCCTATTTAATAAGCCTAAGTTGCAGAATAAGCCTATTTAATAAGCCTAAGTTGCTGAAATAAGCCTATTTAATAAGCCTATTTAATAAGCCTAAGTTGCTGAATAAGCCTATTTAATAAGCCTAAGTTGCTGAAATAAGCCTATTTAATAAGTCTAAGTTGCTGAAATAAGGCTATTTAATAAGCCTAAGTTGCTGAAATAAGCCTATTTAATAAGCCTAAGTTGCTGAAATAAGCCTATTTAATAAGTCTAATTTGCTGAAATAAGGCTATTTAATAAGTCTAAGTTGCTGAAATAAGCCTTTTTAATCAGCGTAAGTTGCTGAAATAAGCCTATTTAATAAGCCAAAGTTGCTGAAATAAGCCTACTTAAATAGGCTATTTAATAAGCCTAAGTTGCTGAAATAAGCCTATTTAATAAGCCTATTTAACAAGCCTATTTAATAGGCCTATTTAATAAGTCTAAGTTGCTGAAATAAGCCTATTTAATAAGCCTATTTAATAGGCCTATTTAATAAGTCTAAGTTGCTGAAATAAGCCTATTTAATAAGCCTAAGTTGCTGAATGAGAATATTTAATACGCCTAAGTTGCTGAAATAAGCCTATTTAATGAGCCTAAGTTGCTGAATAAGCCTATTTAATAAGCCTAAGTTGCTGAATAAACCTATTTAATAAGTCTAAGTTGCTGAAATAAGCCTATTTAATAAGGCTATTTAATAAGCCTAAGTTGATGAATAAGCCTATTTAATAAGTCTAAGTTGCTGAAATAAGGCTATTTAATAAGCCTAAGTTGCTGAAATAAGGCTATTTAATAAGTTTAAGTTGCTGAAATAAGCCTGTTTTATAAGCCTAAGTTGCTGAAATAAGCCTATTTAATAAGCCAAAGTTGCTGAAATAAGCCTACTTAATTAGGCTATTTAATAAGCCTAAGTTGCTGAAATAAGCCTATTTAATAAGCCTATTTAACAAGCCTATTTAATAGGCCTATTTAATAAGTCTAAGTTGATTAAATAAGCCTATTTAATATGCCTATTTAATAGGCCTATTTAATAAGTCTAAGTTGCTGAAATAAGCCTATTTAATAAGCCTAAGTTGCTGAATGAGCCTATTTAATAAGCCTAAGTTGCTGAAATAAGCCTATTTAATGAGCCTAAGTTGCTGAATAAGCCTATTTAATAAGCCTAAGTTGCTGAATAAACCTATTTAATAAGTCTAAGTTGCTGAAATAAGCCTATTTAATAAGCCTATTTAATAAGCCAAAGTTGCTGAAATAAGCCTACTTAATTAGGCTATTTAATAAGCCTAAGTTGCTGAAATAAGCCTATTTAATACGCCTATTTAACAAGCCTATTTAATAGGCCTATTTAATAAGTCTAAGTTGATTAAATAAGCCTATTTAATAAGCCTATTTAATAGGCCTATTTAATAAGTCTAAGTTGCTGAAATAAGCCTATTTAATAAGCCTAAGTTGCTGAATGAGCCTATTTAATGAGCCTAAGTTGTTGAAATAAGCCTATTTAATGAGCCTAAGTTGCTGAATAAGCCTATTTAATAAGCCTAAGTTGCTGAATAAACCTATTTAATAAGTCTAAGTTGCTGAAATAAGCCTATTTAATAAGGCTATTTAATAAGCCTAAGTTGCTGAATAAGCCTATTTAATAAGTCTAAGTTGCTGAAATAAGGCTATTTAATAAGCCTAAGTTGCTGAAATAAGGCTATTTAATAAGTTTAAGTTGCTGAAATAAGCCTGTTTTATAAGCCTAAGATGCTGAAATAAGCCTATTTAGTAAGGCTATTTAATGAGCCTAAGTTGCTGAAATAAGCCTATTTAATAAGCCTAAGTTTCTGAACTAAGCCTATTTAATAAGCCTATTTAATGAGTCTAAGTTGCTGAAATAAACCTATTTAAAATGCTATTTAATAAGCCTAAGTTGCTGAAATAAACCTGTTTAATAAGGCTATTTAATAAGCATAAGTTGCTGAAATAAGCTTATTTAATAAGCCTAAGTTGCTGAAATAAGCCTATTTAATAAGGCTATTTAATAAGTCTAAGTTGCTGAAATAAACCTATTTAATAAGCCTAAGTTGCTAAAATAAGCCTATTTAATTAGGCTATTTAATAAGTCTATTTAATAAGCCTATTTAATAAGCCTATTTAATAAGCCTATTTAATAAGCCTATTCATTGAGCCTATTTAATAAGCCGATTTAATAAGTCTATTTAATAAGCCTATTTAATAAGCCGATTTATTGAGCCTATTTAATAAGTCTATTTAATAAGCCTATTTAATAAGCCTATTTATTGAGCCTATTTAATAAGTCTATTTAATAAGCCTATTTAATAAGTATTTAATGAGCCTATTTAATAAGCCTATTTATTGAGCCTATTTAATAAGCCTATTTATTGAGCCTATTTAATAAGCCTATTTATTGAGCCTGTTTAATAAGCCTATTTATTGAGCCTATTTAATAAGCCTATTTATTGAGCCTATTTAATAAGCCTATTTAATAAGTCTATTTAATAAGCCTATTTAATAAGCCTATTTAATAAGCCTATTTATTGAGCCTATTTAATAAGCCTATTTAATAAGCCTATTTATTGAGCCTATTTAATAAGTCTATTTAATAAGCCTATTTAATAAGCCTATTTAATAAGTATTTAATGAGCCTATTGAATAAGTCTATTTAATAAGCCTATTTAATAGGCCTATTTAATAAGTCTAAGTTGCTGAAATAAGCCTATTTAATAAGCCTATTTAATAGGCCTATTTAATAAGTCTAAGTTGCTGAAATAAGCCTATTTAATAAGCCTAAATTGCTGAAATAAGCCTATTTAATAGGCCTATCTAATAAGTCTAAGTTGCAGAAATAAGCATATTTCATAAGCATATTTGATGAGCCTAAGTTGCTGAAATGTCTATTTAATAAGTCGTTTTAATAAGTCTAAGTTGCTAAAATAAGCCTATTTAATAAGGCTATTTAATAAGCCTAAGTTGCTGAAATAAGCCTATTTAATAAGGCTATTTAATGAGCCTAAGTTGCTGAAATAAACCTATTTAATAAGCCTAAGTTTCTGAACTATGCCTATTTAAAATGGTATATTTAATAAGTCTAAGTTGCTGAAATAAATATATTTAAAAATGCTATTTAATAAGCCTAAGTTTCTGAAATAAACCTGTTTAATAAGGCTATTTAATAAGCATAAGTTGATGAAATAAGCCTATTTTATAAGCCTAAGTTGCTAAAATAAGCCTATTTAATGAGGCTATTTAATAAGTCTATTTAATAAGCCTATTTAATACGCCTATTTAATAAGTCTATTTAATAAGCATATTTAATAAGCCTATTTAATAAGCCTATTTATTGAGCCTATTTAATAAGCCTATTTATTGAGCCTATTTAATAAGCCTATTTAATAAGCCTATTTAATAGGCCTATTTAATAAGTCTAAGTTGCTGAAATAAGCCTATTTAATAAGCCTAAGTTGCTGAATGAGCCTATTTAATGAGCCTAAGTTGTTGAAATAAGCCTATTTAATGAGCCTAAGTTGCTGAATAAGCCTATTTAATAAGCCTAAGTTGCTGAATAAACCTATTTAATAAGTCTAAGTTGCTGAAATAAGCCTATTTAATAAGGCTATTTAATAAGCCTAAGTTGCTGAATAAGCCTATTTAATAAGTCTATGTTGCTGAAATAAGGCTATTTAATAAGCCTAAGTTGCTGAAATAAGGCTATTTAATAAGTTTAAGTTGCTGAAATAAGCCTGTTTTATAAGCCTAAGATGCTGAAATAAGCCTATTTAGTAAGGCTATTTAATGAGCCTAAGTTGCTGAAATAAGCCTATTTAATAAGCCTAAGTTTCTGAACTAAGCCTATTTAATAAGCCTATTTAATGAGTCTAAGTTGCTGAAATAAACCTATTTAAAATGCTATTTAATAAGCCTAAGTTGCTGAAATAAACCTGTTTAATAAGGCTATTTAATAAGCATAAGTTGCTGAAATAAGCTTATTTAATAAGCCTAAGTTGCTGAAATAAGCCTATTTAATAAGGCTATTTAATAAGTCTAAGTTGCTGAAATAAACCTATTTAATAAGCCTAAGTTGCTAAAATAAGCCTATTTAATTAGGCTATTTAATAAGTCTATTTAATAAGCCTATTTAATAAGCCTATTTAATAAGCCTATTTAATAAGCCTATTTATTGAGCCTATTTAATAAGCCGATTTAATAAGTCTATTTAATAAGCCTATTTAATAAGCCGATTTATTGAGCCTATTTAATAAGTCTATTTAATAAGCCTATTTAATAAGCCTATTTATTGAGCCTATTTAATAAGTCTATTTAATAAGCCTATTTAATAAGTATTTAATGAGCCTATTTAATAAGCCTATTTATTGAGCCTATTTAATAAGCCTATTTATTGAGCCTATTTAATAAGCCTATTTATTGAGCCTGTTTAATAAGCCTATTTATTGAGCCTATTTAATAAGCCTATTTATTGAGCCTATTTAATAAGCCTATTTAATAAGTCTATTTAATAAGCCTATTTAATAAGCCTATTTAATAAGCCTATTTATTGAGCCTATTTAATAAGCCTATTTAATAAGCCTATTTATTGAGCCTATTTAATAAGTCTATTTAATAAGCCTATTTAATAAGCCTATTTAATAAGTATTTAATGAGCCTATTGAATAAGTCTATTTAATAAGCCTATTTAATAGGCCTATTTAATAAGTCTAAGTTGCTGAAATAAGCCTATTTAATAAGCCTATTTAATAGGCCTATTTAATAAGTCTAAGTTGCTGAAATAAGCCTATTTAATAAGCCTAAATTGCTGAAATAAGCCTATTTAATAGGCCTATCTAATAAGTCTAAGTTGCAGAAATAAGCATATTTCATAAGCATATTTGATGAGCCTAAGTTGCTGAAATGTCTATTTAATAAGTCGTTTTAATAAGTCTAAGTTGCTAAAATAAGCCTATTTAATAAGGCTATTTAATAAGCCTAAGTTGCTGAAATAAGCCTATTTAATAAGGCTATTTAATGAGCCTAAGTTGCTGAAATAAACCTATTTAATAAGCCTAAGTTTCTGAACTATGCCTATTTAAAATGGTATATTTAATAAGTCTAAGTTGCTGAAATAAACATATTTAAAAATGCTATTTAATAAGCCTAAGTTTCTGAAATAAACCTGTTTAATAAGGCTATTTAATAAGCATAAGTTGATGAAATAAGCCTATTTTATAAGCCTAAGTTGCTAAAATAAGCCTATTTAATGAGGCTATTTAATAAGTCTATTTAATAAGCCTATTTAATACGCCTATTTAATAAGTCTATTTAATAAGCATATTTAATAAGCCTATTTAATAAGCCTATTTATTGAGCCTATTTAATAAGCCTATTTATTGAGCCTATTTAATAAGCCTATTTAATAAGCCTATTTAATAGGCCTATTTAATAAGTCTAAGTTGCTGAAATAAGCCTATTTAATAAGCCTAAGTTGCTGAATGAGCCTATTTAATGAGCCTAAGTTGTTGAAATAAGCCTATTTAATGAGCCTAAGTTGCTGAATAAGCCTATTTAATAAGCCTAAGTTGCTGAATAAACCTATTTAATAAGTCTAAGTTGCTGAAATAAGCCTATTTAATAAGGCTATTTAATAAGCCTAAGTTGCTGAATAAGCCTATTTAATAAGTCTAAGTTGCTGAAATAAGGCTATTTAATAAGCCTAAGTTGCTGAAATAAGGCTATTTAATAAGTTTAAGTTGCTGAAATAAGCCTGTTTTATAAGCCTAAGATGCTGAAATAAGCCTATTTAGTAAGGCTATTTAATGAGCCTAAGTTGCTGAAATAAGCCTATTTAATAAGCCTAAGTTTCTGAACTAAGCCTATTTAATAAGCCTATTTAATGAGTCTAAGTTGCTGAAATAAACCTATTTAAAATGCTATTTAATAAGCCTAAGTTGCTGAAATAAACCTGTTTAATAAGGCTATTTAATAAGCATAAGTTGCTGAAATAAGCTTATTTAATAAGCCTAAGTTGCTGAAATAAGCCTATTTAATAAGGCTATTTAATAAGTCTAAGTTGCTGAAATAAACCTATTTAATAAGCCTAAGTTGCTAAAATAAGCCTATTTAATTAGGCTATTTAATAAGTCTATTTAATAAGCCTATTTAATAAGCCTATTTAATAAGCCTATTTAATAAGCCTATTTATTGAGCCTATTTAATAAGCCGATTTAATAAGTCTATTTAATAAGCCTATTTAATAAGCCGATTTATTGAGCCTATTTAATAAGTCTATTTAATAAGCCTATTTAATAAGCCTATTTATTGAGCCTATTTAATAAGTCTATTTAATAAGCCTATTTAATAAGTATTTAATGAGCCTATTTAATAAGCCTATTTATTGAGCCTATTTAATAAGCCTATTTATTGAGCCTATTTAATAAGCCTATTTATTGAGCCTGTTTAATACGCCTATTTATTGAGCCTATTTAATAAGCCTATTTATTCAGCCTATTTAATAAGCCTATTTAATAAGTCTATTTAATAAGCCTATTTAATAAGCCTATTTAATAAGCCTATTTATTGAGCCTATTTAATAAGCCTATTTAATAAGCCTATTTATTGAGCCTATTTAATAAGTCTATTTAATAAGCCTATTTAATAAGCCTATTTAATAAGTATTTAATGAGCCTATTGAATAAGTCTATTTAATAAGCCTATTTAATAGGCCTATTTAATAAGTCTAAGTTGCTGAAATAAGCCTATTTAATAAGCCTATTTAATAGGCCTATTTAATAAGTCTAAGTTGCTGAAATAAGCCTATTTAATAAGCCTAAATTGCTGAAATAAGCCTATTTAATAGGCCTATCTAATAAGTCTAAGTTGCAGAAATAAGCATATTTCATAAGCATATTTGATGAGCCTAAGTTGCTGAAATGTCTATTTAATAAGTCGTTTTAATAAGTCTAAGTTGCTAAAATAAGCCTATTTAATAAGGCTATTTAATAAGCCTAAGTTGCTGAAATAAGCCTATTTAATAAGGCTATTTAATGAGCCTAAGTTGCTGAAATAAACCTATTTAATAAGCCTAAGTTTCTGAACTATGCCTATTTAAAATGGTATATTTAATAAGTCTAAGTTGCTGAAATAAACATATTTAAAAATGCTATTTAATAAGCCTAAGTTTCTGAAATAAACCTGTTTAATAAGGCTATTTAATAAGCATAAGTTGATGAAATAAGCCTATTTTATAAGCCTAAGTTGCTAAAATAAGCCTATTTAATGAGGCTATTTAATAAGTCTATTTAATAAGCCTATTTAATACGCCTATTTAATAAGTCTATTTAATAAGCATATTTAATAAGCCTATTTAATAAGCCTATTTATTGAGCCTATTTAATAAGCCTATTTATTGAGCCTATTTAATATGCCTATTTAATAAGTCTATTTAATAAGCCTATTTAATAAGCCTAATTAATAAGCCTATTTAATAAGCCTATTTATTGAGCCTATTTAATGAGTCTATTTAATAAGCCTGTTTAATAAACCTATTTAATAAGTATTGAATGAGCCTATTTAATAAGCCTAAGTTGCAGAATAAGCCTATTTAATAAGCCTAAGTTGCTGAAATAAGCCTATTTAATAAGCCTATTTAATAAGCCTAAGTTGCTGAATAAGCCTATTTAATAAGCCTAAGTTGCTGAAATAAGCCTATTTAATAAGTCTAAGTTGCTGAAATAAGGCTATTTAATAAGCCTAAGTTGCTGAAATAAGCCTATTTAATAAGCCTAAGTTGCTGAAATAAGCCTATTTAATAAGTCTAATTTGCTGAAATAAGGCTATTTAATAAGTCTAAGTTGCTGAAATAAGCCTTTTTAATCAGCGTAAGTTGCTGAAATAAGCCTATTTAATAAGCCAAAGTTGCTGAAATAAGCCTACTTAATTAGGCTATTTAATAAGCCTAAGTTGCTGAAATAAGCCTATTTAATAAGCCTATTTAACAAGCCTATTTAATAGGCCTATTTAATAAGTCTAAGTTGATGAAATAAGCCTATTTAATAAGCCTATTTAATAGGCCTATTTAATAAGTCTAAGTTGCTGAAATAAGCCTATTTAATAAGCCTAAGTTGCTGAATGAGAATATTTAATACGCCTAAGTTGCTGAAATAAGCCTATTTAATGAGCCTAAGTTGCTGAATAAGCCTATTTAATAAGCCTAAGTTGCTGAATAAACCTATTTAATAAGTCTAAGTTGCTGAAATAAGCCTATTTAATAAGGCTATTTAATAAGCCTAAGTTGATGAATAAGCCTATTTAATAAGTCTAAGTTGCTGAAATAAGGCTATTTAATAAGCCTAAGTTGCTGAATAAACCTATTTAATAAGTCTAAGTTGCTGAAATAAGCCTATTTAATAAGGCTATTTAATAAGCCTAAGTTGATGAATAAGCCTATTTAATAAGTCTAAGTTGCTGAAATAAGGCTATTTAATAAGCCTAAGTTGCTAAAATAAGCCTATTTAATGAGGCTATTTAATAAGTCTATTTAATAAGCCTATTTAATACGCCTATTTAATAAGTCTATTTAATAAGCATATTTAATAAGCCTATTTAATAAGCCTATTTATTGAGCCTATTTAATAAGCCTATTTATTGAGCCTATTTAATAAGCCTATTTAATAAGCCTATTTAATAGGCCTATTTAATAAGTCTAAGTTGCTGAAATAAGCCTATTTAATAAGCCTAAGTTGCTGAATGAGCCTATTTAATGAGCCTAAGTTGTTGAAATAAGCCTATTTAATGAGCCTAAGTTGCTGAATAAGCCTATTTAATAAGCCTAAGTTGCTGAATAAACCTATTTAATAAGTCTAAGTTGCTGAAATAAGCCTATTTAATAAGGCTATTTAATAAGCCTAAGTTGCTGAATAAGCCTATTTAATAAGTCTAAGTTGCTGAAATAAGGCTATTTAATAAGCCTAAGTTGCTGAAATAAGGCTATTTAATAAGTTTAAGTTGCTGAAATAAGCCTGTTTTATAAGCCTAAGATGCTGAAATAAGCCTATTTAGTAAGGCTATTTAATGAGCCTAAGTTGCTGAAATAAGCCTATTTAATAAGCCTAAGTTTCTGAACTAAGCCTATTTAATAAGCCTATTTAATGAGTCTAAGTTGCTGAAATAAACCTATTTAAAATGCTATTTAATAAGCCTAAGTTGCTGAAATAAACCTGTTTAATAAGGCTATTTAATAAGCATAAGTTGCTGAAATAAGCTTATTTAATAAGCCTAAGTTGCTGAAATAAGCCTATTTAATAAGGCTATTTAATAAGTCTAAGTTGCTGAAATAAACCTATTTAATAAGCCTAAGTTGCTAAAATAAGCCTATTTAATTAGGCTATTTAATAAGTCTATTTAATAAGCCTATTTAATAAGCCTATTTAATAAGCCTATTTAATAAGCCTATTTATTGAGCCTATTTAATAAGCCGATTTAATAAGTCTATTTAATAAGCCTATTTAATAAGCCGATTTATTGAGCCTATTTAATAAGTCTATTTAATAAGCCTATTTAATAAGCCTATTTATTGAGCCTATTTAATAAGTCTATTTAATAAGCCTATTTAATAAGTATTTAATGAGCCTATTTAATAAGCCTATTTATTGAGCCTATTTAATAAGCCTATTTATTGAGCCTATTTAATAAGCCTATTTATTGAGCCTGTTTAATAAGCCTATTTATTGAGCCTATTTAATAAGCCTATTTATTGAGCCTATTTAATAAGCCTATTTAATAAGTCTATTTAATAAGCCTATTTAATAAGCCTATTTAATAAGCCTATTTATTGAGCCTATTTAATAAGCCTATTTAATAAGCCTATTTATTGAGCCTATTTAATAAGTCTATTTAATAAGCCTATTTAATAAGCCTATTTAATAAGTATTTAATGAGCCTATTGAATAAGTCTATTTAATAAGCCTATTTAATAGGCCTATTTAATAAGTCTAAGTTGCTGAAATAAGCCTATTTAATAAGCCTATTTAATAGGCCTATTTAATAAGTCTAAGTTGCTGAAATAAGCCTATTTAATAAGCCTAAATTGCTGAAATAAGCCTATTTAATAGGCCTATCTAATAAGTCTAAGTTGCAGAAATAAGCATATTTCATAAGCATATTTGATGAGCCTAAGTTGCTGAAATGTCTATTTAATAAGTCGTTTTAATAAGTCTAAGTTGCTAAAATAAGCCTATTTAATAAGGCTATTTAATAAGCCTAAGTTGCTGAAATAAGCCTATTTAATAAGGCTATTTAATGAGCCTAAGTTGCTGAAATAAACCTATTTAATAAGCCTAAGTTTCTGAACTATGCCTATTTAAAATGGTATATTTAATAAGTCTAAGTTGCTGAAATAAACATATTTAAAAATGCTATTTAATAAGCCTAAGTTTCTGAAATAAACCTGTTTAATAAGGCTATTTAATAAGCATAAGTTGATGAAATAAGCCTATTTTATAAGCCTAAGTTGCTAAAATAAGCCTATTTAATGAGGCTATTTAATAAGTCTATTTAATAAGCCTATTTAATACGCCTATTTAATAAGTCTATTTAATAAGCATATTTAATAAGCCTATTTAATAAGCCTATTTATTGAGCCTATTTAATAAGCCTATTTATTGAGCCTATTTAATATGCCTATTTAATAAGTCTATTTAATAAGCCTATTTAATAAGCCTAATTAATAAGCCTATTTAATAAGCCTATTTATTGAGCCTATTTAATGAGTCTATTTAATAAGCCTGTTTAATAAACCTATTTAATAAGTATTGAATGAGCCTATTTAATAAGCCTAAGTTGCAGAATAAGCCTATTTAATAAGCCTAAGTTGCTGAAATAAGCCTATTTAATAAGCCTATTTAATAAGCCTAAGTTGCTGAATAAGCCTATTTAATAAGCCTAAGTTGCTGAAATAAGCCTATTTAATAAGTCTAAGTTGCTGAAATAAGGCTATTTAATAAGCCTAAGTTGCTGAAATAAGCCTATTTAATAAGCCTAAGTTGCTGAAATAAGCCTATTTAATAAGTCTAATTTGCTGAAATAAGGCTATTTAATAAGTCTAAGTTGCTGAAATAAGCCTTTTTAATCAGCGTAAGTTGCTGAAATAAGCCTATTTAATAAGCCAAAGTTGCTGAAATAAGCCTACTTAATTAGGCTATTTAATAAGCCTAAGTTGCTGAAATAAGCCTATTTAATAAGCCTATTTAACAAGCCTATTTAATAGGCCTATTTAATAAGTCTAAGTTGATGAAATAAGCCTATTTAATAAGCCTATTTAATAGGCCTATTTAATAAGTCTAAGTTGCTGAAATAAGCCTATTTAATAAGCCTAAGTTGCTGAATGAGAATATTTAATACGCCTAAGTTGCTGAAATAAGCCTATTTAATGAGCCTAAGTTGCTGAATAAGCCTATTTAATAAGCCTAAGTTGCTGAATAAACCTATTTAATAAGTCTAAGTTGCTGAAATAAGCCTATTTAATAAGGCTATTTAATAAGCCTAAGTTGATGAATAAGCCTATTTAATAAGTCTAAGTTGCTGAAATAAGGCTATTTAATAAGCCTAAGTTGCTGAATAAACCTATTTAATAAGTCTAAGTTGCTGAAATAAGCCTATTTAATAAGGCTATTTAATAAGCCTAAGTTGATGAATAAGCCTATTTAATAAGTCTAAGTTGCTGAAATAAGGCTATTTAATAAGCCTAAGTTGCTGAAATAAGGCTATTTAATAAGTTTAAGTTGCTGAAATAAGCCTGTTTTATAAGCCTAAGTTGCTGAAATAAGCCTATTTAGTAAGGCTATTTAATGAGCCTAAGTTGCTGAAATAAGCCTATTTAATAAGCCTAAGTTTCTGAACTAAGCCTATTTAATAAGCCTATTTAATAAGTCTAAGTTGCTGAAATAAACCTATTTAAAATGCTATTTAATAAGCCTAAGTTGCTGAAATAAACCTGTTTAATAAGGCTATTTAATAAGCATAAGTTGCTGAAATAAGCTTATTTAATAAGCCTAAGTTGCTGAAATAAGCCTATTTAATAAGGCTATTTAATAAGTCTAAGTTGCTGAAATAAACCTATTTAATAAGCCTAAGTTGCTAAAATAAGCCTATTTAATTAGGCTATTTAATAAGTCTATTTAATAAGCCTATTTAATAAGCCTATTTAATAAGCCTATTTAATAAGCCTATTTATTGAGCCTATTTAATAAGCCGATTTAATAAGTCTATTTAATAAGCCTATTTAATAAGCCGATTTATTGAGCATATTTAATAAGTCTATTTAATAAGCCTATTTAATAAGCCTATTTATTGAGCCTATTTAATAAGTCTATTTAATAAGCCTATTTAATAAGTATTTAATGAGCCTATTTAATAAGCCTATTTTTTGAGCCTATTTAATAAGCCTATTTATTGAGCCTATTTAATAAGCCTATTTATTGAGCCTATTTAATAAGCCTATTTATTGAGCCTATTTAATAAGCCTATTTAATAAGTCTATTTAATAAGCCTATTTAATAAGCCTATTTAATAAGCCTATTTATTGAGCCTATTTAATAAGCCTATTTAATAAGCCTATTTATTGAGCCTATTTAATAAGTCTATTTAATAAGCCTATTTAATAAGCCTATTTAATAAGTATTTAATGAGCCTATTGAATAAGTCTATTTAATAAGCCTATTTAATAGGCCTATTTAATAAGTCTAAGTTGCTGAAATAAGCCTATTTAATAAGCCTATTTAATAGGCCTATTTAATAAGTCTAAGTTGCTGAAATAAGCCTATTTAATAAGCCTAAATTGCTGAAATAAGCCTATTTAATAGGCCTATCTAATAAGTCTAAGTTGCAGAAATAAGCATATTTCATAAGCATATTTGATGAGCCTAAGTTGCTGAAATGTCTATTTAATAAGTCGTTTTAATAAGTCTAAGTTGCTAAAATAAGCCTATTTAATAAGGCTATTTAATAAGCCTAAGTTGCTGAAATAAGCCTATTTAATAAGGCTATTTAATGAGCCTAAGTTGCTGAAATAAACCTATTTAATAAGCCTAAGTTTCTGAACTATGCCTATTTAAAATGGTATATTTAATAAGTCTAAGTTGCTGAAATAAACATATTTAAAAATGCTATTTAATAAGCCTAAGTTTCTGAAATAAACCTGTTTAATAAGGCTATTTAATAAGCATAAGTTGATGAAATAAGCCTATTTTATAAGCCTAAGTTGCTAAAATAAGCCTATTTAATGAGGCTATTTAATAAGTCTATTTAATAAGCCTATTTAATAAGCCTATTTAATAAGCCTATTTAATAAGCCTATTTATTGAGCCTATTTAATAAGCCGATTTAATAAGTCTATTTAATAAGCCTATTTAATAAGCCGATTTATTGAGCATATTTAATAAGTCTATTTAATAAGCCTATTTAATAAGCCTATTTATTGAGCCTATTTAATAAGTCTATTTAATAAGCCTATTTAATAAGCCTATTTAATAAGCCTATTTAATAAGCCTATTTATTGAGCCTATTTAATAAGCCGATTTAATAAGTCTATTTAATAAGCCTATTTAATAAGCCGATTTATTGAGCATATTTAATAAGTCTATTTAATAAGCCTATTTAATAAGCCTATTTATTGAGCCTATTTAATAAGTCTATTTAATAAGCCTATTTAATAAGTATTTAATGAGCCTATTTAATAAGCCTATTTTTTGAGCCTATTTAATAAGCCTATTTATTGAGCCTATTTAATAAGCCTATTTATTGAGCCTATTTAATAAGCCTATTTATTGAGCCTATTTAATAAGCCTATTTAATAAGTCTATTTAATAAGCCTATTTAATAAGCCTATTTAATAAGCCTATTTATTGAGCCTATTTAATAAGCCTATTTAATAAGCCTATTTATTGAGCCTATTTAATAAGTCTATTTAATAAGCCTATTTAATAAGCCTATTTAATAAGTATTTAATGAGCCTATTGAATAAGTCTATTTAATAAGCCTATTTAATAGGCCTATTTAATAAGTCTAAGTTGCTGAAATAAGCCTATTTAATAAGCCTATTTAATAGGCCTATTTAATAAGTCTAAGTTGCTGAAATAAGCCTATTTAATAAGCCTAAATTGCTGAAATAAGCCTATTTAATAGGCCTATCTAATAAGTCTAAGTTGCAGAAATAAGCATATTTCATAAGCATATTTGATGAGCCTAAGTTGCTGAAATGTCTATTTAATAAGTCGTTTTAATAAGTCTAAGTTGCTAAAATAAGCCTATTTAATAAGGCTATTTAATAAGCCTAAGTTGCTGAAATAAGCCTATTTAATAAGGCTATTTAATGAGCCTAAGTTGCTGAAATAAACCTATTTAATAAGCCTAAGTTTCTGAACTATGCCTATTTAAAATGGTATATTTAATAAGTCTAAGTTGCTGAAATAAACATATTTAAAAATGCTATTTAATAAGCCTAAGTTTCTGAAATAAACCTGTTTAATAAGGCTATTTAATAAGCATAAGTTGATGAAATAAGCCTATTTTATAAGCCTAAGTTGCTAAAATAAGCCTATTTAATGAGGCTATTTAATAAGTCTATTTAATAAGCCTATTTAATACGCCTATTTAATAAGTCTATTTAATAAGCATATTTAATAAGCCTATTTAATAAGCCTATTTATTGAGCCTATTTAATAAGCCTATTTATTGAGCCTATTTAATATGCCTATTTAATAAGTCTATTTAATAAGCCTATTTAATAAGCCTAATTAATAAGCCTATTTAATAAGCCTATTTATTGAGCCTATTTAATGAGTCTATTTAATAAGCCTGTTTAATAAACCTATTTAATAAGTATTGAATGAGCCTATTTAATAAGCCTAAGTTGCAGAATAAGCCTATTTAATAAGCCTAAGTTGCTGAAATAAGCCTATTTAATAAGCCTATTTAATAAGCCTAAGTTGCTGAATAAGCCTATTTAATAAGCCTAAGTTGCTGAAATAAGCCTATTTAATAAGTCTAAGTTGCTGAAATAAGGCTATTTAATAAGCCTAAGTTGCTGAAATAAGCCTATTTAATAAGCCTAAGTTGCTGAAATAAGCCTATTTAATAAGTCTAATTTGCTGAAATAAGGCTATTTAATAAGTCTAAGTTGCTGAAATAAGCCTTTTTAATCAGCGTAAGTTGCTGAAATAAGCCTATTTAATAAGCCAAAGTTGCTGAAATAAGCCTACTTAATTAGGCTATTTAATAAGCCTAAGTTGCTGAAATAAGCCTATTTAATAAGCCTATTTAACAAGCCTATTTAATAGGCCTATTTAATAAGTCTAAGTTGATGAAATAAGCCTATTTAATAAGCCTATTTAATAGGCCTATTTAATAAGTCTAAGTTGCTGAAATAAGCCTATTTAATAAGCCTAAGTTGCTGAATGAGAATATTTAATACGCCTAAGTTGCTGAAATAAGCCTATTTAATGAGCCTAAGTTGCTGAATAAGCCTATTTAATAAGCCTAAGTTGCTGAATAAACCTATTTAATAAGTCTAAGTTGCTGAAATAAGCCTATTTAATAAGGCTATTTAATAAGCCTAAGTTGATGAATAAGCCTATTTAATAAGTCTAAGTTGCTGAAATAAGGCTATTTAATAAGCCTAAGTTGCTGAATAAACCTATTTAATAAGTCTAAGTTGCTGAAATAAGCCTATTTAATAAGGCTATTTAATAAGCCTAAGTTGATGAATAAGCCTATTTAATAAGTCTAAGTTGCTGAAATAAGGCTATTTAATAAGCCTAAGTTGCTGAAATAAGGCTATTTAATAAGTTTAAGTTGCTGAAATAAGCCTGTTTTATAAGCCTAAGTTGCTGAAATAAGCCTATTTAGTAAGGCTATTTAATGAGCCTAAGTTGCTGAAATAAGCCTATTTAATAAGCCTAAGTTTCTGAACTAAGCCTATTTAATAAGCCTATTTAATAAGTCTAAGTTGCTGAAATAAACCTATTTAAAATGCTATTTAATAAGCCTAAGTTGCTGAAATAAACCTGTTTAATAAGGCTATTTAATAAGCATAAGTTGCTGAAATAAGCTTATTTAATAAGCCTAAGTTGCTGAAATAAGCCTATTTAATAAGGCTATTTAATAAGTCTAAGTTGCTGAAATAAACCTATTTAATAAGCCTAAGTTGCTAAAATAAGCCTATTTAATTAGGCTATTTAATAAGTCTATTTAATAAGACTATTTAATAAGCCTATTTAATAAGCCTATTTAATAAGCCTATTTATTGAGCCTATTTAATAAGCCGATTTAGTAAGTCTATTTAATAAGCCTATTTAATAAGCCGATTTATTGAGCATATTTAATAAGTCTATTTAATAAGCCTATTTAATAAGCCTATTTATTGAGCCTATTTAATAAGTCTATTTAATAAGCCTATTTAATAAGTATTTAATGAGCCTATTTAATAAGCCTATTTTTTGAGCCTATTTAATAAGCCTATTTATTGAGCCTATTTAATAAGCCTATTTATTGAGCCTATTTAATAAGCCTATTTATTGAGCCTATTTAATAAGCCTATTTAATAAGTCTATTTAATAAGCCTATTTAATAAGCCTATTTAATAAGCCTATTTATTGAGCCTATTTAATAAGCCTATTTAATAAGCCTATTTATTGAGCCTATTTAATAAGTCTATTTAATAAGCCTATTTAATAAGCCTATTTAATAAGTATTTAATGAGCCTATTTAATAAGTCTATTTAATAAGCCTATTTAATAGGCCTATTTAATAAGTCTAAGTTGCTGAAATAAGCCTATTTAATAAGCCTATTTAATAGGCCTATTTAATAAGTCTAAGTTGCTGAAATAAGCCTATTTAATAAGCCTAAGTTGCTGAATAAGCCTATTTAATAAGCCTAAGTTGCTGAATAAACCTATTTAATAAGTCTAAGTTGCTGAAATAAGCCTATTTAATAAGGCTATTTAATAAGCCTAAGTTGATGAAATAAGCCTATTTAATAAGGCTATTTAATGAGCCTAAGTTGCTGAAATAAGACTATTTAATAAGCCTAAGTTTCTGAACTAAGCCTATTTAAAAAGGTATATTTAATAAGTCTAAGTTGCTGAAATAAACCTATTTAAAAATGCTATTTAATAAGCCTAAGTTGCTGAAATAAACCTGTTTAAGAAGGCTATTTAATAAGCATAAGTTGCTGAAATAAGCTTATTTAATAAGCCTAAGTTGCTGAAATAAACCTGTTTAATAAGGCTATTTAATAAGCATAAGTTGCTGAAATAAGCTTATTTAATAAGCCTAAGTTGCTGAAATAAGCCTATTTAATAAGGCTCTTTAATAAGTCTAAGTTGCTGAAATAAACCTATTTAAAAAGCTTAAGTTGCTAAAATAAGCCTATTTCATGAGGCTATTTAATAAGTCTATTTAATAAGTCTATTTAATAAGTCTATTTAATAAGTCTATTTAATAAGCCTATTTAATAAGACTATTTAATAAGTCTATTTAATAAGCCTATTTAATAAGTCTAATAAGTCTATTTAATAAGCCTATTTAATAAGCCTATTTATTGAGCCTATTTAATAAGCCTATTTATTGAGCCTATTTAATAAGCATATTTATTGAGCCTATTTAATAAGCCTATTTATTGAGCCTATTTAATAAGCCGATTTAATAAGTCTATTTAATAAGCCTATTTAATAAGCCGATTTATTGAGCCTATTTAATAAGTCTATTTAATAAGCCTATTTAATAAGCCTATTTATTGAGCCTATTTAATAAGTCTATTTAATAAGCCTATTTAATAAGCCTATTTAATAAGTATTTAATGAGCCTATTTAATAAGTCTATTCAATACGCCTATTTAATAGGCCTTTTTTAATAAATCTAAGTTGCTGAAATAAGCCTATTTAATAAGCCTATTTAATAGGCCTATTTAATAAGTCTAAGTTGCTGAAATAAGCCTATTTAATAAGCCTAAGTTTCTGAATGAGCCTATTTAATAAGCCTAAGTTGCTGAAATAAGCCTATTTAATGAGCCTAAGTTGCTGAATAAGGCTATTTAATAAGCCTAATTTGCTGAAATAAGGCTATTTAATAAGTTTAAGTTGCTGAAATAAGCCTGTTTAATAAGCCTAAGTTGCTGAAATAAGGCTATTTAATAAGGCTATTTAATGAGCATAAGTTGCTGAATTAAGCCTATTTAATAAGCCTAAGTTTCTGAACTAAGCCTATTTAATAAGCCTATTTAATAAGTCTAAGTTGCTGAAATAAACCTATTTAAAATGCTATTTAATAAGCCTAAGTTGCTGAAATAAACCTGTTTAATAAGGCTATTTAATACGCATAAGTTGCTGAAATAAGCTTATTTAATAAGCCTAAGTTGCTGAAATAAGCCTATTTAATAAGGCTATTTAATAAGTCTAAGTTGCTGAAATAAACCTATTAAATAAGCCTAAGTTGCTAAAATAAGCCTATTTAATTAGGCTATTTAATAAGTCTATTTAATAAGCCTATTTAATAAGCCTATTTAATAAGCCTATTTAATAAGCCTAATTAATAAGCCTATTTAATAAGCCTATTTATTGAGCCTATTTAATGAGTCTATTTAATAAGCCTGTTTAATAAACCTATTTAATAAGTATTGAATGAGCCTATTTAATAAGCCTAAGTTGCAGAATAAGCCTATTTAATAAGCCTAAGTTGCTGAAATAAGCCTATTTAATAAGCCTATTTAATAAGCCTAAGTTGCTGAATAAGCCTATTTAATAAGCCTAAGTTGCTGAAATAAGCCTATTTAATAAGTCTAAGTTGCTGAAATAAGGCTATTTAATAAGCCTAAGTTGCTGAAATAAGCCTATTTAATAAGCCTAAGTTGCTGAAATAAGCCTATTTAATAAGTCTAATTTGCTGAAATAAGGCTATTTAATAAGTCTAAGTTGCTGAAATAAGCCTTTTTAATCAGCGTAAGTTGCTGAAATAAGCCTATTTAATAAGCCAAAGTTGCTGAAATAAGCCTATTTAATAAGCCTATTTAACAAGCCTATTTAATAGGCCTATTTAATAAGTCTAAGTTGATGAAATAAGCCTATTTAATAAGCCTATTTAATAGGCCTATTTAATAAGTCTAAGTTGCTGAAATAAGCCTATTTAATAAGCCTAAGTTGCTGAATGAGAATATTTAATACGCCTAAGTTGCTGAAATAAGCCTATTTAATGAGCCTAAGTTGCTGAATAAGCCTATTTAATAAGCCTAAGTTGCTGAATAAACCTATTTAATAAGTCTAAGTTGCTGAAATAAGCCTATTTAATAAGGCTATTTAATAAGCCTAAGTTGATGAATAAGCCTATTTAATAAGTCTAAGTTGCTGAAATAAGGCTATTTAATAAGCCTAAGTTGCTGAAATAAGGCTATTTAATAAGTTTAAGTTGCTGAAATAAGCCTGTTTTATAAGCCTAAGTTGCTGAAATAAGCCTATTTAGTAAGGCTATTTAATGAGCCTAAGTTGCTGAAATAAGCCTATTTAATAAGCCTAAGTTTCTGAACTAAGCCTATTTAATAAGCCTATTTAATAAGTCTAAGTTGCTGAAATAAACCTATTTAAAATGCTATTTAATAAGCCTAAGTTGCTGAAATAAACCTGTTTAATAAGGCTATTTAATAAGCATAAGTTGCTGAAATAAGCTTATTTAATAAGCCTAAGTTGCTGAAATAAGCCTATTTAATAAGGCTATTTAATAAGTCTAAGTTGCTGAAATAAACCTATTTAATAAGCCTAAGTTGCTAAAATAAGCCTATTTAATTAGGCTATTTAATAAGTCTATTTAATAAGCCTATTTAATAAGCCTATTTAATAAGCCTATTTAATAAGCCTATTTATTGAGCCTATTTAATAAGCCGATTTAATAAGTCCATTTAATAAGCCTATTTAATAAGCCGATTTATTGAGCCTATTTAATAAGTCTATTTAATAAGCCTATTTAATAAGCCTATTTATTGAGCCTATTTAATAAGTCTATTTAATAAGCCTATTTAATAAGTATTTAATGAGCCTATTTAATAAGCCTATTTTTTGAGCCTATTTAATAAGCCTATTTATTGAGCCTATTTAATAAGCCTATTTATTGAGCCTATTTAATAAGCCTATTTATTGAGCCAATTTAATAAGCCTATTTAATAAGCTTATTTATTGAGCCTATTTAATAAGTCTATTTAATAAGCCTATTTAATAAGCCTATTTAATAAGTATTTAATGAGCCTATTTAATAAGTCTATTTAATAAGCCTATTTAATAGGCCTATTTAATAAGTCTAAGTTGCTGAAATAAGCCTATTTAATAAGCCTATTTAATAGGCCTATTTAATAAGTCTAAGTTGCTGAAATAAGCCTATTTAATAAGCCTAAGTTGCTGAATAAGCCTATTTAATAAGCCTAAGTTGCTGAATAAACCTATTTAATAAGTCTAAGTTGCTGAAATAAGCCTATTTAATAAGGCTATTTAATAAGCCTAAGTTGCTGAAATAAGCCTATTTAATAAGGCTATTTAATGAGCCTAAGTTGCTGAAATAAGACTATTTAATAAGCCTAAGTTTCTGAACTAAGCCTATTTAAAAAGGTATATTTAATAAGTCTAAGTTGCTGAAATAAACCTATTTAAAAATGCTATTTAATAAGCCTAAGTTGCTGAAATAAACCTGTTTAATAAGGCTATTTAATAAGCATAAGTTGCTGAAATAAGCTTATTTAATAAGCCTAAGTTGCTGAAATAAACCTGTTTAATAAGGCTATTTAATAAGCATAAGTTGCTGAAATAAGCTTATTTAATAAGCCTAAGTTGCTGAAATAAGCCTATTTAATAAGGCTCTTTAATAAGTCTAAGTTGCTGAAATAAACCTATTTAAAAAGCTTAAGTTGCTAAAATAAGCCTATTTCATGAGGCTATTTAATAAGTCTATTTAATAAGTCTATTTAATAAGTCTATTTAATATGCCTATTTAATAAGACTATTTAATAAGTCTATTTAATAAGCCTATTTAATGAGTCTAATAAGTCTATTTAATAAGCCTATTTAATAAGCCTATTTATTGAGCCTATTTAATAAGCCTATTTATTGAGCCTATTTAATAAGCATATTTATTGAGCCTATTTAATAAGCCTATTTATTGAGCCTATTTAATAAGCCGATTTAATAAGTCTATTTAATAAGCCTATTTAATAAGCCGATTTATTGAGCCTATTTAATAAGTCTATTTAATAAGCCTATTTAATAAGCCTATTTATTGAGCCTATTTAATAAGTCTATTTAATAAGCCTATTTAATAAGCCTATTTAATAAGTATTTAATGAGCCTATTTAATAAGTCTATTCAATACGCCTATTTAATAGGCCTTTTTTAATAAATCTAAGTTGCTGAAATAAGCCTATTTAATAAGCCTATTTAATAGGCCTATTTAATAAGTCTAAGTTGCTGAAATAAGCCTATTTAATAAGCCTAAGTTTCTGAATGAGCCTATTTAATAAGCCTAAGTTGCTGAAATAAGCCTATTTAATGAGCCTAAGTTGCTGAATAAGGCTATTTAATAAGCCTAAGTTGCTGAAATAAGGCTATTTAATAAGTTTAAGTTGCTGAAATAAGCCTGTTTAATAAGCCTAAGTTGCTGAAATAAGCCTATTTAATAAGGCTATTTAATGAGCATAAGTTGCTGAATTAAGCCTATTTAATAAGCCTAAGTTTCTGAACTAAGCCTATTTAATAAGCCTATTTAATAAGTCTAAGTTGCTGAAATAAACCTATTTAAAATGCTATTTAATAAGCCTAAGTTGCTGAAATAAACCTGTTTAATAAGGCTATTTAATAAGCATAAGTTGCTGAAATAAGCTTATTTAATAAGCCTAAGTTGCTGAAATAAGCCTATTTAATAAGGCTCTTTAATAAGTCTAAGTTGCTGAAATAAACCTATTTAAAAAGCTTAAGTTGCTAAAATAAGCCTATTTCATGAGGCTATTTAATAAGTCTATTTAATAAGTCTATTTAATAAGTCTATTTAATAAGTCTATTTAATAAGCCTATTTAATAAGACTATTTAATAAGTCTATTTAATAAGCCTATTTAATAAGCCTATTTATTGAGCCTATTTAATAAGCCTATTTATTGAGCCTATTTAATAAGCATATTTATTGAGCCTATTTAATAAGCCTATTTATTGAGCCTATTTAATAAGCCGATTTAATAAGTCTATTTAATAAGCCTATTTAATAAGCCGATTTATTGAGCCTATTTAATAAGTCTATTTAATAAGCCTATTTAATAAGCCTATTTATTGAGCCTATTTAATAAGTCTATTTACTAAGCCTATTTAATAAGCCTATTTAATAAGTATTTAATGAGCCTATTTAATAAGTCTATTCAATACGCCTATTTAATAGGCCTTTTTTAATAAATCTAAGTTGCTGAAATAAGCCTATTTAATAAGCCTATTTAATAGGCCTATTTAATAAGTCTAAGTTGCTGAAATAAGCCTATTTAATAAGCCTAAATTTCTGAATGAGCCTATTTAATAAGCCTAAGTTGCTGAAAAAATCCTATTTAATGAGCCTAAGTTGCTGAATAAGGCTATTTAATAAGCCTAAGTTGCTGAAATAAGGCTATTTAATAAGTTTAAGTTGCTGAAATAAGCCTGTTTAATAAGCCTAAGTTGCTGAAATAAGTCTATTTAATAAGGCTATTTAATGAGCATAAGTTGCTGAATTAAGCCTATTTAATAAGCCTAAGTTTCTGAACTAAGCCTATTTAATAAGCCTATTTAATAAGTCTAAGTTGCTGAAATAAACCTATTTAAAATGCTATTTAATAAGCCTAAGTTGCTGAAATAAACCTGTTTAATAAGGCTATTTAATAAGCATAAGTTGCTGAAATAAGCTTATTTAATAAGCCTAAGTTGCTGAAATAAGCCTATTTAATAAGGCTATTTAATAAGTCTAAGTTGCTGAAATAAACCTATTAAATAAGCCTAAGTTGCTAAAATAAGCCTATTTAATTAGGCTATTTAATAAGTCTATTTAATAAGCCTATTTAATAAGCCTATTTAATAAGCCTATTTAATAAGCCTATTTAATACGCCTATTTAATAAACATATTTAATAAGTATTTAATGAGCCTATTTAATAAGTCTATTTAATAAGCCTTTTTAATAAGCCTATTTAATAAGTCTATTTAATAAGCCTATTTAATAAGTCTATTTAATAAGTCTATTTAATAAGCCTATTTAATAAGTATTTAATGAGCCTATTTAATAAGCCTATTTATTGAGCCTATTTAATAAGCCTATTTATTGAGCCTATTTAAAAAGCCTATTTATTGAGCCTATTTAATAAGCCTATTTATTGAGCCTATTTAATAAGCCTATTTAATAAGTCTATTTAATAAGCCTATTTAATAAGCCTATTTAATAAGCCTATTTATTGAGCCTATTTAATAAGTCTATTTAATAAGCCTATTTAATAAGCCTAAGTTGCTAAAATAAGCCTATTTAATGAGGCTATTTAATAAGTCTATTTAATAAGCCTATTTAATAAGCCTATTTAATAAGCCTATTTAATACGCCTATTTAATAAACCTATTTAATAAGTATTTAATGAGCCTATTTAATAAGTCTATTTACTAAGCCTTTTTAATAAGCCTATTTAATAAACCTATTTAATAAGCCTATTTAATAAGTCTATTTAATAAGTCTATTTGTTAAGCCTATTTATTGAGCCTATTTAATAAGTCTATTTAATAAGCCTATTTAATAAGCCTATTTAATAAGTATTTAATGAGCCTATTTAATAAGTCTATTCAATACGCCTATTTAATAGGCCTTTTTTAATAAATCTAAGTTGCTGAAATAAGCCTATTTAATAAGCCTATTTAATAGGCCTATTTAATAAGTCTAAGTTGCTGAAATAAGCCTATTTAATAAGCCTAAGTTTCTGAATGAGCCTATTTAATAAGCCTAAGTTGCTGAAATAAGCCTATTTAATAAGTCTAAGTTGCTGAAATAAGCCTATTTAATAAGCCTAAGTTTCTGAATGAGCCTATTTAATGAGCCTAAGTTGCTGAATAAGGCTATTTAATAAGCCTAAGTTGCTGAAATAAGGCTATTTAATAAGTTTAAGTTGCTGAAATAAGCCTGTTTAATAAGCCTAAGTTGCTGAAATAAGCCTATTTAATAAGGCTATTTAATGAGCATAAGTTGCTGAATTAAGCCTATTTAATAAGCCTAAGTTTCTGAACTAAGCCTATTTAATAAGCCTATTTAATAAGTCTAAGTTGCTGAAATAAACCTATTTAAAATGCTATTTAATAAGCCTAAGTTGCTGAAATAAACCTGTTTAATAAGGCTATTTAATAAGCATAAGTTGCTGAAATAAGCTTATTTAATAAGCCTAAGTTGCTGAAATAAGCCTATTTAATAAGGCTATTTAATAAGTCTAAGTTGCTGAAATAAACCTATTAAATAAGCCTAAGTTGCTAAAATAAGCCTATTTAATTAGGCTATTTAATAAGTCTATTTAATAAGCCTATTTAATAAGCCTATTTAATAAGCCTATTTAATAAGCCTATTTAATACGCCTATTTAATAAACATATTTAATAAGTATTTAATGAGCCTATTTAATAAGTCTATTTAATAAGCCTTTTTAATAAGCCTATTTAATAAGTCTATTTAATTAGCCTATTTAATAAGTCTATTTAATAAGTCTATTTAATAAGCCTATTTAATAAGTATTTAATGAGCCTATTTAATAAGCCTATTTATTGAGCCGATTTAATAAGCCTATTTATTGAGCCTATTTAATAAGCCTATTTATTTAGCCTATTTAATAAGCCTATTTATTGAGCCTATTTAATAAGCCTATTTAATAAGTCTATTTAATAAGCCTATTTAATAAGCCTATTTAATAAGCCTATTTATTGAGCCTATTTAATAAGTATTTAATGAGCCTATTTAATAAGCCTATTTAATAAGCCTATTTAATAAGCCTATTTAATAAGCCTATTTAATACGCCTATTTAATAAACATATTTAATAAGTATTTAATGAGCCTATTTAATAAGTCTATTTAATAAGCCTTTTTAATAAGCCTATTTAATAAGTCTATTTAATAAGCCTATTTAATAAGTCTATTTAATAAGTCTATTTAATAAGCCTATTTAATAAGTATTTAATGAGCCTATTTAATAAGCCTATTTATTGAGCCTATTTAATAAGCCTATTTATTGAGCCTATTTAAAAAGCCTATTTATTGAGCCTATTTAATAAGCCTATTTATTGAGCCTATTTAATAAGCCTATTTAATAAGTCTATTTAATAAGCCTATTTAATAAGCCTATTTAATAAGCCTATTTATTGAGCCTATTTAATAAGTCTATTTAATAAGCCTATTTAATAAGCCTAAGTTGCTAAAATAAGCCTATTTAATGAGGCTATTTAATAAGTCTATTTAATAAGCCTATTTAATAAGCCTATTTAATAAGCCTATTTAATATGCCTATTTAATAAACCTATTTAATAAGTATTTAATGAGCCTATTTAATAAGTCTATTTACTAAGCCTTTTTAATAAGCCTATTTAATAAACCTATTTAATAAGCCTATTTAATAAGTCTATTTAATAAGTCTATTTGTTAAGCCTATTTATTGAGCCTATTTAATAAGTCTATTTAATAAGCCTATTTAATAAGCCTATTTAATAAGTATTTAATGAGCCTATTTAATAAGTCTATTCAATACGCCTATTTAATAGGCCTTTTTTAATAAATCTAAGTTGCTGAAATAAGCCTATTTAATAAGCCTATTTAATAGGCCTATTTAATAAGTCTAAGTTGCTGAAATAAGCCTATTTAATAAGCCTAAGTTTCTGAATGAGCCTATTTAATAAGCCTAAGTTGCTGAAATAAGCCTATTTAATAAGTCTAAGTTGCTGAAATAAGCCTATTTAATAAGCCTAAGTTTCTGAATGAGCCTATTTAATGAGCCTAAGTTGCTGAATAAGGCTATTTAATAAGCCTAAGTTGCTGAAATAAGGCTATTTAATAAGTTTAAGTTGCTGAAATAAGCCTGTTTAATAAGCCTAAGTTGCTGAAATAAGCCTATTTAATAAGGCTATTTAATGAGCATAAGTTGCTGAATTAAGCCTATTTAATAAGCCTAAGTTTCTGAACTAAGCCTATTTAATAAGCCTATTTAATAAGTCTAAGTTGCTGAAATAAACCTATTTAAAATGCTATTTAATAAGCCTAAGTTGCTGAAATAAACCTGTTTAATAAGGCTATTTAATAAGCATAAGTTGCTGAAATAAGCTTATTTAATAAGCCTAAGTTGCTGAAATAAGCCTATTTAATAAGGCTATTTAATAAGTCTAAGTTGCTGAAATAAACCTATTAAATAAGCCTAAGTTGCTAAAATAAGCCTATTTAATTAGGCTATTTAATAAGTCTATTTAATAAGCCTATTTAATAAGCCTATTTAATAAGCCTATTTAATAAGCATATTTAATACGCCTATTTAATAAACATATTTAATAAGTATTTAATGAGCCTATTTAATAAGTCTATTTAATAAGCCTTTTTAATAAGCCTATTTAATAAGTCTATTTAATTAGCCTATTTAATAAGTCTATTTAATAAGTCTATTTAATAAGCCTATTTAATAAGTATTTAATGAGCCTATTTAATAAGCCTATTTATTGAGCCGATTTAATAAGCCTATTTATTGAGCCTATTTAATAAGCCTATTTATTTAGCCTATTTAATAAGCCTATTTATTGAGCCTATTTAATAAGCCTATTTAATAAGTCTATTTAATAAGGCTATTTAATAAGCCTATTTAATAAGCCTATTTATTGAGCCTATTTAATAAGTATTTAATGAGCCTATTTAATAAGCCTATTTAATAAGCCTATTTAATACGCATATTTAATAAACCTATTTAATAAGTATTTAATGAGCCTATTTAATAAGTCTATTTACTAAGCCTTTTTAATAAGCCTATTTAATAAACCTATTTAATAAGCCTATTTAATAAGTCTATTTAATAAGTCTATTTGTTAAGCCTATTTAATAAGTATTTAATGAGCCTATTTAATAAGCCTATTTATTGAGCCTATTTAATAAGCCTATTCATTGAGCCTATTTAATAAGCCTATTTATTGAGCCTATTTAATAAGCCTATTTATTAAGTCTATTTAATAAGCCTATTTAATAAGCCTAATTAATAAGCCTATTTAATAAGCCTATTTAATGAGCCTATTTAATGAGTCTATTTAATAAACCTGTTTAATAAGCCTATTTAACAAGTATTGAATGAGCCTATTTAATAAGCCTAAGTTGCTGAAATAAGCCTATTTAATAAGTATAAATTGCTGAAATAAGGCTATTTAATAAGCCTAAGTTGCTGAAATAAGCCTATTTAATAAGCATAAGTTGCTGAAATAAGGCTATTTAATAAGTCTAAGTTGCTGAAATAAGTATATTTAATAAGCATAAGTTGCCGAAATAAGCTTATTTAATAATTCTAAGTTGCTGAAATAAGGCTATTTAATAAGTCTAAGTTGCTGAAAAAAGCCTTTTTAATCAGCGTAAGTTGCTGAAATAAGCCTATTTAATAAGCCCAAGTTGCTGAAATAAGACTACTTAATAAGGCTATTTAATAAGCCTAAGTTGCTGAAATAAGCCTATTTAATAAGCGTAAGTTGCTGAAATAAGGCTATTTAATAAGTCTAAGTTGCTGAAATAAGCCTATTTAATAAGCCCAAGTTGCTGAAGTAAGCCTATTTAATAAGCCTAAGTTGCTGAAATAAGCCTATTTAATAGGCCTATCTAATAAGTCTAAGTTGCAGAAATAAGCATATTTTATAAGCATATTTGATGAGCCTAAGTTGCTGAAATGTCTATTTAATAAGTCGTTTTAATAAGTCTAATTTGCTAAAATAAGCCTATTTAATAAGGCTATTTAATAAGCCTAAGTTGCTGAAATAAGCCTATTTAATAAGGCTATTTAATGAGCCTAAGTTGCTGAAATAAGCCTATTTAATAAGCCTAAGTTTCTGAACTAAGACTATTTAAAAAGGTATATTTAATTAGTCTAAGTTGCTGAAATAAACATATTTAAAAATGCTATTTAATAAGCCTAAGTTGCTGAAATAAACCTGTTTAATAAGGCTATTTAATAAGCATAAGTTGATGAAATAAGCCTATTTTATAAGCCTAAGTTGCTAAAATAAGCCTATTTAATGAGGCTATTTAATAAGTCTATTTAATAAGCCTATTTAATACGCCTATTTAATAAGTCTATTTAATAAGCATATTTAATAAGCCTATTTAATAAGCCTATTTATTGAGCCTATTTAATAAGCCTATTTAATAAGCCTATTTAATAAGCCTATTTAATAAGCCTATTTATTGAGCCTATTTAATATGCCTATTTAATAAGTCTATTTAATAAGCCTATTTTATAAGCCTAATTAATAAGCCTATGTAATAAGCCTATTTATTGAGCCTATTTAATGAGTCTATTTAATAAGCCTGTTTAATAACCCTATTTAATAAGTATTGAATGAGCCTATTTAATAAGCCTAAGTTGCAGAATAAGCCTATTTAATAAGCCTAAGTTGCTGAAATAAGCCTATTTAATAAGTCTAAGTTGCTGAAATAAGGCTATTTAATAAGCCTAAGTTGCTGAAATAAGCCTATTTAATAAGCCTAAGTTGCTGAAATAAGGCTATTTAATAAGTCTAAGTTGCTGAAATAAGCCTATTTAATAAGCCTAAGTTGCTGAAATAAGTATATTTAATAAGCATAAGTTGCTGAAATAAGCCTATTTAATAAGTCTAATTTGCTGAAATAAGGCTATTTAATAAGTCTAAGTTGCTGAAATAAGCCTTTTTAATCAGCGTAAGTTGCTGAAATAAGCCTATTTAATAAGCCAAAGTTGCTGAAATAAGCCTACTTAATTAGGCTATTTAATAAGCCTAAGTTGCTGAAATAAGCCTATTTAATAAGCCTATTTAACAAGCCTATTTAATAGGCCTATTTAATAAGTCTAAGTTGATGAAATAAGCCTATTTAATAAGCCTATTTAATAGGCCTATTTAATAAGTCTAAGTTGCTGAAATAAGCCTATTTAATAAGCCTAAGTTGCTGAATGAGCCTATTTAATAAGCCTAAGTTGCTGAAATAAGCCTATTTAATGAGCCTAAGTTGCTGAATAAGCCTATTTAATAAGCCTAAGTTGCTGAATAAACCTATTTAATAAGTCTAAGTTGCTGAAATAAGCCTATTTAATAAGGCTATTTAATAAGCCTAAGTTGCTGAATAAGCCTATTTAATAAGTCTAAGTTGCTGAAATAAGGCTATTTAATTAGCCTAAGTTGCTGAAATAAGGCTATTTAATAAGTTTAAGTTGCTGAAATAAGCCTGTTTAATAAGCCTAAGTTGCTGAAATAAGCCTATTTAGTAAGGCTATTTAATGAGCCTAAGTTGCTGAAATAAGCCTATTTAATAAGCCTAAGTTTCTGAACTAAGCCTATTTAATAAGCCTATTTATTAAGTCTAAGTTGCTGAAATAAACCTATTTAAAATGCTATTTAATAAGCCTGAGTTGCTGAAATAAACCTGTTTAATAAGGCTATTTAATAAGCATAAGTTGCTGAAATAAGCTTTTTTAATAAGCCTAAGTTGCTGAAATAAGCCTATTTAATAAGGCTATTTAATAAGTCTAAGTTGCTGAAATAAACCTATTTAATAAGCCTAAGTTGCTAAAATAAGCCTATTTAATTAGGCCATTTAATAAGTCTATTTAATAAGCCTATTTATTAAGCCTATTTAATAAGCCTATTTAATAAGCCTATTTATTGAGCCTATTTAATAAGCCTATTTATTGAGCCTATTTAATAAGCCTATTTAATAAGTCTATTTAATAAGCCTATTTAATAAGCCTATTTATTGAGCCTATTTAATAAGCCTATTTAATAAGTCTATTTAATAAGCCTATTTAATAAGCCTATTTAATAAGCCTATTTATTGAGCCTATTTAATAAGCCTATTTAATAAGCCTATTTATTGAGCCTATTTAATAAGTCTATTTAATAAGCCTATTTAATAAGCCTATTTAATAAGTATTTAATGAGCCTATTTAATAAGTCTATTTAATAAGCCTATTTAATAGGCCTATTTAATAAGTCTAAGTTGCTGAAATAAGCCTATTTAATAAGCCTATTTAATAGGCCTATTTAATAAGTCTAAGTTGCTGAAATAAGCCTATTTAATAAGCCTAAGTTGCTGAATAAGCCTATTTAATAAGCCTAAGTTGCTGAATAAACCTATTTAATAAGTCTAAGTTGCTGAAAAAAGCCTATTTAATAAGGCTATTTAATAAGCCTAAGTTGCTGAAATAAGCCTATTTAATAAGGCTATTTAATGAGCCTAAGTTGCTGAAATAAGACTATTTAATAAGCCTAAGTTTCTGAACTAAGCCTATTTTAAAAGGTATATTTAATAAGTCTAAGTTGCTGAAATAAACCTATTTAAAAAGCTTAAGTTGCTAAAATAAGCCTATTTCATGAGGCTATTTAATAAGTCTATTTAATAAGTCTATTTAATAAGTCTATTTAATAAGTCTATTTAATAAGCCTATTTAATAAGACTATTTAATAAGTCTATTTAATAAACCTATTTAATAAGTCTAATAAGTCTATTTAATAAGCCTATTTAATAAGCCTATTTATTGAGCCTATTTAATAAGCCTATTTATTGAGCCTATTTAATAAGCATATTTATTGAGCCTATCTAATAAGCCTATTTATTGAGCCTATTTAATAAGCCGATTTAATAAGTCTATTTAATAAGCCTATTTAATAAGCCTATTTATTGAGCCTATTTAATGAGTCTATTTAATAAGCCTGTTTAATAACCCTATTTAATAAGTATTGAATAAGCCTAAGTTGCAGAATAAGCCTATTTAATAAGCCTAAGTTGCTGAAATAAGCCTATTTAATAAGCCTATTTAATAAGCCTAAGTTGCTGAATAAGCCTATTTAATAAGCCTAAGTTGCTGAAATAAGCCTATTTAATAAGTCTAAGTTGCTGAAATAAGGCTATTTAATAAGCCTAAGTTGCTGAAATAAGCCTATTTAATAAGCCTAAGTTGCTGAAATAAGGCTATTTAATAAGTCTAAGTTGCTGAAATAAGCCTATTTAATAAGCCTAAGTTGCTGAAATAAGTATATTTAATAAGCATAAGTTGCTGAAATAAGCCTATTTAATAAGTCTAATTTGCTGAAATAAGGCTATTTAATAAGTCTAAGTTGCTGAAATAAGCCTTTTTAATCAGCGTAAGTTGCTGAAATAAGCCTATTTAATAAGCCAAAGTTGCTGAATTAAGCCTACTTAATTAGGCTATTTAATAAGCCTAAGTTGCTGAAATAAGCCTATTTAATAAGCCTATTTAACAAGCCTATTTAATAGGCCTATTTAATAAGTCTAAGTTGATGAAATAAGCCTATTTAATAAGCCTATTTAATAGGCCTATTTAATAATTCTAAGTTGCTGAAATAAGCCTATTTAATAAGCCTAAGTTGCTGAATGAGCCTATTTAATAAGCCTAAGTTGCTGAAATAAGCCTATTTAATGAGCCTAAGTTGCTGAATAAGCCTATTTAATAAGCCTAAGTTGCTGAATAAACCTATTTAATAAGTCTAAGTTGCTGAAATAAGCCTATTTAATAAGGCTATTTAATAAGCCTAAGTTGCTGAATAAGCCTATTTAATAAGTCTAAGTTGCTGAAATAAGGCTATTTAATAAGCCTAAGTTGCTGAAATAAGGCTATTTAATAAGTTTAAGTTGCTGAAATAAGCCTGTTTAATAAGCCTAAGTTGCTGAAATAAGCCTATTTAGTAAGGCTATTTAATGAGCCTAAGTTGCTGAAATAAGCCTATTTAATAAGCCTAAGTTTCTGAACTAAGCCTATTTAATAAGCCTATTTATTAAGTCTAAGTTGCTGAAATAAACCTATTTAAAATGTTATTTAATAAGCCTGAGTTGCTGAAATAAACCTGTTTAATAAGGCTATTTAATAAGCATAAGTTGCTGAAATAAGCTTTTTTAATAAGCCTAAGTTGCTGAAATAAGCCTATTTAATAAGGCTATTTAATAAGTCTAAGTTGCTGAAATAAACCTATTTAATAAGCCTAAGTTGCTAAAATAAGCCTATTTAATTAGGCCATTTAATAAGTCTATTTAATAAGCCTATTTATTAAGCCTATTTAATAAGCCTATTTAATAAGCCTATTTATTGAGCCTATTTAATAAGCCGATTTAATAAGTCTATTTAATAAGCCTATTTAATAAGCCGATTTATTGAGCCTATTTAATAAGTCTATTTAATAAGCCTATTTAATAAGCCTATTTAATAAGCCTATTTATTGAGCCTATTTAATAAGTATTTAATGAGCCTATTTAATAAGCCTATTTAATAAGCCTATTTAATACGCCTATTTAATAAACCTATTTAATAAGTATTTAATGAGCCTATTTAATAAGTCTATTTACTAAGCCTTTTTAATAAGCCTATTTAATAAACCTATTTAATACGCCTATTTAATAAGTCTATTTAATAAGTCTATTTGTTAAGCCTATTTAATAAGTATTTAATGAGCCTATTTAATAAGCCTATTTATTGAGCCTATTTAATAAGGCTATTCATTGAGCCTATTTAATAAGCCTATTTATTGAGCCTATTTAATAAGCCTATTTATTAAGTCTATTTAATAAGCCTATTTAATAAGCCTAATTAATAAGCCTATTTAATAAGCCTATTTAATGAGCCTATTTAATGAGTCTATTTAATAAACCTGTTTAATAAGCCTATTTAACAAGTATTGAATGAGCCTATTTAATAAGCCTAAGTTGCTGAAATAAGCCTATTTAATAAGTATAAATTGCTGAAATAAGGCTATTTAATAAGCCTAAGTTGCTGAAATAAGCCTATTTAATAAGCATAAGTTGCTGAAATAAGGCTATTTAATAAGTCTAAGTTGCTGAAATAAGTATATTTAATAAGCATAAGTTGCCGAAATAAGCTTATTTAATAATTCTAAGTTGCTGAAATAAGGCTATTTAATAAGTCTAAGTTGCTGAAAAAAGCCTTTTTAATCAGCGTAAGTTGCTGAAATAAGCCTATTTAATAAGCCCAAGTTGCTGAAATAAGCCTACTTAATAAGGCTATTTAATAAGCCTAAGTTGCTGAAATAAGCCTATTTAATAAGCGTAAGTTGCTGAAATAAGGCTATTTAATAAGTCTAAGTTGCTGAAATAAGCCTATTTAATAAGCCCAAGTTGCTGAAATAAGCCTATTTAATAAGCCTAAGTTGCTGAAATAAGCCTATTTAATAGGCCTATCTAATAAGTCTAAGTTGCAGAAATAAGCATATTTCATAAGCATATTTGATGAGCCTAAGTTGCTGAAATGTCTATTTAATAAGTCGTTTTAATAAGTCTAATTTGCTAAAATAAGCCTATTTAATAAGGCTATTTAATAAGCCTAAGTTGCTGAAATAAGCCTATTTAATAAGGCTATTTAATGAGCCTAAGTTGCTGAAATAAGCCTATTTAATAAGCCTAAGTTTCTGAACTAAGACTATTTAAAAAGGTATATTTAATTAGTCTAAGTTGCTGAAATAAACATATTTAAAAATGCTATTTAATAAGCCTAAGTTGCTGAAATAAACCTGTTTAATAAGGCTATTTAATAAGCATAAGTTGATGAAATAAGCCTATTTTATAAGCCTAAGTTGCTAAAATAAGCCTATTTAATGAGGCTATTTAATAAGTCTATTTAATAAGCCTATTTAATACGCCTATTTAATAAGTCTATTTAATAAGCATATTTAATAAGCCTATTTAATAAGCCTATTTATTGAGCCTATTTAATAAGCCTATTTAATAAGCCTATTTAATAAGCCTATTTAATAAGCCTATTTATTGAGCCTATTTAATATGCCTATTTAATAAGTCTATTTAATAAGCCTATTTTATAAGCCTAATTAATAAGCCTATGTAATAAGCCTATTTATTGAGCCTATTTAATGAGTCTATTTAATAAGCCTGTTTAATAACCCTATTTAATAAGTATTGAATGAGCCTATTTAATAAGCCTAAGTTGCAGAATAAGCCTATTTAATAAGCCTAAGTTGCTGAAATAAGCCTATTTAATAAGTCTAAATTGCTGAAATAAGGCTATTTAATAAGCCTAAGTTGCTGAAATAAGCCTATTTAATAAGCCTAAGTTGCTGAAATAAGGCTATTTAATAAGTCTAAGTTGCTGAAATAAGCCTATTTAATAAGCCTAAGTTGCTGAAATAAGTATATTTAATAAGCATAAGTTGCTGAAATAAGCCTATTTAATAAGTCTAATTTGCTGAAATAAGGCTATTTAATAAGTCTAAGTTGCTGAAATAAGCCTTTTTAATCAGCGTAAGTTGCTGAAATAAGCCTATTTAATAAGCCAAAGTTGCTGAAATAAGCCTACTTAATTAGGCTATTTAATAAGCCTAAGTTGCTGAAATAAGCCTATTTAATAAGCCTATTTAACAAGCCTATTTAATAGGCCTATTTAATAAGTCTAAGTTGATGAAATAAGCCT
Organism: Petromyzon marinus; assembly: GCF_048934315.1. Classification (NCBI taxonomy): domain Eukaryota; kingdom Metazoa; phylum Chordata; class Hyperoartia; order Petromyzontiformes; family Petromyzontidae; genus Petromyzon; species Petromyzon marinus. Next base: position 2,631,037 of record NW_027422784.1, read on the forward strand.
ATTTAATAAGCCTATTTAATAGGCCTATTTAATAAGTCTAAGTTGCTGAATGAGCCTATTTAATAAGCCTAAGTTGCTGAAATAAGCCTATTTAATGAGCCTAAGTTGCTGAATAAGCCTATTTAATAAGCCTAAGTTGCTGAATAAACCTATTTAATAAGTCTAAGTTGCTGAAATAAGCCTATTTAAAAAGGCTATTTAATAAGCCTAAGTTGCTGAATAAGCCTATTTAATAAGTCTAAGTTGCTGAAATAAGGCTATTTAATAAGCCTAAGTTGCTGAAATAAGGCTATTTAATAAGTTTAAGTTGCTGAAATAAGCCTGTTTAATAAGCCTAAGTTGCTGAAATAAGCCTATTTAGTAAGGCTATTTAATGAGCCTAAGTTGCTGAAATAAGCCTATTTAATAAGCCTAAGTTTCTGAACTAAGCCTATTTAATAAGCCTATTTATTAAGTCTAAGTTGCTGAAATAAACCTATTTAAAATGCTATTTAATAAGCCTGAGTTGCTGAAATAAACCTGTTTAATAAGGCTATTTAATAAGCATAAGTTGCTGAAATAAGCTTTTTTAATAAGCCTAAGTTGCTGAAATAAGCCTATTTAATAAGGCTATTTAATAAGTCTAAGTTGCTGAAATAAACCTATTTAATAAGCCTAAGTTGCTAAAATAAGCCTATTTAATTAGGCCATTTAATAAGTCTATTTAATAAGCCTATTTATTAAGCCTATTTAATAAGCCTATTTAATAAGCCTATTTATTGAGCCTATTTAATAAGCCTATTTATTGAGCCTATTTAATAAGCCTATTTAATAAGTCTATTTAATAAGCCTATTTAATAAGCCTATTTATTGAGCCTATTTAATAAGCCTATTTAATAAGTCTATTTAATAAGCCTATTTAATAAGCCTATTTAATAAGCCTATTTATTGAGCCTATTTAATAAGCCTATTTAATAAGCCTATTTATTGAGCCAATTTAATAAGTCTATTTAATAAGCCTATTTAATAAGCCTATTTAATAAGTATTTAATGAGCCTATTTAATAAGTCTATTTAATAAGCCTATTTAATAGGCCTATTTAATAAGTCTAAGTTGCTGAAATAAGCCTATTTAATAAGCCTATTTAATAGGCCTATTTAATAAGTCTAAGTTGCTGAAATAAGCCTATTTAATAAGCCTAAGTTGCTGAATAAGCCTATTTAATAAGCCTAAGTTGCTGAATAAACCTATTTAATAAGTCTAAGTTGCTGAAAAAAGCCTATTTAATAAGGCTATTTAATAAGCCTAAGTTGCTGAAATAAGCCTATTTAATAAGGCTATTTAATGAGCCTAAGTTGCTGAAATAAGACTATTTAATAAGCCTAAGTTTCTGAACTAAGCCTATTTTAAAAGGTATATTTAATAAGTCTAAGTTGCTGAAATAAACCTATTTAAAAAGCTTAAGTTGCTAAAATAAGCCTATTTCATGAGGCTATTTAATAAGTCTATTTAATAAGTCTATTTAATAAGTCTATTTAATAAGTCTATTTAATAAGCCTATTTAATAAGACTATTTAATAAGTCTATTTAATAAACCTATTTAATAAGTCTAATAAGTCTATTTAATAAGCCTATTTAATAAGCCTATTTATTGAGCCTATTTAATAAGCCTATTTATTGAGCCTATTTAATAAGCATATTTATTGAGCCTATCTAATAAGCCTATTTATTGAGCCTATTTAATAAGCCGATTTAATAAGTCTATTTAATAAGCCTATTTAATAAGCCTATTTATTGAGCCTATTTAATGAGTCTATTTAATAAGCCTGTTTAATAACCCTATTTAATAAGTATTGAATGAGCCTATTTAATAAGCCTAAGTTGCAGAATAAGCCTATTTAATAAGCCTAAGTTGCTGAAATAAGCCTATTTAATAAGCCTATTTAATAAGCCTAAGTTGCTGAATAAGCCTATTTAATAAGCCTAAGTTGCTGAAATAAGCCTATTTAATAAGTCTAAGTTGCTGAAATAAGGCTATTTAATAAGCCTAAGTTGCTGAAATAAGCCTATTTAATAAGCCTAAGTTGCTGAAATAAGGCTATTTAATAAGTCTAAGTTGCTGAAATAAGCCTATTTAATAAGCCTAAGTTGCTGAAATAAGTATATTTAATAAGCATAAGTTGCTGAAATAAGCCTATTTAATAAGTCTAATTTGCTGAAATAAGGCTATTTAATAAGTCTAAGTTGCTGAAATAAGCCTTTTTAATCAGCGTAAGTTGCTGAAATAAGCCTATTTAATAAGCCAAAGTTGCTGAAATAAGCCTACTTAATTAGGCTATTTAATAAGCCTAAGTTGCTGAAATAAGCCTATTTAATAAGCCTATTTAACAAGCCTATTTAATAGGCCTATTTAATAAGTCTAAGTTGATGAAATAAGCCTATTTAATAAGCCTATTTAATAGGCCTATTTAATAATTCTAAGTTGCTGAAATAAGCCTATTTAATAAGCCTAAGTTGCTGAATGAGCCTATTTAATAAGCCTAAGTTGCTGAAATAAGCCTATTTAATGAGCCTAAGTTGCTGAATAAGCCTATTTAATAAGCCTAAGTTGCTGAATAAACCTATTTAATAAGTCTAAGTTGCTGAAATAAGCCTATTTAATAAGGCTATTTAATAAGCCTAAGTTGCTGAATAAGCCTATTTAATAAGTCTAAGTTGCTGAAATAAGGCTATTTAATAAGCCTAAGTTGCTGAAATAAGGCTATTTAATAAGTTTAAGTTGCTGAAATAAGCCTGTTTAATAAGCCTAAGTTGCTGAAATAAGCCTATTTAGTAAGGCTATTTAATGAGCCTAAGTTGCTGAAATAAGCCTATTTAATAAGCCTAAGTTTCTGAACTAAGCCTATTTAATAAGCCTATTTATTAAGTCTAAGTTGCTGAAATAAACCTATTTAAAATGCTATTTAATAAGCCTGAGTTGCTGAAATAAACCTGTTTAATAAGGCTATTTAATAAGCATAAGTTGCTGAAATAAGCTTTTTTAATAAGCCTAAGTTGCTGAAATAAGCCTATTTAATAAGGCTATTTAATAAGTCTAAGTTGCTGAAATAAACCTATTTAATAAGCCTAAGTTGCTAAAATAAGCCTATTTAATTAGGCCATTTAATAAGTCTATTTAATAAGCCTATTTATTAAGCCTATTTAATAAGCCTATTTAATAAGCCTATTTATTGAGCCTATTTAATAAGCCGATTTAATAAGTCTATTTAATAAGCCTATTTAATAAGCCGATTTATTGAGCCTATTTAATAAGTCTATTTAATAGCCTATTTAATAAGCCTATTTCATGAGCCTATTTAATAAGCCTATTTATTGAGCCTATTTAATAAGCCTATTTATTGAGTCTATTTAATAAGCCGATTTATTGAGCCTATTTAATAAGTCTATTTAATAGCCTATTTAATAAGCCTATTTAATGAGCCTATTTAATAAGCCTATTTATTGAGCCTATTTAATAAGCCTATTTATTGAGTCTATTTAATAAGCCTATTTATTGAGCCTATTTAATAAGCCTATTTATTGAGCCTATTTAATAAGCCTACTTAATAAGTCTATTTAATAAGCCTATTTAATAAGCCTATTTAATAAGCCTATTTATTGAGCCTATTTAATAAGCCTATTTAATAAGCCTATTTATTGAGCCTATTTAATAAGTCTATTTAATAAGCCTATTTAATAAGCCTATTTAATAAGTATTTAATGAGCCTATTTAATAAGTCTATTTAATAAGCCTATTTAATAGGCCTATTTAATAAGTCTAAGTTGCTGAAATAAGCCTATTTAATAAGCCTATTTAATAGGCCTATTTAATAAGTCTAAGTTGCTGAAATAAGCCTATTTAATAAGCCTAAGTTGCTGAATAAGCCTATTTAATAAGCCTAAGTTGCTGAATAAACCTATTTAATAAGTCTAAGTTGCTGAAAAAAGCCTATTTAATAAGGCTATTTAATAAGCCTAAGTTGCTGAAATAAGCCTATTTAATAAGGCTATTTAATGAGCCTAAGTTGCTGAAATAAGACTATTTAATAAGCCTAAGTTTCTGAACTAAGCCTATTTTAAAAGGTATATTTAATAAGTCTAAGTTGCTGAAATAAACCTATTTAAAAAGCTTAAGTTGCTAAAATAAGCCTATTTCATGAGGCTATTTAATAAGTCTATTTAATAAGTCTATTTAATAAGTCTATTTAATAAGTCTATTTAATAAGCCTATTTAATAAGACTATTTAATAAGTCTATTTAATAAGCCTATTTAATAAGTCTAATAAGTCTATTTAATAAGCCTATTTAATAAGCATATTTATTGAGCCTATTTAATAAGCCTATTTATTGAGCCTATTTAATAAGCATATTTATTGAGCCTATTTAATAAGCCTATTTATTGAGCCTATTTAATAAGCCGATTTAATAAGTCTATTTAATAAGCCTATTTAATAAGCCTATTTATTGAGCCTATTTAATGAGTCTATTTAATAAGCCTGTTTAATAACCCTATTTAATAAGTATTGAATGAGCCTATTTAATAAGCCTAAGTTGCAGAATAAGCCTATTTAATAAGCCTAAGTTGCTGAAATAAGCCTATTTAATAAGCCTATTTAATAAGCCTAAGTTGCTGAATAAGCCTATTTAATAAGCCTAAGTTGCTGAAATAAGGCTATTTAATAAGCCTAAGTTGCTGAAATAAGCCTATTTAATAAGCCTAAGTTGCTGAAATAAGGCTATTTAATAAGTCTAAGTTGCTGAAATAAGCCTATTTAATAAGCCTAAGTTGCTGAAATAAGTATATTTAATAAGCATAAGTTGCTGAAATAAGCCTATTTAATAAGTCTAATTTGCTGAAATAAGGCTATTTAATAAGTCTAAGTTGCTGAAATAAGCCTTTTTAATCAGCGTAAGTTGCTGAAATAAGCCTATTTAATAAGCCAAAGTTGCTGAAATAAGCCTACTTAATTAGGCTATTTAATAAGCCTAAGTGGCTGAAATAAGCCTATTTAATAAGCCTATTTAACAAGCCTATTTAATAGGCCTATTTAATAAGTCTAAGTTGATGAAATAAGCCTATTTAATAAGCCTATTTAATAGGCCTATTTAATAATTCTAAGTTGCTGAAATAAGCCTATTTAATAAGCCTAAGTTGCTGAATGAGCCTATTTAATAAGCCTAAGTTGCTGAAATAAGCCTATTTAATGAGCCTAAGTTGCTGAATAAGCCTATTTAATAAGCCTAAGTTGCTGAATAAACCTATTTAATAAGTCTAAGTTGCTGAAATAAGCCTATTTAATAAGGCTATTTAATAAGCCTAAGTTGCTGAATAAGCCTATTTAATAAGTCTAAGTTGCTGAAATAAGGCTATTTAATAAGCCTAAGTTGCTGAAATAAGTTGCTGAAATAAGCCTGTTTAATAAGCCTAAGTTGCTGAAATAAGCCTATTTAGTAAGGCTATTTAATGAGCCTAAGTTGCTGAAATAAGCCTATTTAATAAGCCTAAGTTTCTGAACTAAGCCTATTTAATAGGCCTATTTATTAAGTCTAAGTTGCTGAAATAAACCTATTTAAAATGCTATTTAATAAGCCTGAGTTGCTGAAATAAACCTGTTTAATAAGGCTATTTAATAAGCCTAAGTTGCTGAAATAAGCCTATTTAATAAGGCTATTTAATGAGCCTAAGTTGCTGAAATAAGACTATTTAATAAGCCTAAGTTTCTGAACTAAGCCTATTTTAAAAGGTATATTTAATAAGTCTAAGTTGCTGAAATAAACCTATTTAAAAAGCTTAAGTTGCTAAAATAAGCCTATTTCATGAGGCTATTTAATAAGTCTATTTAATAAGTCTATTTAATAAGTCTATTTAATAAGTCTATTTAATAAGCCTATTTAATAAGACTATTTAATAAGTCTATTTAATAAGCCTATTTAATAAGTCTAATAAGTCTATTTAATAAGCCTATTTAATAAGCATATTTATTGAGCCTATTTAATAAGCCTATTTATTGAGCCTATTTAATAAGCATATTTATTGAGCCTATTTAATAAGCCTATTTATTGAGCCTATTTAATAAGCCGATTTAATAAGTCTATTTAATAAGCCTATTTAATAAGCCTATTTATTGAGCCTATTTAATGAGTCTATTTAATAAGCCTGTTTAATAACCCTATTTAATAAGTATTGAATGAGCCTATTTAATAAGCCTAAGTTGCAGAATAAGCCTATTTAATAAGCCTAAGTTGCTGAAATAAGCCTATTTAATAAGCCTATTTAATAAGCCTAAGTTGCTGAATAAGCCTATTTAATAAGCCTAAGTTGCTGAAATAAGGCTATTTAATAAGCCTAAGTTGCTGAAATAAGCCTATTTAATAAGCCTAAGTTGCTGAAATAAGGCTATTTAATAAGTCTAAGTTGCTGAAATAAGCCTATTTAATAAGCCTAAGTTGCTGAAATAAGTATATTTAATAAGCATAAGTTGCTGAAATAAGCCTATTTAATAAGTCTAATTTGCTGAAATAAGGCTATTTAATAAGTCTAAGTTGCTGAAATAAGCCTTTTTAATCAGCGTAAGTTGCTGAAATAAGCCTATTTAATAAGCCAAAGTTGCTGAAATAAGCCTACTTAATTAGGCTATTTAATAAGCCTAAGTGGCTGAAATAAGCCTATTTAATAAGCCTATTTAACAAGCCTATTTAATAGGCCTATTTAATAAGTCTAAGTTGATGAAATAAGCCTATTTAATAAGCCTATTTAATAGGCCTATTTAATAATTCTAAGTTGCTGAAATAAGCCTATTTAATAAGCCTAAGTTGCTGAATGAGCCTATTTAATAAGCCTAAGTTGCTGAAATAAGCCTATTTAATGAGCCTAAGTTGCTGAATAAGCCTATTTAATAAGCCTAAGTTGCTGAATAAACCTAATTAATAAGTCTAAGTTGCTGAAATAAGCCTATTTAATAAGGCTATTTAATAAGCCTAAGTTGCTGAATAAGCCTATTTAATAAGTCTAAGTTGCTGAAATAAGGCTATTTAATAAGCCTAAGTTGCTGAAATAAGTTGCTGAAATAAGCCTGTTTAATAAGCCTAAGTTGCTGAAATAAGCCTATTTAGTAAGGCTATTTAATGAGCCTAAGTTGCTGAAATAAGCCTATTTAATAAGCCTAAGTTTCTGAACTAAGCCTATTTAATAGGCCTATTTATTAAGTCTAAGTTGCTGAAATAAACCTATTTAAAATGCTATTTAATAAGCCTGAGTTGCTGAAATAAACCTGTTTAATAAGGCTATTTAATAAGCATAAGTTGCTGAAATAAGCTTTTTTAATAAGCCTAAGTTGCTGAAATAAGCCTATTTAATAAGGCTATTTAATAAGTCTAAGTTGCTGAAATAAACCTATTTAATAAGCCTAAGTTGCTAAAATAAGCCTATTTAATTAGGCCATTTAATAAGTCTATTTAATAAGCCTATTTATTAAGCCTATTTAATAAGCCTATTTAATAAGCCTATTTATTGAGCCTATTTAATAAGCCGATTTAATAAGTCTATTTAATAAGCCTATTTAATAAGCCGATTTATTGAGCCTATTTAATAAGTCTATTTAATAGCTTATTTAATAAGCCTATTTAATGAGCCTATTTAATAAGCCTATTTATTGAGCCTATTTAATAAGCCTATTTATTGAGTCTATTTAATAAGCCTATTTATTGAGCCTATTTAATAAGCCTATTTATTGAGCCTATTTAATAAGCCTATTTAATAAGTCTATTTAATAAGCCTATTTAATAAGCCTATTTAATAAGCCTATTTATTGAGCCTATTTAATAAGCCTATTTAATATGCCTATTTATTGAGCCTATTTAATAAGTCTATTTAATAAACCTATTTAATAAGCCTATTTAATAAGTATTTAATGAGCCTATTTAATAAGTCTATTTAAGAAGCCTATTTAATAGGCCTATTTAATAAGTCTAAGTTGCTGAAATAAGCCTATTTAATAAGCCTATTTAATAGGCCTATTTAATAAGTCTAAGTTGCTGAAATAAGCCTATTTAATAAGCCTAAGTTGCTGAATAAGCCTATTTAATAAGCCTAAGTTGCTGAATAAACCTATTTAATAAGTCTAAGTTGCTGAAAAAAGCCTATTTAATAAGGCTATTTAATAAGCCTAAGTTGCTGAAATAAGCCTATTTAATAAGGCTATTTAATGAGCCTAAGTTGCTGAAATAAGACTATTTAATAAGCCTAAGTTTCTGAACTAAGCCTATTTTAAAAGGTATATTTAATAAGTCTAAGTTGCTGAAATAAACCTATTTAAAAAGCTTAAGTTGCTAAAATAAGCCTATTTCATGAGGCTATTTAATAAGTCTATTTAATGTCTATTTAATAAGTCTATTTAATAAGTCTATTTAATAAGCCTATTTAATAAGACTATTTAATAAGTCTATTTAATAAGCCTATTTAATAAGTCTAATAAGTCTATTTAATAAGCCTATTTAATAAGCCTATTTATTGAGCCTATTTAATAAGCCTATTTATTGAGCCTATTTAATAAGCATATTTATTGAGCCTATTTAATAAGCCTATTTATTGAGCCTATTTAATAAGCCGATTTAATAAGTCTATTTAATAAGTCTATTTAATAAGTCTATTTAATAAGTCTATTTAATAAGTCTATTTAATAAGCCTATTTAATAAGACTATTTAATAAGTCTATTTAATAAGCCTATTTAATAAGTCTAATAAGTCTATTTAATAAGCCTATTTAATAAGCCTATTTATTGAGCCTATTTAATAAGCCTATTTATTGAGCCTATTTAATAAGCATATTTATTGAGCCTATTTAATAAGCCTATTTATTGAGCCTATTTAATAAGCCGATTTAATAAGTCTATTTAATAAGCCTATTTAATAAGCCGATTTATTGAGCCTATTTAATAAGTCTATTTAATAAGCCTATTTAATAAGCCTATTTATTGAGCCTATTTAATAAGTCTATTTAATAAGCCTATTTAATAAGCCTATTTAATAAGTATTTAATGAGCCTATTTAATAAGTCTATTCAATACGCCTATTTAATAGGCCTTTTTTAATAAATCTAAGTTGCTGAAATAAGCCTATTTAATAAGCCTATTTAATAGGCCTATTTAATAAGTCTAAGTTGCTGAAATAAGCCTATTTAATAAGCCTAAGTTTCTGAATGAGCCTATTTAATAAGCCTAAGTTGCTGAAATAAGCCTATTTAATGAGCCTAAGTTGCTGAATAAGGCTATTTAATAAGCCTAAGTTGCTGAAATAAGGCTATTTAATAAGTTTAAGTTGCTGAAATAAGCCTGTTTAATAAGCCGAAGTTGCTGAAATAAGCCTATTTAATAAGGCTATTTAATGAGCCTAAGTTGCTGAACTAAGCCTATTTAATAAGCCTATTTAATAAGTCTAAGTTGCTGAAATAAACCTATTTAAAATGCTATTTAATAAGCCTAAGTTGCTGAAATAAACCTGTTTAATAAGGCTATTTAATAAGCATAAGTTGCTGAAATAAGCTTATTTAATAAGCCTAAGTTGCTGAAATAAGCCTATTTAATAAGGCTATTTAATAAGTCTAAGTTGCTGAAATAAACCTATTAAATAAGCCTAAGTTGCTAAAATAAGCCTATTTAATTAGGCTATTTAATAAGTCTATTTAATAAGCCTATTTAATAAGCCTATTTAATAAGCCTATTTAATAAGCCTATTTAATACGCCTATTTAATAAACATATTTAATAAGTATTTAATGAGCCTATTTAATAAGTCTATTTAATAAGCCTTTTTAATAAGCCTATTTAATAAGTCTATTTAATAAGCCTATTTAATAAGTCTATTTAATAAGTCTAATTAATAAGCCTATTTAATAAGTATTTAATGAGCCTATTTAATAAGCCTATTTATTGAGCCTATTTAATAAGCCTATTTATTGAGCCTATTTAATAAGCCAATTTATTGAGCCTATTTAATAAACCTATTTATTGAGCCTATTTAATAAGCCTATTTAATAAGTCTATTTAATAAGCCTATTTAATAAGCCTATTTAATAAGCCTATTTATTGAGCCTATTTAATAAGTCTATTTAATAAGCCTATTTAATAAGCCTAAGTTGCTAAAATAAGCCTATTTAATGAGGCTATTTAATAAGTCTATTTAATAAGCCTATTTAATACGCCTATTTAATAAACATATTTAATAAGTATTTAATGAGCCTATTTAATAAGTCTATTTAATAAGCCTTTTTAATAAGCCTATTTAATAAGTCTATTTAATAAGCCTATTTAATAAGTCTATTTAATAAGTCTATTTAATAAGCCTATTTAATAAGTATTTAATGAGCCTATTTAACAAGCCTATTTATTGAGCCTATTTATTAAGCCTATTCATTGAGCCTATTTAATAAGCCTATTTATTGAGCCTATTTAATAAGCCTATTTATTAAGTCTATTTAATAAGCCTATTTAATAAGCCTAATTAATAAGCCTATTTAATAAGCCTATTTAATGAGCCTATTTAATGAGTCTATTTAATAAGCCTGTTTAATAAGCCTATTTAACAAGTATTGAATGAGCCTATTTAATAAGCCTAAGTTGCTGAAATAAGCCTATTTAATAAGTCTAAGTTGCTGAAATAAGGCTATTTAATAAGCCTAAATTGCTGAAATAAGCCTATTTAATAAGCATAAGTTGCTGAAATAAGGCTATTTATTAAGTCTAAGTTGCTGAAATAAGTATATTTAATAAGCATAAGTTGCTGAAATAAGCTTATTTAATAAGTCTAAGTTGCTGAAATAAGGCTATTTAATAAGTCTAAGTTGCTGAAATAAGCCTTTTTAATCAGCGTAAGTTGCTGAAATAAGCCTATTTAATAAGCCTAAGTTGCTGAAATAAGGCTATTTAATAAGCATAAGTTGCTGAAATAAGCCTATTTAATAAGCCTAAGTTGCTGAAATAAGGCTATTTAATAAGTCTAAGTTGCTGAAATAAGCCTATTTAATAAGCCCAAGTTGCTGAAATAAGCCTATTTAATAAGCGTAAGTTGCTGAAATAAGGCTATTTAATAAGTCTAAGTTGCTGAAATAAGCCTATTTAATAAGCCCAAGTTGCTGAAATAAGCCTATTTAATAAGCCTAAGTTGCTGAAATAAGCCTATTTAATAGGCCTATCTAATAAGTCTAAGTTGCAGAAATAAGCATATTTCATAAGCATATTTGATGAGCCTAAGTTGCTGAAATGTCCATTTAATAAGTCGTTTTAATAAGTCTAAGTTGCTAAAATAAGCCTATTTAATAAGGCTATTTAATAAGCCTAAGTTGCTGAAATAAGCCTATTTAATAAGGCTATTTAATGAGCCTAAGTTGCTGAAATAAGCCTATTTAATAAGCCTAAGTTTCTGAACTAAGCCTATTTAAAAAGGTATATTTAATTAGTCTAAGTTGCTGAAATAAACATATTTAAAAATGCTATTTAATAAGCCTAAGTTGCTGAAATAAACCTGTTTAATAAGGCTATTTAATAAGCATAAGTTGATGAAATAAGCCTATTTTATAAGCCTAAGTTGCTAAAATAAGCCTATTTAATGAGGCTATTTAATAAGTCTATTTAATAAGCCTATTTAATACGCCTATTTAATAAGTCTATTTAATAAGCATATTTAATAAGCATATTTAATAAGCCTATTTATTGAGCCTATTTAATAAGCCTATTTAATAAGCCTATTTAATAAGCCTATTTATTGAGCCTATTTAATATGCCTATTTAATAAGTCTATTTAATAAGCCTATTTAATAAGCCTAATTAATAAGCCTATGTAATAAGCCTATTTATTGAGCCTATTTAATGAGTCTATTTAATAAGCCTGTTTAATAAGCCTATTTAATAAGTATTGAATGAGCCTATTTAATAAGCCTAAGTTGCAGAATAAGCCTATTTAATAAGCCTAAGTTGCTAAAATAAGCCTATTTAATAAGCCTATTTAATAAGCCTAAGTTGCTGAATAAGCCTATTTAATAAGCCTAAGTTGCTGAAATAAGCCTATTTAATAAGTCTAAGTTGTTGAAATAAGCCTATTTAATAAGCCTAAGTTGCTGAAATAAGCCTATTTAATAAGTCTAATTTGCTGAAATAAGGCTATTTAATAAGTCTAAGTTGCTGAAATAAGCCTTTTTAATCAGCGTAAGTTGCTGAAATAAGCCTACTTAATTAGGCTATTTAATAAGCCTAAGTTGCTGAAATAAGCCTATTTAATAAGCCTATTTAACAAGCCTATTTAATAGGCCTATTTAATAAGTCTAAGTTTATGAAATAAGCCTATTTAATACGCCTATTTAATAGGCCTATTTAATAAGTCTAAGTTGCTGAAATAAGCCTATTTAATAAGCCTAAGTTGCTGAATGAGCCTATTTAATAAGCCTAAGTTGCTGAAATAAGCCTATTTAATGAGCCTAAGTTGCTGAATAAGCCTATTTAATAAGCATAAGTTGCTGAATAAACCTATTTAATAAGTCTAAGTTGCTGAAATAAGCCTATTTAATAAGGCTATTTAATAAGCCTAAGTTGCTGAATAAGCCTATTTAATAAGTCTAAGTTGCTGAAATAAGGCTATTTAATAAGCCTAAGTTGCTGAAATAAGGCTATTTAATAAGTTTAAGTTGCTGAAATAAGCCTGTTTAATAAGCCTAAGTTGCTGAAATAAGCCTATTTAGTAAGGCTATTTAATGAGCCTAAGTTGCTGAAATAAGCCTATTTAATAAGCCTAAGTTTCTGAACTAAGCCTATTTAATAAGCCTATTTAATAAGTCTAAGTTGCTGAAATAAACCTATTTAATAAGCCTAAGTTGCTAAAATAAGCCTATTTAATTAGGCCATTTAATACGTCTATTTAATAAGCCTATTTAATAAGCCTATTTAATAAGCCTATTTAATAAGCCTATTTATTGAGCCTATTTAATAAGCCGATTTAATAAGTCTATTTAATAAGCCTATTTAATAAGCCGATTTATTGAGCCTATTTAATAAGTCTATTTAATAGCCTATTTAATAAGCCTATTTATTGAGCCTATTTAATAAGTCTATTTAATAAGCCTATTTAATAAGTATTTAATGAGCCTATTTAATAAGCCAATTTATTGAGCCTATTTAATAAGCCTATTTATTGAGTCTATTTAATAAGCCTATTTATTGAGCCTAATTAATAAGCCTATTTAATAAGCCTATTTAATGAGCCTATTTAATGAGTCTATTTAATAAGCCTGTTTAATAAGCCTATTTAACAAGTATTGAATGAGCCTATTTAATAAGCCTAAGTTGCTGAAATAAGCTTATTTAATAAGTCTAAGTTGCTGAAATAAGGCTATTTAATAAGTCTAAGTTGCTGAAATAAGCCTTTTTAATCAGCGTAAGTTGCTGAAATAAGCCTATTTAATAAGCCCAAGTTGCTGAAATAAGCCTACTTAATAAGGCTATTTAATAAGCCTAAGTTGCTGAAATAAGCCTATTTAATAAGCGTAAGTTGCTGAAATAAGGCTATTTAATAAGTCTAAGTTGCTGAAATAAGCCTATTTAATAAGCCCAAGTTGCTGAAATAAGCCTATTTAATAAGCCTAAGTTGCTGAAATAAGCCTATTTAATAGGCCTATCTAATAAGTCTAAGTTGCAGAAATAAGCATATTTCATAAGCATATTTGATGAGCCTAAGTTGCTGAAATGTCTATTTAATAAGTCGTTTTAATAAGTCTAAGTTGCTAAAATAAGCCTATTTAATAAGGCTATTTAATAAGCCTAAGTTGCTGAAATAAGCCTATTTAATAAGGCTATTTAATGAGCCTAAGTTGCTGAAATAAGCCTATTTAATAAGCCTAAGTTTCTGAACTAAGCCTATTTAAAAAGGTATATTTAATTAGTCTAAGTTGCTGAAATAAACATATTTAAAAATGCTATTTAATAAGCCTAAGTTGCTGAAATAAACCTGTTTAATAAGGCTATTTAATAAGCATAAGTTGATGAAATAAGCCTATTTTATAAGCCTAAGTTGCTAAAATAAGCCTATTTAATGAGGCTATTTAATAAGTCTATTTAATAAGCCTATTTAATACGCCTATTTAATAAGTCTATTTAATAAGCATATTTAATAAGCCTATTTAATAAGCCTATTTATTGAGCCTATTTAATAAGCCTATTTAATAAGCCTATTTAATAAGCCTATTTATTGAGCCTATTTAATATGCCTATTTAATGAGTCTATTTAATAAGCCTATTTAATAAGCCTAATTAATAAGCCTATGTAATAAGCCTATTTATTGAGCCTATTTAATGAGTCTATTTAATAAGCCTGTTTAATAAGCCTATTTAATAAGTATTGAATGAGCCTATTTAATAAGCCTAAGTTGCAGAATAAGCCTATTTAATAAGCCTAAGTTGCTGAAATAAGCCTATTTAATAAGCCTATTTAATAAGCCTAAGTTGCTGAATAAGCCTATTTAATAAGCCTAAGTTGCTGAAATAAGCCTATTTAATAAGTCTAAGTTGCTGAAATAAGCCTATTTAATAAGCCTAAGTTGCTGAAATAAGTATATTTAATAAGCATAAGTTGCTGAAATAAGCCTATTTAATAAGTCTAATTTGCTGAAATAAGGCTATTTAATAAGTCTAAGTTGCTGAAATAAGCCTTTTTAATCAGCGTAAGTTGCTGAAATAAGCCTATTTAATAAGCCAAAGTTGCTGAAATAAGCCTACTTAATTAGGCTATTTAATAAGCCTAAGTTGCTGAAATAAGCCTATTTAATAAGCCTATTTAACAAGCCTATATAATAGGCCTATTTAATAAGTCTAAGTTTATGAAATAAGCCTATTTAATATGCCTATTTAATAGGCCTATTTAATAAGTCTAAGTTGCTGAAATAAGCCTATTTAATAAGCCTAAGTTGCTGAATGAGCCTTTTTAATAAGCCTAAGTTGCTGAAATAAGCCTATTTAATGAGCCTAAGTTGCTGAATAAGCCTATTTAATAAGCCTAAGTTGCTGAATAAACCTATTTAATAAGTCTAAGTTGCTGAAATAAGCCTATTTAATAAGGCTATTTAATAAGCCTAAGTTGCTGAATAAGCCTATTTAATAAGTCTAAGTTGCTGAAATAAGGCTATTTAATAAGCCTAAGTTGCTGAAATAAGGCTATTTAATAAGTTTAAGTTGCTGAAATAAGCCTGTTTAATAAGCCTAAGTTGCTGAAATAAGCCTATTTAGTAAGGCTATTTAATGAGCCTAAGTTGCTGAAATAAGCCTATTTAATAAGCCTAAGTTTCTGAACTAAGCCTATTTAATAAGCCTATTTAATAAGTATAAGTTGCTGAAATAAACCTATTTAATAAGCCTAAGTTGCTAAAATAAGCCTATTTAATTAGGCCATTTAATACATCTATTTAATAAGCCTATTTAATAAGCCTATTTAATAAGCCTATTTAATAAGCCTATTTATTGAGCCTATTTAATAAGCCGATTTAATAAGTCTATTTAATAAGCCTATTTAATAAGCCGATTTATTGAGCCTATTTAATAAGTCTATTTAATAGCCTATTTAATAAGCCTATTTATTGAGCCTATTTAATAAGTCTATTTAATAAGTCTATTTGTTAAGCCTATTTAATAAGTATTTAATGAGCCTATTTAATAAGCCTATTTATTGAGCCTATTTAATAAGGCTATTCATTGAGCCTATTTAATAAGCCTATTTATTGAGCCTATTTAATAAGCCTATTTATTAAGTCTATTTAATAAGCCTATTTAATAAGCCTAATTAATAAGCCTATTTAATAAGCCTATTTAATGAGCCTATTTAATGAGTCTATTTAATAAACCTGTTTAATAAGCCTATTTAACAAGTATTGAATGAGCCTATTTAATAAGCCTAAGTTGCTGAAATAAGCCTATTTAATAAGTATAAATTGCTGAAATAAGGCTATTTAATAAGCCTAAGTTGCTGAAATAAGCCTATTTAATAAGCATAAGTTGCTGAAATAAGGCTATTTAATAAGTCTAAGTTGCTGAAATAAGTATATTTAATAAGCATAAGTTGCCGAAATAAGCTTATTTAATAATTCTAAGTTGCTGAAATAAGGCTATTTAATAAGTCTAAGTTGCTGAAAAAAGCCTTTTTAATCAGCGTAAGTTGCTGAAATAAGCCTATTTAATAAGCCCAAGTTGCTGAAATAAGCCTACTTAATAAGGCTATTTAATAAGCCTAAGTTGCTGAAATAAGCCTATTTAATAAGCGTAAGTTGCTGAAATAAGGCTATTTAATAAGTCTAAGTTGCTGAAATAAGCCTATTTAATAAGCCCAAGTTGCTGAAATAAGCCTATTTAATAAGCCTAAGTTGCTGAAATAAGCCTATTTAATAGGCCTATCTAATAAGTCTAAGTTGCAGAAATAAGCATATTTCATAAGCATATTTGATGAGCCTAAGTTGCTGAAATGTCTATTTAATAAGTCGTTTTAATAAGTCTAATTTGCTAAAATAAGCCTATTTAATAAGGCTATTTAATAAGCCTAAGTTGCTGAAATAAGCCTATTTAATAAGGCTATTTAATGAGCCTAAGTTGCTGAAATAAGCCTATTTAATAAGCCTAAGTTTCTGAACTAAGACTATTTAAAAAGGTATATTTAATTAGTCTAAGTTGCTGAAATAAACATATTTAAAAATGCTATTTAATAAGCCTAAGTTGCTGAAATAAACCTGTTTAATAAGGCTATTTAATAAGCATAAGTTGATGAAATAAGCCTATTTTATAAGCCTAAGTTGCTAAAATAAGCCTATTTAATGAGGCTATTTAATAAGTCTATTTAATAAGCCTATTTAATACGCCTATTTAATAAGTCTATTTAATAAGCATATTTAATAAGCCTATTTAATAAGCCTATTTATTGAGCCTATTTAATAAGCCTATTTAATAAGCCTATTTAATAAGCCTATTTAATAAGCCTATTTATTGAGCCTATTTAATATGCCTATTTAATAAGTCTATTTAATAAGCCTATTTTATAAGCCTAATTAATAAGCCTATGTAATAAGCCTATTTATTGAGCCTATTTAATGAGTCTATTTAATAAGCCTGTTTAATAACCCTATTTAATAAGTATTGAATGAGCCTATTTAATAAGCCTAAGTTGCAGAATAAGCCTATTTAATAAGCCTAAGTTGCTGAAATAAGCCTATTTAATAAGTCTAAATTGCTGAAATAAGGCTATTTAATAAGCCTAAGTTGCTGAAATAAGCCTATTTAATAAGCCTAAGTTGCTGAAATAAGGCTATTTAATAAGTCTAAGTTGCTGAAATAAGCCTATTTAATAAGCCTAAGTTGCTGAAATAAGTATATTTAATAAGCATAAGTTGCTGAAATAAGCCTATTTAATAAGTCTAATTTGCTGAAATAAGGCTATTTAATAAGTCTAAGTTGCTGAAATAAGCCTTTTTAATCAGCGTAAGTTGCTGAAATAAGCCTATTTAATAAGCCAAAGTTGCTGAAATAAGCCTACTTAATTAGGCTATTTAATAAGCCTAAGTTGCTGAAATAAGCCTATTTAATAAGCCTATTTAACAAGCCTATTTAATAGGCCTATTTAATAAGTCTAAGTTGATGAAATAAGCCTATTTAATAAGCCTATTTAATAGGCCTATTTAATAAGTCTAAGTTGCTGAATGAGCCTATTTAATAAGCCTAAGTTGCTGAAATAAGCCTATTTAATGAGCCTAAGTTGCTGAATAAGCCTATTTAATAAGCCTAAGTTGCTGAATAAACCTATTTAATAAGTCTAAGTTGCTGAAATAAGCCTATTTAAAAAGGCTATTTAATAAGCCTAAGTTGCTGAATAAGCCTATTTAATAAGTCTAAGTTGCTGAAATAAGGCTATTTAATAAGCCTAAGTTGCTGAAATAAGGCTATTTAATAAGTTTAAGTTGCTGAAATAAGCCTGTTTAATAAGCCTAAGTTGCTGAAATAAGCCTATTTAGTAAGGCTATTTAATGAGCCTAAGTTGCTGAAATAAGCCTATTTAATAAGCCTAAGTTTCTGAACTAAGCCTATTTAATAAGCCTATTTATTAAGTCTAAGTTGCTGAAATAAACCTATTTAAAATGCTATTTAATAAGCCTGAGTTGCTGAAATAAACCTGTTTAATAAGGCTATTTAATAAGCATAAGTTGCTGAAATAAGCTTTTTTAATAAGCCTAAGTTGCTGAAATAAGCCTATTTAATAAGGCTATTTAATAAGTCTAAGTTGCTGAAATAAACCTATTTAATAAGCCTAAGTTGCTAAAATAAGCCTATTTAATTAGGCCATTTAATAAGTCTATTTAATAAGCCTATTTATTAAGCCTATTTAATAAGCCTATTTAATAAGCCTATTTATTGAGCCTATTTAATAAGCCTATTTATTGAGCCTATTTAATAAGCCTATTTAATAAGTCTATTTAATAAGCCTATTTAATAAGCCTATTTATTGAGCCTATTTAATAAGCCTATTTAATAAGTCTATTTAATAAGCCTATTTAATAAGCCTATTTAATAAGCCTATTTATTGAGCCTATTTAATAAGCCTATTTAATAAGCCTATTTATTGAGCCAATTTAATAAGTCTATTTAATAAGCCTATTTAATAAGCCTATTTAATAAGTATTTAATGAGCCTATTTAATAAGTCTATTTAATAAGCCTATTTAATAGGCCTATTTAATAAGTCTAAGTTGCTGAAATAAGCCTATTTAATAAGCCTATTTAATAGGCCTATTTAATAAGTCTAAGTTGCTGAAATAAGCCTATTTAATAAGCCTAAGTTGCTGAATAAGCCTATTTAATAAGCCTAAGTTGCTGAATAAACCTATTTAATAAGTCTAAGTTGCTGAAAAAAGCCTATTTAATAAGGCTATTTAATAAGCCTAAGTTGCTGAAATAAGCCTATTTAATAAGGCTATTTAATGAGCCTAAGTTGCTGAAATAAGACTATTTAATAAGCCTAAGTTTCTGAACTAAGCCTATTTTAAAAGGTATATTTAATAAGTCTAAGTTGCTGAAATAAACCTATTTAAAAAGCTTAAGTTGCTAAAATAAGCCTATTTCATGAGGCTATTTAATAAGTCTATTTAATAAGTCTATTTAATAAGTCTATTTAATAAGTCTATTTAATAAGCCTATTTAATAAGACTATTTAATAAGTCTATTTAATAAACCTATTTAATAAGTCTAATAAGTCTATTTAATAAGCCTATTTAATAAGCCTATTTATTGAGCCTATTTAATAAGCCTATTTATTGAGCCTATTTAATAAGCATATTTATTGAGCCTATCTAATAAGCCTATTTATTGAGCCTATTTAATAAGCCGATTTAATAAGTCTATTTAATAAGCCTATTTAATAAGCCTATTTATTGAGCCTATTTAATGAGTCTATTTAATAAGCCTGTTTAATAACCCTATTTAATAAGTATTGAATGAGCCTATTTAATAAGCCTAAGTTGCAGAATAAGCCTATTTAATAAGCCTAAGTTGCTGAAATAAGCCTATTTAATAAGCCTATTTAATAAGCCTAAGTTGCTGAATAAGCCTATTTAATAAGCCTAAGTTGCTGAAATAAGCCTATTTAATAAGTCTAAGTTGCTGAAATAAGGCTATTTAATAAGCCTAAGTTGCTGAAATAAGCCTATTTAATAAGCCTAAGTTGCTGAAATAAGGCTATTTAATAAGTCTAAGTTGCTGAAATAAGCCTATTTAATAAGCCTAAGTTGCTGAAATAAGTATATTTAATAAGCATAAGTTGCTGAAATAAGCCTATTTAATAAGTCTACTAATTTGCTGAAATAAGGCTATTTAATAAGTCTAAGTTGCTGAAATAAGCCTTTTTAATCAGCGTAAGTTGCTGAAATAAGCCTATTTAATAAGCCAAAGTTGCTGAAATAAGCCTACTTAATTAGGCTATTTAATAAGCCTAAGTTGCTGAAATAAGCCTATTTAATAAGCCTATTTAACAAGCCTATTTAATAGGCCTATTTAATAAGTCTAAGTTGATGAAATAAGCCTATTTAATAAGCCTATTTAATAGGCCTATTTAATAATTCTAAGTTGCTGAAATAAGCCTATTTAATAAGCCTAAGTTGCTGAATGAGCCTATTTAATAAGCCTAAGTTGCTGAAATAAGCCTATTTAATGAGCCTAAGTTGCTGAATAAGCCTATTTAATAAGCCTAAGTTGCTGAATAAACCTATTTAATAAGTCTAAGTTGCTGAAATAAGCCTATTTAATAAGGCTATTTAATAAGCCTAAGTTGCTGAATAAGCCTATTTAATAAGTCTAAGTTGCTGAAATAAGGCTATTTAATAAGCCTAAGTTGCTGAAATAAGGCTATTTAATAAGTTTAAGTTGCTGAAATAAGCCTGTTTAATAAGCCTAAGTTGCTGAAATAAGCCTATTTAGTAAGGCTATTTAATGAGCCTAAGTTGCTGAAATAAGCCTATTTAATAAGCCTAAGTTTCTGAACTAAGCCTATTTAATAAGCCTATTTATTAAGTCTAAGTTGCTGAAATAAACCTATTTAAAATGCTATTTAATAAGCCTGAGTTGCTGAAATAAACCTGTTTAATAAGGCTATTTAATAAGCATAAGTTGCTGAAATAAGCTTTTTTAATAAGCCTAAGTTGCTGAAATAAGCCTATTTAATAAGGCTATTTAATAAGTCTAAGTTGCTGAAATAAACCTATTTAATAAGCCTAAGTTGCTAAAATAAGCCTATTTAATTAGGCCATTTAATAAGTCTATTTAATAAGCCTATTTATTAAGCCTATTTAATAAGCCTATTTAATAAGCCTATTTATTGAGCCTATTTAATAAGCCGATTTAATAAGTCTATTTAATAAGCCTATTTAATAAGCCGATTTATTGAGCCTATTTAATAAGTCTATTTAATAGCCTATTTAATAAGCCTATTTCATGAGCCTATTTAATAAGCCTATTTATTGAGCCTATTTAATAAGCCTATTTATTGAGTCTATTTAATAAGCCGATTTATTGAGCCTATTTAATAAGTCTATTTAATAGCCTATTTAATAAGCCTATTTAATGAGCCTATTTAATAAGCCTATTTATTGAGCCTATTTAATAAGCCTATTTATTGAGTCTATTTAATAAGCCTATTTATTGAGCCTATTTAATAAGCCTATTTATTGAGCCTATTTAATAAGCCTACTTAATAAGTCTATTTAATAAGCCTATTTAATAAGCCTATTTAATAAGCCTATTTATTGAGCCTATTTAATAAGCCTATTTAATAAGCCTATTTATTGAGCCTATTTAATAAGTCTATTTAATAAGCCTATTTAATAAGCCTATTTAATAAGTATTTAATGAGCCTATTTAATAAGTCTATTTAATAAGCCTATTTAATAGGCCTATTTAATAAGTCTAAGTTGCTGAAATAAGCCTATTTAATAAGCCTATTTAATAGGCCTATTTAATAAGTCTAAGTTGCTGAAATAAGCCTATTTAATAAGCCTAAGTTGCTGAATAAGCCTATTTAATAAGCCTAAGTTGCTGAATAAACCTATTTAATAAGTCTAAGTTGCTGAAAAAAGCCTATTTAATAAGGCTATTTAATAAGCCTAAGTTGCTGAAATAAGCCTATTTAATAAGGCTATTTAATGAGCCTAAGTTGCTGAAATAAGACTATTTAATAAGCCTAAGTTTCTGAACTAAGCCTATTTTAAAAGGTATATTTAATAAGTCTAAGTTGCTGAAATAAACCTATTTAAAAAGCTTAAGTTGCTAAAATAAGCCTATTTCATGAGGCTATTTAATAAGTCTATTTAATAAGTCTATTTAATAAGTCTATTTAATAAGTCTATTTAATAAGCCTATTTAATAAGACTATTTAATAAGTCTATTTAATAAGCCTATTTAATAAGTCTAATAAGTCTATTTAATAAGCCTATTTAATAAGCATATTTATTGAGCCTATTTAATAAGCCTATTTATTGAGCCTATTTAATAAGCATATTTATTGAGCCTATTTAATAAGCCTATTTATTGAGCCTATTTAATAAGCCGATTTAATAAGTCTATTTAATAAGCCTATTTAATAAGCCTATTTATTGAGCCTATTTAATGAGTCTATTTAATAAGCCTGTTTAATAACCCTATTTAATAAGTATTGAATGAGCCTATTTAATAAGCCTAAGTTGCAGAATAAGCCTATTTAATAAGCCTAAGTTGCTGAAATAAGCCTATTTAATAAGCCTATTTAATAAGCCTAAGTTGCTGAATAAGCCTATTTAATAAGCCTAAGTTGCTGAAATAAGGCTATTTAATAAGCCTAAGTTGCTGAAATAAGCCTATTTAATAAGCCTAAGTTGCTGAAATAAGGCTATTTAATAAGTCTAAGTTGCTGAAATAAGCCTATTTAATAAGCCTAAGTTGCTGAAATAAGTATATTTAATAAGCATAAGTTGCTGAAATAAGCCTATTTAATAAGTCTAATTTGCTGAAATAAGGCTATTTAATAAGTCTAAGTTGCTGAAATAAGCCTTTTTAATCAGCGTAAGTTGCTGAAATAAGCCTATTTAATAAGCCAAAGTTGCTGAAATAAGCCTACTTAATTAGGCTATTTAATAAGCCTAAGTGGCTGAAATAAGCCTATTTAATAAGCCTATTTAACAAGCCTATTTAATAGGCCTATTTAATAAGTCTAAGTTGATGAAATAAGCCTATTTAATAAGCCTATTTAATAGGCCTATTTAATAATTCTAAGTTGCTGAAATAAGCCTATTTAATAAGCCTAAGTTGCTGAATGAGCCTATTTAATAAGCCTAAGTTGCTGAAATAAGCCTATTTAATGAGCCTAAGTTGCTGAATAAGCCTATTTAATAAGCCTAAGTTGCTGAATAAACCTATTTAATAAGTCTAAGTTGCTGAAATAAGCCTATTTAATAAGGCTATTTAATAAGCCTAAGTTGCTGAATAAGCCTATTTAATAAGTCTAAGTTGCTGAAATAAGGCTATTTAATAAGCCTAAGTTGCTGAAATAAGTTGCTGAAATAAGCCTGTTTAATAAGCCTAAGTTGCTGAAATAAGCCTATTTAGTAAGGCTATTTAATGAGCCTAAGTTGCTGAAATAAGCCTATTTAATAAGCCTAAGTTTCTGAACTAAGCCTATTTAATAGGCCTATTTATTAAGTCTAAGTTGCTGAAATAAACCTATTTAAAATGCTATTTAATAAGCCTGAGTTGCTGAAATAAACCTGTTTAATAAGGCTATTTAATAAGCCTAAGTTGCTGAAATAAGCCTATTTAATAAGGCTATTTAATGAGCCTAAGTTGCTGAAATAAGACTATTTAATAAGCCTAAGTTTCTGAACTAAGCCTATTTTAAAAGGTATATTTAATAAGTCTAAGTTGCTGAAATAAACCTATTTAAAAAGCTTAAGTTGCTAAAATAAGCCTATTTCATGAGGCTATTTAATAAGTCTATTTAATAAGTCTATTTAATAAGTCTATTTAATAAGTCTATTTAATAAGCCTATTTAATAAGACTATTTAATAAGTCTATTTAATAAGCCTATTTAATAAGTCTAATAAGTCTATTTAATAAGCCTATTTAATAAGCATATTTATTGAGCCTATTTAATAAGCCTATTTATTGAGCCTATTTAATAAGCATATTTATTGAGCCTATTTAATAAGCCTATTTATTGAGCCTATTTAATAAGCCGATTTAATAAGTCTATTTAATAAGCCTATTTAATAAGCCTATTTATTGAGCCTATTTAATGAGTCTATTTAATAAGCCTGTTTAATAACCCTATTTAATAAGTATTGAATGAGCCTATTTAATAAGCCTAAGTTGCAGAATAAGCCTATTTAATAAGCCTAAGTTGCTGAAATAAGCCTATTTAATAAGCCTATTTAATAAGCCTAAGTTGCTGAATAAGCCTATTTAATAAGCCTAAGTTGCTGAAATAAGGCTATTTAATAAGCCTAAGTTGCTGAAATAAGCCTATTTAATAAGCCTAAGTTGCTGAAATAAGGCTATTTAATAAGTCTAAGTTGCTGAAATAAGCCTATTTAATAAGCCTAAGTTGCTGAAATAAGTATATTTAATAAGCATAAGTTGCTGAAATAAGCCTATTTAATAAGTCTAATTTGCTGAAATAAGGCTATTTAATAAGTCTAAGTTGCTGAAATAAGCCTTTTTAATCAGCGTAAGTTGCTGAAATAAGCCTATTTAATAAGCCAAAGTTGCTGAAATAAGCCTACTTAATTAGGCTATTTAATAAGCCTAAGTGGCTGAAATAAGCCTATTTAATAAGCCTATTTAACAAGCCTATTTAATAGGCCTATTTAATAAGTCTAAGTTGATGAAATAAGCCTATTTAATAAGCCTATTTAATAGGCCTATTTAATAATTCTAAGTTGCTGAAATAAGCCTATTTAATAAGCCTAAGTTGCTGAATGAGCCTATTTAATAAGCCTAAGTTGCTGAAATAAGCCTATTTAATGAGCCTAAGTTGCTGAATAAGCCTATTTAATAAGCCTAAGTTGCTGAATAAACCTAATTAATAAGTCTAAGTTGCTGAAATAAGCCTATTTAATAAGGCTATTTAATAAGCCTAAGTTGCTGAATAAGCCTATTTAATAAGTCTAAGTTGCTGAAATAAGGCTATTTAATAAGCCTAAGTTGCTGAAATAAGTTGCTGAAATAAGCCTGTTTAATAAGCCTAAGTTGCTGAAATAAGCCTATTTAGTAAGGCTATTTAATGAGCCTAAGTTGCTGAAATAAGCCTATTTAATAAGCCTAAGTTTCTGAACTAAGCCTATTTAATAGGCCTATTTATTAAGTCTAAGTTGCTGAAATAAACCTATTTAAAATGCTATTTAATAAGCCTGAGTTGCTGAAATAAACCTGTTTAATAAGGCTATTTAATAAGCATAAGTTGCTGAAATAAGCTTTTTTAATAAGCCTAAGTTGCTGAAATAAGCCTATTTAATAAGGCTATTTAATAAGTCTAAGTTGCTGAAATAAACCTATTTAATAAGCCTAAGTTGCTAAAATAAGCCTATTTAATTAGGCCATTTAATAAGTCTATTTAATAAGCCTATTTATTAAGCCTATTTAATAAGCCTATTTAATAAGCCTATTTATTGAGCCTATTTAATAAGCCGATTTAATAAGTCTATTTAATAAGCCTATTTAATAAGCCGATTTATTGAGCCTATTTAATAAGTCTATTTAATAGCTTATTTAATAAGCCTATTTAATGAGCCTATTTAATAAGCCTATTTATTGAGCCTATTTAATAAGCCTATTTATTGAGTCTATTTAATAAGCCTATTTATTGAGCCTATTTAATAAGCCTATTTATTGAGCCTATTTAATAAGCCTATTTAATAAGTCTATTTAATAAGCCTATTTAATAAGCCTATTTAATAAGCCTATTTATTGAGCCTATTTAATAAGCCTATTTAATATGCCTATTTATTGAGCCTATTTAATAAGTCTATTTAATAAACCTATTTAATAAGCCTATTTAATAAGTATTTAATGAGCCTATTTAATAAGTCTATTTAAGAAGCCTATTTAATAGGCCTATTTAATAAGTCTAAGTTGCTGAAATAAGCCTATTTAATAAGCCTATTTAATAGGCCTATTTAATAAGTCTAAGTTGCTGAAATAAGCCTATTTAATAAGCCTAAGTTGCTGAATAAGCCTATTTAATAAGCCTAAGTTGCTGAATAAACCTATTTAATAAGTCTAAGTTGCTGAAAAAAGCCTATTTAATAAGGCTATTTAATAAGCCTAAGTTGCTGAAATAAGCCTATTTAATAAGGCTATTTAATGAGCCTAAGTTGCTGAAATAAGACTATTTAATAAGCCTAAGTTTCTGAACTAAGCCTATTTTAAAAGGTATATTTAATAAGTCTAAGTTGCTGAAATAAACCTATTTAAAAAGCTTAAGTTGCTAAAATAAGCCTATTTCATGAGGCTATTTAATAAGTCTATTTAATGTCTATTTAATAAGTCTATTTAATAAGTCTATTTAATAAGCCTATTTAATAAGACTATTTAATAAGTCTATTT
The DNA here is from genome assembly GCF_048934315.1 of Petromyzon marinus. Taxonomy (NCBI): domain Eukaryota; kingdom Metazoa; phylum Chordata; class Hyperoartia; order Petromyzontiformes; family Petromyzontidae; genus Petromyzon; species Petromyzon marinus. Next base: position 2,657,187 of record NW_027422784.1, read on the forward strand.
AATAAGCCTATTTAATAAGTCTAATAAGTCTATTTAATAAGCCTATTTAATAAGCCTATTTATTGAGCCTATTTAATAAGCCTATTTATTGAGCCTATTTAATAAGCATATTTATTGAGCCTATTTAATAAGCCTATTTATTGAGCCTATTTAATAAGCCGATTTAATAAGTCTATTTAATAAGTCTATTTAATAAGTCTATTTAATAAGTCTATTTAATAAGTCTATTTAATAAGCCTATTTAATAAGACTATTTAATAAGTCTATTTAATAAGCCTATTTAATAAGTCTAATAAGTCTATTTAATAAGCCTATTTAATAAGCCTATTTATTGAGCCTATTTAATAAGCCTATTTATTGAGCCTATTTAATAAGCATATTTATTGAGCCTATTTAATAAGCCTATTTATTGAGCCTATTTAATAAGCCGATTTAATAAGTCTATTTAATAAGCCTATTTAATAAGCCGATTTATTGAGCCTATTTAATAAGTCTATTTAATAAGCCTATTTAATAAGCCTATTTATTGAGCCTATTTAATAAGTCTATTTAATAAGCCTATTTAATAAGCCTATTTAATAAGTATTTAATGAGCCTATTTAATAAGTCTATTCAATACGCCTATTTAATAGGCCTTTTTTAATAAATCTAAGTTGCTGAAATAAGCCTATTTAATAAGCCTATTTAATAGGCCTATTTAATAAGTCTAAGTTGCTGAAATAAGCCTATTTAATAAGCCTAAGTTTCTGAATGAGCCTATTTAATAAGCCTAAGTTGCTGAAATAAGCCTATTTAATGAGCCTAAGTTGCTGAATAAGGCTATTTAATAAGCCTAAGTTGCTGAAATAAGGCTATTTAATAAGTTTAAGTTGCTGAAATAAGCCTGTTTAATAAGCCGAAGTTGCTGAAATAAGCCTATTTAATAAGGCTATTTAATGAGCCTAAGTTGCTGAACTAAGCCTATTTAATAAGCCTATTTAATAAGTCTAAGTTGCTGAAATAAACCTATTTAAAATGCTATTTAATAAGCCTAAGTTGCTGAAATAAACCTGTTTAATAAGGCTATTTAATAAGCATAAGTTGCTGAAATAAGCTTATTTAATAAGCCTAAGTTGCTGAAATAAGCCTATTTAATAAGGCTATTTAATAAGTCTAAGTTGCTGAAATAAACCTATTAAATAAGCCTAAGTTGCTAAAATAAGCCTATTTAATTAGGCTATTTAATAAGTCTATTTAATAAGCCTATTTAATAAGCCTATTTAATAAGCCTATTTAATAAGCCTATTTAATACGCCTATTTAATAAACATATTTAATAAGTATTTAATGAGCCTATTTAATAAGTCTATTTAATAAGCCTTTTTAATAAGCCTATTTAATAAGTCTATTTAATAAGCCTATTTAATAAGTCTATTTAATAAGTCTAATTAATAAGCCTATTTAATAAGTATTTAATGAGCCTATTTAATAAGCCTATTTATTGAGCCTATTTAATAAGCCTATTTATTGAGCCTATTTAATAAGCCAATTTATTGAGCCTATTTAATAAACCTATTTATTGAGCCTATTTAATAAGCCTATTTAATAAGTCTATTTAATAAGCCTATTTAATAAGCCTATTTAATAAGCCTATTTATTGAGCCTATTTAATAAGTCTATTTAATAAGCCTATTTAATAAGCCTAAGTTGCTAAAATAAGCCTATTTAATGAGGCTATTTAATAAGTCTATTTAATAAGCCTATTTAATACGCCTATTTAATAAACATATTTAATAAGTATTTAATGAGCCTATTTAATAAGTCTATTTAATAAGCCTTTTTAATAAGCCTATTTAATAAGTCTATTTAATAAGCCTATTTAATAAGTCTATTTAATAAGTCTATTTAATAAGCCTATTTAATAAGTATTTAATGAGCCTATTTAACAAGCCTATTTATTGAGCCTATTTATTAAGCCTATTTAATAAGCCTATTTATTGAGCCTATTTAATAAGCCTATTTAATATGCCTATTTATTGAGCCTATTTAATAAGTCTATTTAATAAACCTATTTAATAAGCCTATTTAATAAGTATTTAATGAGCCTATTTAATAAGTCTATTTAAGAAGCCTATTTAATAGGCCTATTTAATAAGTCTAAGTTGCTGAAATAAGCCTATTTAATAAGCCTATTTAATAGGCCTATTTAATAAGTCTAAGTTGCTGAAATAAGCCTATTTAATAAGCCTAAGTTGCTGAATAAGCCTATTTAATAAGCCTAAGTTGCTGAATAAACCTATTTAATAAGTCTAAGTTGCTGAAAAAAGCCTATTTAATAAGGCTATTTAATAAGCCTAAGTTGCTGAAATAAGCCTATTTAATAAGGCTATTTAATGAGCCTAAGTTGCTGAAATAAGACTATTTAATAAGCCTAAGTTTCTGAACTAAGCCTATTTTAAAAGGTATATTTAATAAGTCTAAGTTGCTGAAATAAACCTATTTAAAAAGCTTAAGTTGCTAAAATAAGCCTATTTCATGAGGCTATTTAATAAGTCTATTTAATGTCTATTTAATAAGTCTATTTAATAAGTCTATTTAATAAGCCTATTTAATAAGACTATTTAATAAGTCTATTTAATAAGCCTATTTAATAAGTCTAATAAGTCTATTTAATAAGCCTATTTAATAAGCCTATTTATTGAGCCTATTTAATAAGCCTATTTATTGAGCCTATTTAATAAGCATATTTATTGAGCCTATTTAATAAGCCTATTTATTGAGCCTATTTAATAAGCCGATTTAATAAGTCTATTTAATAAGTCTATTTAATAAGTCTATTTAATAAGTCTATTTAATAAGTCTATTTAATAAGCCTATTTAATAAGACTATTTAATAAGTCTATTTAATAAGCCTATTTAATAAGTCTAATAAGTCTATTTAATAAGCCTATTTAATAAGCCTATTTATTGAGCCTATTTAATAAGCCTATTTATTGAGCCTATTTAATAAGCATATTTATTGAGCCTATTTAATAAGCCTATTTATTGAGCCTATTTAATAAGCCGATTTAATAAGTCTATTTAATAAGCCTATTTAATAAGCCGATTTATTGAGCCTATTTAATAAGTCTATTTAATAAGCCTATTTAATAAGCCTATTTATTGAGCCTATTTAATAAGTCTATTTAATAAGCCTATTTAATAAGCCTATTTAATAAGTATTTAATGAGCCTATTTAATAAGTCTATTCAATACGCCTATTTAATAGGCCTTTTTTAATAAATCTAAGTTGCTGAAATAAGCCTATTTAATAAGCCTATTTAATAGGCCTATTTAATAAGTCTAAGTTGCTGAAATAAGCCTATTTAATAAGCCTAAGTTTCTGAATGAGCCTATTTAATAAGCCTAAGTTGCTGAAATAAGCCTATTTAATGAGCCTAAGTTGCTGAATAAGGCTATTTAATAAGCCTAAGTTGCTGAAATAAGGCTATTTAATAAGTTTAAGTTGCTGAAATAAGCCTGTTTAATAAGCCGAAGTTGCTGAAATAAGCCTATTTAATAAGGCTATTTAATGAGCCTAAGTTGCTGAACTAAGCCTATTTAATAAGCCTATTTAATAAGTCTAAGTTGCTGAAATAAACCTATTTAAAATGCTATTTAATAAGCCTAAGTTGCTGAAATAAACCTGTTTAATAAGGCTATTTAATAAGCATAAGTTGCTGAAATAAGCTTATTTAATAAGCCTAAGTTGCTGAAATAAGCCTATTTAATAAGGCTATTTAATAAGTCTAAGTTGCTGAAATAAACCTATTAAATAAGCCTAAGTTGCTAAAATAAGCCTATTTAATTAGGCTATTTAATAAGTCTATTTAATAAGCCTATTTAATAAGCCTATTTAATAAGCCTATTTAATAAGCCTATTTAATACGCCTATTTAATAAACATATTTAATAAGTATTTAATGAGCCTATTTAATAAGTCTATTTAATAAGCCTTTTTAATAAGCCTATTTAATAAGTCTATTTAATAAGCCTATTTAATAAGTCTATTTAATAAGTCTAATTAATAAGCCTATTTAATAAGTATTTAATGAGCCTATTTAATAAGCCTATTTATTGAGCCTATTTAATAAGCCTATTTATTGAGCCTATTTAATAAGCCAATTTATTGAGCCTATTTAATAAACCTATTTATTGAGCCTATTTAATAAGCCTATTTAATAAGTCTATTTAATAAGCCTATTTAATAAGCCTATTTAATAAGCCTATTTATTGAGCCTATTTAATAAGTCTATTTAATAAGCCTATTTAATAAGCCTAAGTTGCTAAAATAAGCCTATTTAATGAGGCTATTTAATAAGTCTATTTAATAAGCCTATTTAATACGCCTATTTAATAAACATATTTAATAAGTATTTAATGAGCCTATTTAATAAGTCTATTTAATAAGCCTTTTTAATAAGCCTATTTAATAAGTCTATTTAATAAGCCTATTTAATAAGTCTATTTAATAAGTCTATTTAATAAGCCTATTTAATAAGTATTTAATGAGCCTATTTAACAAGCCTATTTATTGAGCCTATTTATTAAGCCTATTCATTGAGCCTATTTAATAAGCCTATTTATTGAGCCTATTTAATAAGCCTATTTATTAAGTCTATTTAATAAGCCTATTTAATAAGCCTAATTAATAAGCCTATTTAATAAGCCTATTTAATGAGCCTATTTAATGAGTCTATTTAATAAGCCTGTTTAATAAGCCTATTTAACAAGTATTGAATGAGCCTATTTAATAAGCCTAAGTTGCTGAAATAAGCCTATTTAATAAGTCTAAGTTGCTGAAATAAGGCTATTTAATAAGCCTAAATTGCTGAAATAAGCCTATTTAATAAGCATAAGTTGCTGAAATAAGGCTATTTATTAAGTCTAAGTTGCTGAAATAAGTATATTTAATAAGCATAAGTTGCTGAAATAAGCTTATTTAATAAGTCTAAGTTGCTGAAATAAGGCTATTTAATAAGTCTAAGTTGCTGAAATAAGCCTTTTTAATCAGCGTAAGTTGCTGAAATAAGCCTATTTAATAAGCCTAAGTTGCTGAAATAAGGCTATTTAATAAGCATAAGTTGCTGAAATAAGCCTATTTAATAAGCCTAAGTTGCTGAAATAAGGCTATTTAATAAGTCTAAGTTGCTGAAATAAGCCTATTTAATAAGCCCAAGTTGCTGAAATAAGCCTATTTAATAAGCGTAAGTTGCTGAAATAAGGCTATTTAATAAGTCTAAGTTGCTGAAATAAGCCTATTTAATAAGCCCAAGTTGCTGAAATAAGCCTATTTAATAAGCCTAAGTTGCTGAAATAAGCCTATTTAATAGGCCTATCTAATAAGTCTAAGTTGCAGAAATAAGCATATTTCATAAGCATATTTGATGAGCCTAAGTTGCTGAAATGTCCATTTAATAAGTCGTTTTAATAAGTCTAAGTTGCTAAAATAAGCCTATTTAATAAGGCTATTTAATAAGCCTAAGTTGCTGAAATAAGCCTATTTAATAAGGCTATTTAATGAGCCTAAGTTGCTGAAATAAGCCTATTTAATAAGCCTAAGTTTCTGAACTAAGCCTATTTAAAAAGGTATATTTAATTAGTCTAAGTTGCTGAAATAAACATATTTAAAAATGCTATTTAATAAGCCTAAGTTGCTGAAATAAACCTGTTTAATAAGGCTATTTAATAAGCATAAGTTGATGAAATAAGCCTATTTTATAAGCCTAAGTTGCTAAAATAAGCCTATTTAATGAGGCTATTTAATAAGTCTATTTAATAAGCCTATTTAATACGCCTATTTAATAAGTCTATTTAATAAGCATATTTAATAAGCATATTTAATAAGCCTATTTATTGAGCCTATTTAATAAGCCTATTTAATAAGCCTATTTAATAAGCCTATTTATTGAGCCTATTTAATATGCCTATTTAATAAGTCTATTTAATAAGCCTATTTAATAAGCCTAATTAATAAGCCTATGTAATAAGCCTATTTATTGAGCCTATTTAATGAGTCTATTTAATAAGCCTGTTTAATAAGCCTATTTAATAAGTATTGAATGAGCCTATTTAATAAGCCTAAGTTGCAGAATAAGCCTATTTAATAAGCCTAAGTTGCTAAAATAAGCCTATTTAATAAGCCTATTTAATAAGCCTAAGTTGCTGAATAAGCCTATTTAATAAGCCTAAGTTGCTGAAATAAGCCTATTTAATAAGTCTAAGTTGTTGAAATAAGCCTATTTAATAAGCCTAAGTTGCTGAAATAAGCCTATTTAATAAGTCTAATTTGCTGAAATAAGGCTATTTAATAAGTCTAAGTTGCTGAAATAAGCCTTTTTAATCAGCGTAAGTTGCTGAAATAAGCCTACTTAATTAGGCTATTTAATAAGCCTAAGTTGCTGAAATAAGCCTATTTAATAAGCCTATTTAACAAGCCTATTTAATAGGCCTATTTAATAAGTCTAAGTTTATGAAATAAGCCTATTTAATACGCCTATTTAATAGGCCTATTTAATAAGTCTAAGTTGCTGAAATAAGCCTATTTAATAAGCCTAAGTTGCTGAATGAGCCTATTTAATAAGCCTAAGTTGCTGAAATAAGCCTATTTAATGAGCCTAAGTTGCTGAATAAGCCTATTTAATAAGCATAAGTTGCTGAATAAACCTATTTAATAAGTCTAAGTTGCTGAAATAAGCCTATTTAATAAGGCTATTTAATAAGCCTAAGTTGCTGAATAAGCCTATTTAATAAGTCTAAGTTGCTGAAATAAGGCTATTTAATAAGCCTAAGTTGCTGAAATAAGGCTATTTAATAAGTTTAAGTTGCTGAAATAAGCCTGTTTAATAAGCCTAAGTTGCTGAAATAAGCCTATTTAGTAAGGCTATTTAATGAGCCTAAGTTGCTGAAATAAGCCTATTTAATAAGCCTAAGTTTCTGAACTAAGCCTATTTAATAAGCCTATTTAATAAGTCTAAGTTGCTGAAATAAACCTATTTAATAAGCCTAAGTTGCTAAAATAAGCCTATTTAATTAGGCCATTTAATACGTCTATTTAATAAGCCTATTTAATAAGCCTATTTAATAAGCCTATTTAATAAGCCTATTTATTGAGCCTATTTAATAAGCCGATTTAATAAGTCTATTTAATAAGCCTATTTAATAAGCCGATTTATTGAGCCTATTTAATAAGTCTATTTAATAGCCTATTTAATAAGCCTATTTATTGAGCCTATTTAATAAGTCTATTTAATAAGCCTATTTAATAAGTATTTAATGAGCCTATTTAATAAGCCAATTTATTGAGCCTATTTAATAAGCCTATTTATTGAGTCTATTTAATAAGCCTATTTATTGAGCCTAATTAATAAGCCTATTTAATAAGCCTATTTAATGAGCCTATTTAATGAGTCTATTTAATAAGCCTGTTTAATAAGCCTATTTAACAAGTATTGAATGAGCCTATTTAATAAGCCTAAGTTGCTGAAATAAGCTTATTTAATAAGTCTAAGTTGCTGAAATAAGGCTATTTAATAAGTCTAAGTTGCTGAAATAAGCCTTTTTAATCAGCGTAAGTTGCTGAAATAAGCCTATTTAATAAGCCCAAGTTGCTGAAATAAGCCTACTTAATAAGGCTATTTAATAAGCCTAAGTTGCTGAAATAAGCCTATTTAATAAGCGTAAGTTGCTGAAATAAGGCTATTTAATAAGTCTAAGTTGCTGAAATAAGCCTATTTAATAAGCCCAAGTTGCTGAAATAAGCCTATTTAATAAGCCTAAGTTGCTGAAATAAGCCTATTTAATAGGCCTATCTAATAAGTCTAAGTTGCAGAAATAAGCATATTTCATAAGCATATTTGATGAGCCTAAGTTGCTGAAATGTCTATTTAATAAGTCGTTTTAATAAGTCTAAGTTGCTAAAATAAGCCTATTTAATAAGGCTATTTAATAAGCCTAAGTTGCTGAAATAAGCCTATTTAATAAGGCTATTTAATGAGCCTAAGTTGCTGAAATAAGCCTATTTAATAAGCCTAAGTTTCTGAACTAAGCCTATTTAAAAAGGTATATTTAATTAGTCTAAGTTGCTGAAATAAACATATTTAAAAATGCTATTTAATAAGCCTAAGTTGCTGAAATAAACCTGTTTAATAAGGCTATTTAATAAGCATAAGTTGATGAAATAAGCCTATTTTATAAGCCTAAGTTGCTAAAATAAGCCTATTTAATGAGGCTATTTAATAAGTCTATTTAATAAGCCTATTTAATACGCCTATTTAATAAGTCTATTTAATAAGCATATTTAATAAGCCTATTTAATAAGCCTATTTATTGAGCCTATTTAATAAGCCTATTTAATAAGCCTATTTAATAAGCCTATTTATTGAGCCTATTTAATATGCCTATTTAATGAGTCTATTTAATAAGCCTATTTAATAAGCCTAATTAATAAGCCTATGTAATAAGCCTATTTATTGAGCCTATTTAATGAGTCTATTTAATAAGCCTGTTTAATAAGCCTATTTAATAAGTATTGAATGAGCCTATTTAATAAGCCTAAGTTGCAGAATAAGCCTATTTAATAAGCCTAAGTTGCTGAAATAAGCCTATTTAATAAGCCTATTTAATAAGCCTAAGTTGCTGAATAAGCCTATTTAATAAGCCTAAGTTGCTGAAATAAGCCTATTTAATAAGTCTAAGTTGCTGAAATAAGCCTATTTAATAAGCCTAAGTTGCTGAAATAAGTATATTTAATAAGCATAAGTTGCTGAAATAAGCCTATTTAATAAGTCTAATTTGCTGAAATAAGGCTATTTAATAAGTCTAAGTTGCTGAAATAAGCCTTTTTAATCAGCGTAAGTTGCTGAAATAAGCCTATTTAATAAGCCAAAGTTGCTGAAATAAGCCTACTTAATTAGGCTATTTAATAAGCCTAAGTTGCTGAAATAAGCCTATTTAATAAGCCTATTTAACAAGCCTATATAATAGGCCTATTTAATAAGTCTAAGTTTATGAAATAAGCCTATTTAATATGCCTATTTAATAGGCCTATTTAATAAGTCTAAGTTGCTGAAATAAGCCTATTTAATAAGCCTAAGTTGCTGAATGAGCCTTTTTAATAAGCCTAAGTTGCTGAAATAAGCCTATTTAATGAGCCTAAGTTGCTGAATAAGCCTATTTAATAAGCCTAAGTTGCTGAATAAACCTATTTAATAAGTCTAAGTTGCTGAAATAAGCCTATTTAATAAGGCTATTTAATAAGCCTAAGTTGCTGAATAAGCCTATTTAATAAGTCTAAGTTGCTGAAATAAGGCTATTTAATAAGCCTAAGTTGCTGAAATAAGGCTATTTAATAAGTTTAAGTTGCTGAAATAAGCCTGTTTAATAAGCCTAAGTTGCTGAAATAAGCCTATTTAGTAAGGCTATTTAATGAGCCTAAGTTGCTGAAATAAGCCTATTTAATAAGCCTAAGTTTCTGAACTAAGCCTATTTAATAAGCCTATTTAATAAGTATAAGTTGCTGAAATAAACCTATTTAATAAGCCTAAGTTGCTAAAATAAGCCTATTTAATTAGGCCATTTAATACATCTATTTAATAAGCCTATTTAATAAGCCTATTTAATAAGCCTATTTAATAAGCCTATTTATTGAGCCTATTTAATAAGCCGATTTAATAAGTCTATTTAATAAGCCTATTTAATAAGCCGATTTATTGAGCCTATTTAATAAGTCTATTTAATAGCCTATTTAATAAGCCTATTTATTGAGCCTATTTAATAAGTCTATTTAATAAGCCTATTTAATAAGTATTTAATGAGCCTATTTAATAAGCCAATTTATTGAGCCTATTTAATAAGCCTATTTATTGAGTCTATTTAATAAGCCTATTTATTGAGCCTATTTAATAAGCCTATTTATTGAGCCTATTTAATAAGCCTATTTAATAAGTCTATTTAATAAGCCTATTTAATAAGCCTATTTAATAAGCCTATTTATTGAGCCTATTTAATAAGCCTATTTAATAAGCCTATTTATTGAGCCTATTTAATAAGTCTATTTAATAAGCCTATTTAATAAGCCTATTTAATAAGTATTTAATGAGCCTATTTAATAAGCCTATTTAATAGGCCTATTTAATAAGTCTAAGTTGCTGAAATAAGCCTATTTAATAAGCCTATTTAATAGGCCTATTTAATAAGTCTAAGTTGCTGAAATAAGCCTATTTAATAAGCCTAAGTTGCTGAATAAGCCTATTTAATAAGCCTAAGTTGCTGAATAAACCTATTTAATAAGTCTAAGTTGCTGAAAAAAGCCTATTTAATAAGGCTATTTAATAAGCCTAAGTTGCTGAAATAAGCCTATTTAATAAGGCAATTTAATGAGCCTAAGTTGCTGAAATAAGACTATTTAATAAGCCTAAGTTTCTGAACTAAGCCTATTTAAAAAGGTATATTTAATAAGTCTAAGTTGCTGAAATAAACCTATTTAAAAATGCTATTTAATAAGCCTAAGTTGCTGAAATAAACCTGTTTAATAAGGCTATTTAATAAGCATAAGTTGCTGAAATAAGCTTATTTAATAAGCCTAACTTGCTGAAATAAGCCTATTTAATAAGGCTCTTTAATAAGTCTAAGTTGCTGAAATAAACCTATTTAATAAGCTTAAGTTGCTAAAATAAGCCTATTTCATGAGGCTATTTAATAAGTCTATTTAATAAGTCTATTTAATAAGCCTATTTAATAAGACTATTTAATAAGTCTATTTAATAAGCCTATTTAATAAGTCTAATAAGTCTATTTAATAAGCCTATTTAATAAGCCTATTTATTGAGCCTATTTAATAAGCCTATTTATTGAGCCTATTTAATAAGCATATTTATTGAGCCTATTTAATAAGCCTATTTATTGAGCCTATTTAATAAGCCGATTTAATAAGTCTATTTAATAAGCCTATTTAATAAGCCGATTTATTGAGCCTATTTAATAAGTCTATTTAATAAGCCTATTTAATAAGCCTATTTATTGAGCCTATTTAATAAGTCTATTTAATAAGCCTATTTAATAAGCCTATTTAATAAGTATTTAATGAGCCTATTTAATAAGTCTATTCAATACGCCTATTTAATAGGCCTTTTTTAATAAATCTAAGTTGCTGAAATAAGCCTCTTTAATAAGCCTATTTAATAGGCCTATTTAATAAGTCTAAGTTGCTGAAATAAGCCTATTTAATAAGCCTAAGTTTCTGAATGAGCCTATTTAATAAGCCTAAGTTGCTGAAATAAGCTATTTGATAAGTCTAAGTTGCTGAAATAAGCCTATTTAATAAGCCTAAGTTGCTGAATAAGGCTATTTAATAAGCCTAAGTTGCTGAAATGAGGCTATTTAATAAGTTTAAGTTGCTGAAATAAGCCTGTTTAATAAGCCTAAGTTGCTGAAATAAGCCTATTTAATAAGGCTATTTAATAAGTCTAAGTTGCTGAAATAAACCTATTTAAAATGCTATTTAATAAGCCTAAGTTGCTGAAATAAACCTGTTTAATAAGGCTATTCAATAAGCATAAGTTGCTGAAATAAGGTTATTTAATAAGCCTAAGTTGCTGAAATAATCCTATTTAATAAGGCTACTTAATAAGTCTAAGTTGCTGAAATAAACCTATTAAATAAGCCTAAGTTGCTAAAATAAGCCTATTTAATTAGGCTATTTAATAAGTCTATTTAATAAGCCTATTTAATAAGCCTATTTAATAAGCCTATTTAATAAGCCTATTTAATACGCCTATTTAATAAACATATTTAATAAGTATTTAATGAGCCTATTTAATAAGTCTATTTAATAAGCCTTTTTAATAAGCCTATTTAATAAGTATATTTAATAAGCCTATTTAATAAGTCTATTTAATAAGTCTATTTAATAAGCCTATTTAATAAGTATTTAATGAGCCTATTTAATAAGCCTATTTATTGAGCCTATTTAATAAGCCTATTTATTGAGCCTATTTAATAAGCCTATTTATTGAGCCTATTTAATAAGCCTATTTATTGAGCCTATTTAATAAGCCTATTTAATAAGTCTATTTAATAAGCCTATTTAATAAGCCTATTTAATAAGCCTATTTATTGAGCCTATTTAATAAGCCTATTTAATAAGCCTATTTATTGAGCCTATTTATTAAGTCTATTTAATAAGCCTATTTAATAAGCCTATTTAATAAGTATTTAATGAGCCTATTTAATAAGTCTATTTAATAAGCCTATTTAATAGGCCTATTTAATAAGTCTAAGTTGCTGAAATAAGCCTATTTAATAAGCCTATTTAATAGGTCTATTTAATAAGTCTAAGTTGCTGAAATAAGCCTATTTAATAAGCCTAAGTTGCTGAATAAGGCTATTTAATAAGCCTAAGTTGCTGAATAAACCTATTTAATAAGTCTAAGTTGCTGAAATAAGCCTATTTAATAAGGCTATTTAATAAGCCTAAGTTGCTGAAATGAGCCTATTTAATAAGGCTATTTAATGAGCCTAAGTTGCTGAAATAAGACTATTTAATAAGCCTAAGTTTCTGAACTAAGCCTATTTAAAAAGGTATATTTAATAAGTCTAAGTTGCTGAAATAAACCTATTAAAAATGCTATTTAATAAGCCTAAGTTGCTGAAATAAACCTATTTAATAAGCCTAAGTTGCTAAAATAAGCCTATTTCATGAGGCTATTTAATAAGTCTATTTAATAAGTCTATTTAATAAGTCTATTTAATAAGCCTATTTAATAAGCCTATTTAATAAGCCTAATTAATACACCTATTTAATAAACATATTTAATAAGTATTTAATGAGCCTATTTAATAAGTCTATTTAATAAGCCTTTTTAATAAGACTATATAATAAGTCTATTTAATAAGACTATTTAATAAGTCTATTTAATAAGTCTATTTAATAAGCGCATTTAATAAGTATTTAATGAGCCTATTTAATAAGCCTATTTATTGAGCCTATTTAATAAGCCTATTTATTGAGCATATTTAATAAGCATATTTATTGAGCCTATTTAATAAGCCTATTTATTGAGCCTATTTAATAAGCCGATTTAATAAGTCTATTTAATAAGCCTATTTAATAAGCCTATTTAATAAGCCTATTTATTGAGCCTATTTAATAAGCCTATTTAATAAGTCGATTTATTGAGCCTATTTAATAAGTCTATTTAATAAGCCTATTTAATAAGCCTATTTAATAAGTCTAAGTTGCTGAAATAAGCCTATTTAATAAGCCTATTTAATAGGCCTATTTAATAAGTATAAGTTGCTGAAATAAGCCTATTTAATAAGTCTAAGTTGCTAAAATAAACCTATTAAATAAGCCTAAGTTGCTAAAATAAGCCTATTTAATTAGGCTATTTAATAAGTCTATTTAATAAGCCTATTTAATAAGCCTATTTAATAAGCCTATTTAATAAGCCTATTTAATACGCCTATTTAATAAACATATTTAATAAGTATTTAATGAGCCTATTTAATAAGTCTATTTAATAAGCCTTTTTAATAAGCCTATTTAATAAGTCTATTTAATAAGCCTATTTAATAAGTCTATTTAATAAGTCTATTTAATAAGCCTATTTAATAAGTATTTAATGAGCCTATTTAATAAGCCTATTTATTGAGCCTATTTAATAAGCCTATTTCTTGAGCCTATTTAATAAGCCTATTTATTGAGCCTATTTAATAAGCCTATTTATTGAGCCTATTTAATACGCCTATTTAATAAGTCTATTTAATACGCCTATTTAATAAGCCTATTTAATAAGCCTCTTTAGTAAGCCTATTTAATAAGCCTATTTAATAAGCCTATTTAATAAGCCTATTTATTGAGCCTATTTAATAAGCCTATTTAATAAGCCTATTTATTGAGCCTATTTAATAAGTCTATTTAATAAGCCTATTTAATAAGCCTATTTAATAAGTATTTAATGAGCCTATTTAATAAGCCTATTTAATAGGCCTATTTAATAAGTCTAAGTTGCTGAAATAAGCCTATTTAATAAGCCTATTTAATAGGCCTATTTAATAAGTCTAAGTTGCTGAAATAAGCCTATTTAATAAGCCTAAGTTGCTGAATAAGCCTATTTAATAAGCCTAAGTTGCTGAATAAACCTATTTAATAAGTCTAAGTTGCTGAAAAAAGCCTATTTAATAAGGCTATTTAATAAGCCTAAGTTGCTGAAATAAGCCTATTTAATAAGGCAATTTAATGAGCCTAAGTTGCTGAAATAAGACTATTTAATAAGCCTAAGTTTCTGAACTAAGCCTATTTAAAAAGGTATATTTAATAAGTCTAAGTTGCTGAAATAAACCTATTTAAAAATGCTATTTAATAAGCCTAAGTTGCTGAAATAAACCTGTTTAATAAGGCTATTTAATAAGCATAAGTTGCTGAAATAAGCTTATTTAATAAGCCTAACTTGCTGAAATAAGCCTATTTAATAAGGCTCTTTAATAAGTCTAAGTTGCTGAAATAAACCTATTTAATAAGCTTAAGTTGCTAAAATAAGCCTATTTCATGAGGCTATTTAATAAGTCTATTTAATAAGTCTATTTAATAAGCCTATTTAATAAGACTATTTAATAAGTCTATTTAATAAGCCTATTTAATAAGTCTAATAAGTCTATTTAATAAGCCTATTTAATAAGCCTATTTATTGAGCCTATTTAATAAGCCTATTTATTGAGCCTATTTAATAAGCATATTTATTGAGCCTATTTAATAAGCCTATTTATTGAGCCTATTTAATAAGCCGATTTAATAAGTCTATTTAATAAGCCTATTTAATAAGCCGATTTATTGAGCCTATTTAATAAGTCTATTTAATAAGCCTATTTAATAAGCCTATTTATTGAGCCTATTTAATAAGTCTATTTAATAAGCCTATTTAATAAGCCTATTTAATAAGTATTTAATGAGCCTATTTAATAAGTCTATTCAATACGCCTATTTAATAGGCCTTTTTTAATAAATCTAAGTTGCTGAAATAAGCCTCTTTAATAAGCCTATTTAATAGGCCTATTTAATAAGTCTAAGTTGCTGAAATAAGCCTATTTAATAAGCCTAAGTTTCTGAATGAGCCTATTTAATAAGCCTAAGTTGCTGAAATAAGCTATTTGATAAGTCTAAGTTGCTGAAATAAGCCTATTTAATAAGCCTAAGTTGCTGAATAAGGCTATTTAATAAGCCTAAGTTGCTGAAATAAGGCTATTTAATAAGTTTAAGTTGCTGAAATAAGCCTGTTTAATAAGCCTAAGTTGCTGAAATAAGCCTATTTAATAAGGCTATTTAATAAGTCTAAGTTGCTGAAATAAACCTATTTAAAATGCTATTTAATAAGCCTAAGTTGCTGAAATAAACCTGTTTAATAAGGCTATTCAATAAGCATAAGTTGCTGAAATAAGGTTATTTAATAAGCCTAAGTTGCTGAAATAATCCTATTTAATAAGGCTACTTAATAAGTCTAAGTTGCTGAAATAAACCTATTAAATAAGCCTAAGTTGCTAAAATAAGCCTATTTAATTAGGCTATTTAATAAGTCTATTTAATAAGCCTATTTAATAAGCCTATTTAATAAGCCTATTTAATAAGCCTATTTAATACGCCTATTTAATAAACATATTTAATAAGTATTTAATGAGCCTATTTAATAAGTCTATTTAATAAGCCTTTTTAATAAGCCTATTTAATAAGTCTATTTAATAAGCCTATTTAATAAGTCTATTTAATAAGTCTATTTAATAAGCCTATTTAATAAGTATTTAATGAGCCTATTTAATAAGCCTATTTATTGAGCCTATTTAATAAGCCTATTTATTGAGCCTATTTAATAAGCCTATTTATTGAGCCTATTTAATAAGCCTATTTATTGAGCCTATTTAATAAGCCTATTTAATAAGTCTATTTAATAAGCCTATTTAATAAGCCTATTTAATAAGCCTATTTATTGAGCCTATTTAATAAGCCTATTTAATAAGCCTATTTATTGAGCCTATTTATTAAGTCTATTTAATAAGCCTATTTAATAAGCCTATTTAATAAGTATTTAATGAGCCTATTTAATAAGTCTATTTAATAAGCCTATTTAATAGGCCTATTTAATAAGTCTAAGTTGCTGAAATAAGCCTATTTAATAAGCCTATTTAATAGGTCTATTTAATAAGTCTAAGTTGCTGAAATAAGCCTATTTAATAAGCCTAAGTTGCTGAATAAGGCTATTTAATAAGCCTAAGTTGCTGAATAAACCTATTTAATAAGTCTAAGTTGCTGAAATAAGCCTATTTAATAAGGCTATTTAATAAGCCTAAGTTGCTGAAATGAGCCTATTTAATAAGGCTATTTAATGAGCCTAAGTTGCTGAAATAAGACTATTTAATAAGCCTAAGTTTCTGAACTAAGCCTATTTAAAAAGGTATATTTAATAAGTCTAAGTTGCTGAAATAAACCTATTAAAAATGCTATTTAATAAGCCTAAGTTGCTGAAATAAACCTATTTAATAAGCCTAAGTTGCTAAAATAAGCCTATTTCATGAGGCTATTTAATAAGTCTATTTAATAAGTCTATTTAATAAGTCTATTTAATAAGCCTATTTAATAAGCCTATTTAATAAGCCTAATTAATACACCTATTTAATAAACATATTTAATAAGTATTTAATGAGCCTATTTAATAAGTCTATTTAATAAGCCTTTTTAATAAGACTATATAATAAGTCTATTTAATAAGACTATTTAATAAGTCTATTTAATAAGTCTATTTAATAAGCGCATTTAATAAGTATTTAATGAGCCTATTTAATAAGCCTATTTATTGAGCCTATTTAATAAGCCTATTTATTGAGCATATTTAATAAGCATATTTATTGAGCCTATTTAATAAGCCTATTTATTGAGCCTATTTAATAAGCCGATTTAATAAGTCTATTTAATAAGCCTATTTAATAAGCCTATTTAATAAGCCTATTTATTGAGCCTATTTAATAAGCCTATTTAATAAGTCGATTTATTGAGCCTATTTAATAAGTCTATTTAATAAGCCTATTTAATAAGCCTATTTAATAAGTCTAAGTTGCTGAAATAAGCCTATTTAATAAGCCTATTTAATAGGCCTATTTAATAAGTATAAGTTGCTGAAATAAGCCTATTTAATAAGTCTAAGTTGCTGAAATAAACCTATTAAATAAGCCTAAGTTGCTAAAATAAGCCTATTTAATTAGGCTATTTAATAAGTCTATTTAATAAGCCTATTTAATAAGCCTATTTAATAAGCCTATTTAATAAGCCTATTTAATACGCCTATTTAATAAACATATTTAATAAGTATTTAATGAGCCTATTTAATAAGTCTATTTAATAAGCCTTTTTAATAAGCCTATTTAATAAGTCTATTTAATAAGCCTATTTAATAAGTCTATTTAATAAGTCTATTTAATAAGCCTATTTAATAAGTATTTAATGAGCCTATTTAATAAGCCTATTTATTGAGCCTATTTAATAAGCCTATTTCTTGAGCCTATTTAATAAGCCTATTTATTGAGCCTATTTAATAAGCCTATTTATTGAGCCTATTTAATAAGCCTATTTAATAAGTCTATTTAATACGCCTATTTAATAAGCCGATTTAATAAGCCTATTTATTGAGCCTATTTAATAAGCCTATTTAATAAGCCTATTTATTGAGCCTATTTAATAAGACTATTTAATAAGCCTATTTAATAAGCCTATTTAATAAGTATTTAATGAGCCTATTTAATAAGTCTATTTAATAAGCCTATTTAATAAGCCTATTTAATAAGTCTAATTTGCTGAAATAAGCCTATTTAATAAGCCTATTTAATAGGCCTATTTAATAAGTCTAAGTTGCTGAAATAAGCCTATTTAATAAGCCTAAGTTGCTGAATAAGGCTATTTAATAAGCCTAAGTTGCTGAATAAACCTATTTAATAAGTCTAAGTTGCTGAAATAAGCCTATTTAATAAGGCTATTTAATAAGCCTAAGTTGCTGAAATAAGCCTATTTAATAAGGCTATTTAATGAGCCTAAGTTTGAGAAATAAGACTATTTAATAAGCCTAAGTTTCTGAACTAAGCCTATTTAAAAAGGTATATTTAATAAGTCTAAGTTGCTGAAATAAACCTATTTAAAAATGCTATTTAATAAGCCTAAGTTGCTGAAATAAACCTGTTTAATAAGGCTATTTAATAAGCATAAGTTGCTGAAATAAGCTTATTTAATAAGCCTAAGTTGCTGAAATAAGCCTATTTAATAAGGCTCTTTAATAAGTCTAAGTTGCTGAAATAAACCTATTTAATAAGCCTAAGTTGCTAAAATAAGCCTATTTCATGAGGCTATTTAATAAGTCTATTTAATAAGTCTATTTAATAAGTCTATTTAATAAGCCTATTTAATAAGCCTATTTAATAAGCCTAATTAATACACCTATTTAATAAACATATTTAATAAGTATTTAATGAGCCTATTTAATAAGCCTATTTATTGAGCCTATTTAATAAGCCTATTTATTGAGCCTATTTAATAAGCATATTTATTGAGCCTATTTAATAAGCCTATTTATTGAGCCTATTTAATAAGCCGATTTAATAAGTCTATTTAATAAGCCTATTTAATAAGCCTATTTATTGAGCCTATTTAATAAGCCTATTTAATAAGCCGATTTATTGAGCCTATTTAATAAGTCTATTTAATAAGCCTATTTAATAAGCCTATTTAATACGTATTTAATGAGCCTATTTAATAAGTCTATTTAATAAGCCTATTTAATAGGCCTATTTAATAAGTCTAAGTTGCTGAAATAAGCCTATTTAATAAGCCTATTTAATAGGCCTATTTAATAAGTCTAAGTTGCTGAAATAAGCCTATTTAATAAGCCTAAGTTGCTGAATAAGCCTATTTAATAAGCCTAAGTTGCTGAATAAACCTATTTAATAAGTCTAAGTTGCTGAAATAAGCCTATTTAATAAGGCTATTTAATAAGCCTAAGTTGCTGAAATAAGCCTATTTAATAAGGCTATTTAATGAGCCTAAGTTGCTGAAATAAGACTATTTAATAAGCCTAAGTTTCTGAACTAAGCCTATTTAAAAAGGTATATTTAATAAGTCTAAGTTGCTGAAATAAACCTATTTAAAAATGCTATTTAATAAGCCTAAGTTGCTGAAATAAACCTGTTTAATAAGGCTATTTAATAAGCATAAGTTGCTGAAATAAGCTTATTTAATAAGCCTAAGTTGCTGAAATAAGCCTATTTAATAAGGCAGCCTATTTAATAAGGCTCTTTAATAAGTCTAAGTTGCTGAAATAAACCTATTTAATAAGCCTAAGTTGCTAAAATAAGCCTATTTAATACGTCTATTTAATAAGTCTATTTAATAAGTCTATTTAATAAGTCTATTTAATAAGCCTATTTAATAAGCCTAATTAATACACCTATTTAATAAACATATTTAATAAGTATTTAATGAGCCTATTTAATAAGTCTATTTAATAAGCCTTTTTAATAAGACTATTTAATAAGTCTATTTAATAAGACTATTTAATAAGTCTATTTAATAAGTCTATTTAATAAGCGTATTTAATAAGTATTTAATGAGCCTATTTAATAAGCCTATTTATTGAGCCTATTTAATAAGCCTATTTATTGAGCCTATTTAATAAGCATATTTATTGAGCCTGTTTAATAAGCCTATTTATTGAGACTATTTAATAAGCTGATTTAATAAGTCTATTTAATAAGCCTATTTAATAAGCCTATTTAATAAGCCTATTTATTGAGCCTATTTAATAAGCCTATTTAATAAGCCGATTTATTGAGCCTATTTAATAAGTCTATTTAATAAGCCTATTTAATAAGCCTATTTAATAAGTATTTAATGAGCCTATTTAATAAGTCTATTTAATAAGCCTATTTAATAGGCCTATTTAATAAGTATAAGTTGCTGAAATAAGCCTATTTAATAAGCCTATTTAATAGGCCTATTTAATAAGTCTAAGTTGCTGAAATAAGCCTATTTAATAAGCCTAAGTTGCTGAATAAGCCTATTTAATAAGCCTAAGTTGCTGAATAAACCTATTTAATAAGTCTAAGTTGCTGAAATAAGCCTATTTAATAAGGCTATTTAATAAGCCTAAGTTGCTGAAATAAGCCTATTTCAAAAGGCTATTTAATGAGCCTAAGTTGCTGAAATAAGACTATTTAATAAGCCTAAGTTTCTGAACTAAGCCTATTTAAAAAGGTATATTTACTAAGTCTAAGTTGCTGAAATAAACCTATTTAAAAATGCTATTTAATAAGCCTAAGTTGCTGAAATAAACCTGTTTAA
The DNA here is from genome assembly GCF_048934315.1 of Petromyzon marinus. NCBI lineage: Eukaryota > Metazoa > Chordata > Hyperoartia > Petromyzontiformes > Petromyzontidae > Petromyzon > Petromyzon marinus. The sequence goes on from NW_027422784.1 coordinate 2,677,571, forward strand.
TAACCCTATTTAATAAGCATAAGTTGCTGAAATAAGCTTATTTAATAAGCCTAAGTTGCTGAAATAAGCCTATTTAATAAGGCTCTTTAATAAGTCTAAGTTGCTGAAATAAACCTATTTAATAAGCCTAAGTTACTAAAATAAGCCTATTTCATGAGGCTATTTAATAAGTCTATTTAATAAGTCTATTTAATAAGCCTATTTAATAAGTCTATTTAATAAGCCTAATTAATACACCTATTTAATAAACATATTTAATAAGTATTTAATGAGCCTATTTAATAAGTCTATTTAATAAGCCTTTTTAATAAGACTATTTAATAAGTCTATTTAATAAGCCTATTTAATAAGTCTATTTAATAAGTCTATTTAATAAGCCTATTTAATAAATATTTAATGAGCCTATTTAATAAGCCTATTTATTGAGCCTATTTAATAAGCCTATTTATTGAGCCTATTTAATAAGCATATTTATTGAGCCTATTTAATAAGCCTATTTATTGTGCCTATTTAATAAGCCGATTTAATAAGTCTATTTAATAAGCCTATTTAATAAGCCTATTTAATAAGCCTATTTATTGAGCCTATTTAATAAGCCTATTTAATAAGCCGATTTATTGAGCCTATTTAATAAGTCTATTTAATAAGCCTATTTAATAAGCCGATTTATTGAGCCTATTTAATAAGTCTATTTTATAAGCCTATTTAATAAGCCTATTTAATAAGTATTTAATGAGCCTATTTAATAAGTCTATTTAATAAGCCTATTTAATAGGCCTTTTTTAATAAGCCTAAGTTACTGAAATAAGCCTATTTAATAAGTCTAAGTTGCTGAAATAAGCCTATTTAATAAGCCTATTTAATAGGCCTATTTAATAAGTCTAAGTTGCTGAAATAAGCTTATTTAATAAGCCTAAGTTTCTGAATGAGCCTATTTAATAAGCCTAAGTTGCTGAAATAAGCCTATTAAATAAGCCTAAGTTGCTGAATAAGCCTATTTAATAAGCCTAAGTTGCTGAATAAACCTATTTAATAAGTCTAAGTTGCTGAAATAAGCATATTTAATAAGGCTATTTAATAAGCCTAAGTTGCTGAATAAGCCTATTTAATAAGGCTATTTAATGAGCCTAAGTTGCTGAAATAAGACTATTTAATAAGCCTAAGTTTCTGAACTAAGCCTATTTTAAAAGGTATATTTAATAAGTCTAAGTTGCTGAAATAAACCTGTTTAATAAGGCTATTTAATAAGAATAAGTTGCTGAAATAAGCTTATTTAATAAGCCTAAGTTGCTGAAATAAGCCTATTTAATAAAGCTCTTTAATAAGTCTAAGTTGCTGAAATAAACCTATTTAATAAGCCTAAGTTGCTAAAATAAGCCTATTTAATGAGGCTATTTAATACGTCTATTTAATAAGCCTATTTAATAAGCCTATTTAATAAGCCTATTTAATAAGCCTATTTAATGAGTCTATTTAATAAGTCTATTTAATAAGTATTTAATGAGCCTATTTAATAAGCCTATTTATTGAGCCTATTTAATAAGCCTATTTATTGAGCCTATTTAATAAGCCTATTTATTGAGCCTATTTAATAAGCCTATTTATTGAGCCTATTTAATAAGCCTATTTAATAAGTCTATTTAATAAGCCTATTTAATAAGCCTATTTAATAAGCCTATTTATTGAGCCTATTTAATAAGCCTATTTAATAAGCCTATTTATTGAGCCTATTTAATAAGTCTATTTAATAAGCCTATTTAACAAGCCTATTTAATAATTATTTAATGAGTCTGTTTAATAAGTCTATTTAATAAGCCTATTTAATAGGCCTATTTAATAAGTCTAAGTTGCTGAAATAAGCCTATTTAATAAGTCTATTTAATAGGCCTATTTAATAAGTCTAAGTTGCTGAAATAAGCCTATTTAATAAGGCTATTTAATAAGAATAAGTTGCTGAAATAAGCTTATTTAATAAGCCTAAATTGCTGAAATAAGCCTATTTAATAAAGCTCTTTAATAAGTCTAAGTTGCTGAAATAAACCTATTTAATAAGCCTAAGTTGCTAAAATAAGCCTATTTAATGAGGCTATTTAATACGTCTATTTAATAAGCCTATTTAATAAGCCTATTTAATAAGCCTATTTAATAAGCCTATTTAATGAGTCTATTTAATAAGTCTATTTAATAAGTATTTAATGAGCCTATTTAATAAGCCTATTTATTGAGCCTATTTAATAAGCCTATTTATTGAGCCTATTTAATAAGCCTATTTATTGAGCCTATTTAATAAACCTATTTATTGAGCCTATTTAATAAGCCTATTTAATAAGTCTATTTAATAAGCCTATTTAATAAGCCTATTTAATAAGCCTATTTATTGAGCCTATTTAATAAGCCTATTTAATAAGCCTATTTATTGAGCCTATTTAATAAGTCTATTTAATAAGCCTATTTAACAAGCCTATTTAATAATTATTTAATGAGCCTGTTTAATAAGTCTATTTAATAAGCCTATTTAATAGGCCTATTTAATAAGTCTAAGTTGCTGAAATAAGCCTATTTAATAAGTCTATTTAATAGGCCTATTTAATAAGTCTAAGTTGCTGAAATAAGCCTATTTAATAAGCCTAAGTTTCTGAATGAGCCTATTTAATAAGCCTAAGTTGCCAAAATATGCCTATTTAATAAGCCTAAGTTGCTGAATAAGCCTATTTAATAAGCCTAAGTTGCTGAAATAAGCCTATTTAGTAAGTCTAAGTTGCTGAAATAAGCCTATTTAATAATCCTAAGTTGCTGAAATAAGCCTATTTAATAAGCCTAAGTTGCTGAAATAAGGCTATTTAATAAGTCTAAGTTGCTGAAATAAGCCTATTTAATAAGCCTAAGTTGCTGAAATAAGTATATTTATTAAGCATGAGTTGCTGAAATAAGCCTATTTAATGAGTCTAGGTTGCTGAAATAAGGCTATTTAATAAGTCTAAGTTGCTGAAATAAGCCTTTTTAATCAGCGTAAGTTGCTGAAATAAGCCTATTTAATAAGCCCAAGTTGCTGAAATAAGCCTACTTAATTAGGCTATTTAATAAGCCTAAGTTGCTGAAATAAGCCTATTTAATAAGCGTAAGTTGCTGAAATAAGGCTATTTAATAAGCCTAAGTTGCTGAAATAAGCCTATTTAATGAGCTATTTAATAAGTCTATTTAATAAGCCTATTTAATAAGCCTATTTAATAAGCCTATTTAATAAGCCTATGTAATAAGTCTATTTAATAAGTCTATTTAATAAGTATTTAATGAGCCTATTTAATAAGCCTATTTATTGAGCCTATTTAATAAGCCTATTTATTGAGCCTATTTAATAAGCCTATTTATTGAGCCTATTTAATAAGCCTATTTATTAAGTCTATTTAATAAGCCTATTTAATGAGCCTATTTATTGAGCCTATTTAATAAGCCTATTTAATAAGCCTATTTATTGAGCCTATTTAATAAGTCTATTTAATAAGCCTATTTAATAAGCCTATTTAATAAGTATTTAATGAGCCTATTTAATAAGTCTATTTAATAAGCCTATTTAATAGGCCTATTTAATAAGTCTAAGTTGCTGAAATAAGCCTATTTAATAAGCCTAAGTTTCTGAATGAGCCTATTTAATAAGCCTAAGTTGCTGAAATAAGCCTATTTAATAAGCCTAAGTTGCTGAATAAGCCTATTTAATAAGCCTAAGTTGCTGAAATAAGCCTATTTAATAAGTCTAAGTTGCTGAAATAAGGCTATTTAATAAGCCTAAGTTGCTGAAATAAGCCTATTTAATAAGGCTAAGTTGCTGAAATAAGGCTATTTAATAAGTCTAAGTTGCTGAAATAAGCCTATTTAATAAGCCTAAGTTGCTGAAATAAGTATATTTAATAAGCATAAGTTGCTGAAATAAGCCTATTTAATGAGTCTAAGTTGCTGAAATAAGGCTATTTAATAAGTCTAAGTTGCTGAAATAAGTCTTTTTAATCAGCGTAAGTTGCTGAAATAAGCCTACTTAATTAGGCTATTTAATAAGCCTAAGTTGCTGAAATAAGCCTATTTAATAAGCGTAAGTTACTGAAATAAGGCTATTTAATAAGCCTATTTAATAAGCCTAAGTTGCTGAAATAAGCCTATTTGATAAGTCTAAGTTGCTGAAATAAGGCTATTTAATAAGCCTAAGTTGCTGAAATAAGCCTATTTAATAAGCCTAAGTTGCTGAAATAAGGCTATTTAATGAGTCCAAGTTGCTGAAATAAGCCGATTTAATAAGCCTAAGTTGCTGAAATAAGTATATTTAATAAGCCTAAGTTGCTGAAATAAGCCTGTTTAATAAGCCTAAGTTGCTGAAATAAGCGTATTTAATAAGCCTATTTAACAAGCCTATTTAATATGCCTATTTAGTAAGTCTAAGTTGCTGAAATAAGGCTATTTAATAAGCCTAAGTTGCTGAAATAAGCCTATTTAATAAGCCTAAGTTGCTGAAATAAGTATATTTAATAAGCATAAGTTGCTGAAATAAGCCTATTTAATAAGTCTAAGTTGCTGAAATAAGGGTATTTAATAAGCCTAAGTTGCTAAAATAAGGCTATTTAATAAGTTTAAGTTGCTGAAATAAGCCTATTTAATAAGCCTAAGTTGCTGAAATAAGCCTATTTAATAAGGCTATTTAATGAGCCTAAGTTGCTGAAATAAGCCTATTTAATAAGCCTAAGTTTCTGAACTAAGCCTATTTAAAAACGTATATTTAATAAGTCTAAGTTGCTGAAATAAACCTATTTAAAAATGCTATTTAATAAGCCTAAGTTGCTGAAATAAACCTGTTTAATAAGGCTATTTAATAAGCATAAGTTGCTGAAATAAGCCTATTTAATAAGCCTAAGTTGCTGAATAAGCGTATTTCATAAGCCTAAGTTGCTGAAATAAGCCTTTTTAATATGTCTCAGTTGCTGAAATAAGCCTATTTAATAAGCCTAAGTCGCTGAAATAAGCCTATTTAAATAGGCTATTTAATAAGCCTAAGTTGCTGAATAAGCCTATTTAATAAGTCTAAGTTGCTGAAATAAGGCTATTTAATAAGCCTAAGTTGCTGAAATAAGCCTATTTAATAAGCCTACGTTGGTGAACTAAGCCTATATAAAAAGGTCTATTTAATAAGTCTAAGTTGCTGAAAAAACCTATTTAAAAATGCTATTTAATAAGCCTAAATTGCTAGAAATAAAACTGTTTAATAAGGCTATTTAATAAGCATAAGTTACTGAAATAAGCCTATTTAATTAGGCTATTTAATAAGCCTAAGTTGCTGAAATAAGCCTATTTAATAAGCGTAAGTTGCTGAAATAAGGCTATTTAATAAGCCTAAGTTGCTGAAATAAGCCTATTTAATAAGCGTAAGTTGCTGAAATAAGGCTATTTAATAAGCCTAAGTTGCTGAAATAAGCCTATTTAATGAGCTATTTAATAAGTCTATTTAATAAGCCTATTTAATAAGCCTATTTAATAAGCCTATTTAATAAGCCTATGTAATAAGTCTATTTAATAAGTCTATTTAATAAGTATTTAATGAGCCTATTTAATAAGCCTATTTATTGAGCCTATTTAATAAGCCTATTTATTGAGCCTATTTAATAAGCCTATTTATTGAGCCTATTTAATAAGCCTATTTATTAAGTCTATTTAATAAGCCTATTTATTGAGCCTATTTAATAAGCCTATTTAATAAGCCTATTTATTGAGCCTATTTAATAAGTCTATTTAATAAGCCTATTAATAAGCCTATTTAATAAGTATTTAATGAGCCTATTTAATAAGTCTATTTAATAAGCCTATTTAATAGGCCTATTTAATAAGTCTAAGTTGCTGAAATAAGCCTATTTAATAAGCCTAAGTTTCTGAATGAGCCTATTTAATAAGCCTAAGTTGCTGAAATAAGCCTATTTAATAAGCCTAAGTTGCTGAATAAGCCTATTTAATAAGCCTAAGTTGCTGAAATAAGCCTATTTAATAAGTCTAAGTTGCTGAAATAAGGCTATTTAATAAGCCTAAGTTGCTGAAATAAGCCTATTTAATAAGGCTAAGTTGCTGAAATAAGGCTATTTAATAAGTCTAAGTTGCTGAAATAAGCCTATTTAATAAGCCTAAGTTGCTGAAATAAGTATATTTAATAAGCATAAGTTGCTGAAATAAGCCTATTTAATGAGTCTAAGTTGCTGAAATAAGGCTATTTAATAAGTCTAAGTTGCTGAAATAAGTATTTTTAATCAGCGTAAGTTGCTGAAATAAGCCTACTTAATTAGGCTATTTAATAAGCTTAAGTTGCTGAAATAAGCGTATTTAATAAGCGTAAGTTACTGAAATAAGGCTATTTAATAAGCCTATTTAATAAGCCTAAGTTGCTGAAATAAGCCTATTTGATAAGTCTAAGTTGCTGAAATAAGGCTATTTAATAAGCCTAAGTTGCTGAAATAAGCCTATTTAATAAGCCTAAGTTGCTGAAATAAGGCTATTTAATGAGTCCAAGTTGCTGAAATAAGCCGATTTAATAAGCCTAAGTTGCTGAAATAAGTATATTTAATAAGCCTAAGTTGCTGAAATAAGCCTGTTTAATAAGCCTAAGTTGCTGAAATAAGCGTATTTAATAAGCCTATTTAACAAGCCTATTTAATATGCCTATTTAGTAAGTCTAAGTTGCTGAAATAAGGCTATTTAATAAGCCTAAGTTGCTGAAATAAGCCTATTTAATAAGCCTAAGTTGCTGAAATAAGGCTATTTAATGAGTCCAAGTTGCTGAAATAAGCCGATTTAATAAGCCTAAGTTGCTGAAATAAGTATATTTAATAAGCATAAGTTGCTGAAATAAGCCTATTTAATAAGTCTAAGTTGCTGAAATAAGGGTATTTAATAAGCCTAAGTTGCTAAAATAAGGCTATTTAATAAGTTTAAGTTGCTGAAATAAGCCTATTTAATAAGCCTAAGTTGCTGAAATAAGCCTATTTAATAAGGCTATTTAATGAGCCTAAGTTGCTGAAATAAGCCTATTTAATAAGCCTAAGTTTCTGAACTAAGCCTATTTAAAAACGTATATTTAATAAGTCTAAGTTGCTGAAATAAACCTATTTAAAAATGCTATTTAATAAGCCTAAGTTGCTGAAATAAACCTGTTTAATAAGGCTATTTAATAAGCATAAGTTGCTGAAATAAGCCTATTTAATAAGCCTAAGTTGCTGAATAAGCGTATTTCATAAGCCTAAGTTGCTGAAATAAGCCTTTTTAATATGTCTCAGTTGCTGAAATAAGCCTATTTAATAAGCCTAAGTCGCTGAAATAAGCCTATTTAAATAGGCTATTTAATAAGCCTAAGTTGCTGAATAAGCCTATTTAATAAGTCTAAGTTGCTGAAATAAGGCTATTTAATAAGCCTAAGTTGCTGAAATAAGCCTATTTAATAAGCCTACGTTGGTGAACTAAGCCTATATAAAAAGGTCTATTTAATAAGTCTAAGTTGCTGAAAAAACCTATTTAAAAATGCTATTTAATAAGCCTAAATTGCTAGAAATAAAACTGTTTAATAAGGCTATTTAATAAGCATAAGTTACTGAAATAAGCCTATTTAATCAGCCTAAGTTGCTGAAATAAGCCTATTTAATAAGGCTATTTAATAAGTCTATGTTGCAGAAATGAACCTATTTAATAATGCTATTTAATACGCCTAATTTGCCTAAATAAGCATATTTAATAAGCCTAAGTTGCTAAAATAAGCCTATTTAATAGGCCTATCTAATAAGTCTAAGTTGCAGAAATAAGCATATTTCATAAGCATATTTAATGAGCCTAAGTTGCTGAAATGTCTATTTAATAAGTCGGTTTAATAAGTCTAAGTTGCTAAAATAAGCCTATTTAATAAGGCTATTTAATAAGCCTAAGTTGCTGAAATAAGCCTATTTAATAAGGTTATTTAATGAGCCTAAGTTGCTGAAAAAAGCCTATTTAATAAGGCTATTTAATGAGCCTAAGTTGCTGAAATAAGCCTATTTAATAAGCCTAAGTTTCTGAACTAAGCCTATTTAAAAATACTATTTAATAAGCCTAAGTTGCTGAAATAAGCCTATTAAATAAGCGTAAGTTACTGAAATAAGGCTATTTAATAAGCCTATTTAATAAGCCTACGTTGCTGAATAAGCCTATTTAATAAGCCTAAGTTGCTGAAATAAGCCTATTTAATACGTCTAAGTTGCTGAAATAAGGCTATTTAATAAGCCTAAGTTGCTGAAATAAGCCTATTTAATAAGCCTAAGTTGCTGAAATAAGGCTATTTAATAAGTCCAAGTTGCTGAAATAAGCAGATTTAATAAGCCTAAGTTGCTGAAATAAGTATATTTAATAAGCATAAGTTGCTGAAATAAGCCTATTTAATAAGTCTAAGTTGCTGAAATAAGCCTTTTTAATCAGCGTAAGTTGCGGAAATAAGCCTATTTAATAAGCCCAAGTTGCTAAAATAAGCCTACCTAATTAGGCTATTTAATAAGCCTAAGTTGCTGAAATAAGCCTATTTAATAAGCCTACGTTGCTGAATAAGCCTATTTAATAAGCCTAAGTTGCTGAAATAAGCGTATTTAATAAGTCTAAGTTGCTGAAATAAGGCTATTTAATAAGCCTAAGTTGCTGAAATAAGTCTATTTAATAAGCCTAAGTTGCTGAAATAAGCCTATTTAATAAGCCTAAGTTGCTGAAATAAGGCTATTTAATAAGTCCAAGTTGCTGAAATAAGCCTATTTAATAAGCCTAAGTTGCTGAAATAAGTATATTTAATAAGCATAAGTTGCTGAAATAAGCCTATTTAATAAGTCTAAGTTGCTGAAATAAGGCTATTTAATAAGTCTAAGTTGCTGAAATAAGCCTTTTTAATCAGCGTAAGTTGCTGAAATAAGCCTATTTAATAAGCCCAAGCTGCTGAAATAAGCCTACTTAATTAGGCTATTTAATCAGCGTAAGTTGCTGAAATAAGCCTATTTAATAAGCGTAAGTCGCTGAAATAAGGCTATTTAATAAGTCTAAGTTGCTGAAATAAGCCTATTTAATAAGCCTAAGTTGCTGAAATAAGCCTATTTAATAAGCCTGTTTAATAAGCCTAAGTTGCTGAAATAAGCCTATTTAATAAGCCTATTTAATAAGCCTATTTAATAGGACTATTTAATAAGTCTAAGTTGCTCAATAAGCCTATTTAATAAGCCTAAGTTGCTGAATAAACCTATTTAATAAGTCTAAGTTGCTGAAATAAGCCTATTTAATAAGGCTATTTAATAAGCCTAAGTTGCTGAATAAGCCTATTTAATAAGTCTAAGTTGCTGAAATAAGGCTATTTAATAAGCCTAAATTGCTGAAATAAGGCTATTTAATAAGTTTAAGTTGCTGAAATAAGCCTATTTAATAAGCCTAAGTTGCTGAATAAACCTATTTAATAAGTCTAAGTTGCTGAAATAAGCATATTTAATAAGGATATTTAATAAGCCTAAGTTGCTGAATAAGCCTATTTAATAAGGCTATTTAATGAGCCTAAGTTGCTGAAATAAGCCTATTTAATAAGCCTAAGTTGCTAAAATAAGCCTATTTAATAGGCCTATCTAATAAGTCTAAGTTGCTGAAATAAGCCTATTTAATAAGGTTATTTAATGAGCCTAAGTTGCTGAAAAAAGCCTATTTAATAAGGCTATTTAATGAGCCTAAGTTGCTGAAATAAGCCTATTTAATAAGCCTAAGTTTCTGAACTAAGCCTATTTAAAAATACTATTTAATAAGCCTAAGTTGCTGAAATAAGCCTATTAAATAAGCGTAAGTTACTGAAATAAGGCTATTTAATAAGCCTATTTAATAAGCCTACGTTGCTGAATAAGCCTATTTAATAAGCCTAAGTTGCTGAAATAAGCCTATTTAATACGTCTAAGTTGCTGAAATAAGGCTATTTAATAAGCCTAAGTTGCTGAAATAAGCCTATTTAATAAGCCTAAGTTGCTGAAATAAGGCTATTTAATAAGTCCAAGTTGCTGAAATAAGCAGATTTAATAAGCCTAAGTTGCTGAAATAAGTATATTTAATAAGCATAAGTTGCTGAAATAAGCCTATTTAATAAGTCTAAGTTGCTGAAATAAGCCTTTTTAATCAGCGTAAGTTGCTGAAATAAGCCTATTTAATAAGCCCAAGTTGCTGAAATAAGCCTACCTAATTAGGCTATTTAATAAGCCTAAGTTGCTGAAATAAGCCTATTTAATAAGCGTAAGTTACTGAAATAATGCTATTTAATAAGCCTATTTAATAAGCCTACGTTGCTGAATAAGCCTATTTAATAAGCCTAAGTTGCTGAAATAAGCGTATTTAATAAGTCTAAGTTGCTGAAATAAGGCTATTTAATAAGCCTAAGTTGCTGAAATAAGTCTATTTAATAAGCCTAAGTTGCTGAAATAAGCCTATTTAATAAGCCTAAGTTGCTGAAATAAGGCTATTTAATAAGTCCAAGTTGCTGAAATAAGCCTATTTAATAAGCCTAAGTTGCTGAAATAAGTATATTTAATAAGCATAAGTTGCTGAAATAAGCCTATTTAATAAGTCTAAGTTGCTGAAATAAGGCTATTTAATAAGTCTAAGTTGCTGAAATAAGCCTTTTTAATCAGCGTAAGTTGCTGAAATAAGCCTATTTAATAAGCCCAAGCTGCTGAAATAAGCCTACTTAATTAGGCTATTTAATCAGCGTAAGTTGCTGAAATAAGCCTATTTAATAAGCGTAAGTCGCTGAAATAAGGCTATTTAATAAGTTTAAGTTGCTGAAATAAGCCTATTTAATAAGCCTAAGTTGCTGAAATAAGCCTATTTAATAAGCCTGTTTAATAAGCCTAAGTTGCTGAAATAAGCCTATTTAATAAGCCTATTTAATAAGCCTATTTAATAGGACTATTTAATAAGTCTAAGTTGCTCAATAAGCCTATTTAATAAGCCTAAGTTGCTGAATAAACCTATTTAATAAGTCTAAGTTGCTGAAATAAGCCTATTTAATAAGGCTATTTAATAAGCCTAAGTTGCTGAATAAGCCTATTTAATAAGTCTAAGTTGCTGAAATAAGGCTATTTAATAAGCCTAAATTGCTGAAATAAGGCTATTTAATAAGTTTAAGTTGCTGAAATAAGCCTATTTAATAAGCCTAAGTTGCTGAATAAACCTATTTAATAAGTCTAAGTTGCTGAAATAAGCATATTTAATAAGGATATTTAATAAGCCTAAGTTGCTGAATAAGCCTATTTAATAAGGCTATTTAATGAGCCTAAGTTGCTGAAATAAGCCTATTTAATAAGCCTAAGTTTCTGAACTAAGCCTATTTTAAAAGGTATATTTAATAAGTCTAAGTTGCTGAAATAAACCTATTTAAAAATGCTATTTAATAAGCCTAAGTTGCTGAAATAAACCTGTTTAATAAGGCTATTTAATAAGCATAAGTTGCTGAAATAAGCCTATTTAATAAGCCTAAGTTGCTGAATAAGCCTATTTCATAAGCCTAAGTTGCTGAAATAAGCCTTTTTAATATGTCTCAGTTGCTGAAATAAGCCTATTTAATAAGCCTAAGTTGCTGAAATAAGCCTATTTAAATAGGCTATTTAATAAGCCTAAGTTGCTGAATAAGCCTATTTAATAAGTCTAAGTTGCTGAAATAAGGCTATTTAATAAGCCTAAGTTGCTGAAATAAGCCTATTTAATAAGCCTACGTTGGTGAACTAAGCCTATATAAAAAGGTCTATTTAATAAGTCTAAGTTGCTGAAAAAAACCTATTTAAAAATGCTATTTAATAAGCCTAAATTGCTAGAAATAAAACTGTTTAATAAGGCTATTTAATAAGCATAAGTTGCTGAAATAAGCCTATTTAATAAGCCTAAGTTGCTGAAATAAGCCTATTTAATAAGCCTAAGTTGCTAAAATAAGCCTATTTAATAGGCCTATCTAATAAGTCTAAGTTGCAGAAATAAGCATATTTCATAAGCATATTTAATGAGCCTAAGTTGCTGAAATGTCTATTTAATAAGTCGGTTTAATAAGTCTAAGTTGCTAAAATAAGCCTATTTAATAAGGCTATTTAATAAGCCTAAGTTGCTGAAATAAGCCTATTTAATAAGGCTATTTAATGAGCCTAAGTTGCTGAAAAAAGCCTATTTAATAAGGCTATTTAATGAGCCTAAGTTGCTGAATAAGCCTATTTAATAAGCCTATTTAATAAGCCTAAGTTGCTGAATAAGCCTATTTAATAAGCCTAAGTTGCTGAATAAACCTATTTAATAAGTCTAAGTTGCTGAAATAAGCCTATTTAATAAGGCTATTTAATAAGCCTAAGTTGCTGAATAAGCCTATTTAATAAGTCTAAGTTTCTGAAATAAGGCTATTTAATAAGCCTAAGTTGCTGAAATAAGGCTATTTAATAAGTCTAAGTTGCTGAAATAAGCCTATTTAATAAGCCTAAGTTGCTGAAATAAGCCTATTTAATAAGGCTATTTAATGAGCCTAAGTTGCTGAAATAAGACTATTTAATAAGCCTGAGTTTCTGAACTAAGCCTATTTAAAAAGGTATATTTAATAAGTCTAAGTTGCTGAAATAAACCTATTTAAAAATGCTATTTAATAAGCCTAAGTTGCTGAAATAAACCTGTTTAATAAGGCTATTTAATAAGCATAAGTTGCTGAAATAAGCTTATTTAATAAGCCTAAGTTGCTGAAATAAGCCTATTTAATGAGGCTCTTTAATAAGTCTATTTAATAAGCCTATTTAATAAGCTTATTTAATAAGCCTATTTAATACGCCTATTTAATAAACACATTTAATAAGTATTTAATGAGCATTTTTAATGAGGCTCTTTAATAAGTCTATTTAATAAGCCTTTTTAATAAGTCTATTTAATAAGTCTATTTAATAAGCCTATTTAATAAGTATTTAATGAGCCTATTTAATAAGTCTATTTAATAAGCCTTTTTAATAAGCCTATTTAATAAGCCGATTTAATAAGTCTATTTAATAAGCCTATTCAATAAGCCTATTTAATAAGCCTATTTATTGAGCCTATTTAATAAGTCTATTCAATAAGTCTATTTAATAAGCCTATTTAATGTGCCTATTTAATGAGTCTATTTAATAAGCCTATTTAATAAGCCTATTTAATAGGCCTATTGAATAAGTCTAAGTTGCTGAAATAAGCCTATTTAATAAGGCTATTTAATGAGCCTAAGTTGCTGAAAAAGCCTATTTAATAAGGCTATTTAATGAGCCTAAGTTGCTGAAATAAGCCTATTTAATAAGCCTAAGTTTCTGAACTAAGCCTATTTAAAAATACTATTTAATAAGCCTAAGTTGCTGAAATAAACCTGTTTAATAAGGCTATTTAATAAGCATAAGTTGCTGAAATAAGTCTATTTAATAAGCCTGAGTTGCTGAAATAAGCCTATTTAATAAGCCTAAGTTGCTAAAATAAGCCTATTTAATGAGGCTATTTAATAAGTCTATTTAATAAGCCTATTTAATAAGCCTATTTAATACGCCTATTAATAAGCCTATTTAATACGCCTATTTAATACACCTATTTAATAATTATTTAATGAGCCTATGTATTAAGTCTATTTAATAAGCCTTTTTAATAAGCCTATTTAATAAGTCTATTTAATAAGCCTATTTAATAAGCCTATTTAATATGCCTATTAATAAGCTTATTTAATACGCCTATTTAATACACCTATTTAATAAGTATTTAATGAGCCTATGTATTAAGTCTATTTAATAAGCCATTTTAATAAGCCTATTTAATAAGTATTTAATGAGCCTATTTAATAAGCCTATTTATTGAGCCTATTTAATAAGCCTATTTATTGAGCCTATTTAATAAGACTATTTAATAAGCCTATTTAATAAGCCTATTTATTGAGCCTATTTAATAAGTCTATTTAATACGCCTATTTAATGAGCCTATTTAATAAGCCTATTTAATAAGCCTATTTATTGAGCCTATTTAATAAGTCCATTTAATAAGCCTATTTAATAAGCCTCTTTATTGAGCCTATTTAATAAGTCTATTTAATAAGCCTATTTAATAAGTATTTAATGAGCCTATTTAATCAGTTTATTTAATAGGCCTATTTAATAAGTCTAAGTTGCTGAAATAAGCCTATTTAATAAGCCTAAGTTTCTGAATGAGCCTATTTAATAAGCCTAAGTTGCTGAAATAAGCCTATTTAATAAGCCTAAGTTGCTGAATAAGCCTATTTAATAAGCCTAAGTTGCTGAATAAACCTATTTAATAAGTCTAAGTTGCTGAAATAAGCCTATTTAATAAGGCTATTTAATAAGCCTAAGTTGCTGAATAAGCCTATTTAATAAGTCTAAGTTTCTGAAATGAGGCTATTTAATAAGCCTAAGTTGCTGAAATAAGGCTATTTAATAAGTCTAAGTTGCTGAAATAAGCCTATTTAATAAGCCTAAGTTGCTGAAATAAGCCTATTTAATAAGGCTATTTAATGAGCCTAAGTTGCTGAAATAAGACTATTTAATAAGCCTGAGTTTCTGAACTAAGCCTATTTAAAAAGGTATATTTAATAAGTCTAAGTTGCTGAAATAAACCTATTTAAAAATGCTATTTAATAAGCCTAAGTTGCTTAAATAAACCTGTTTAATAAGGCTATTTAATAAGCATAAGTTGCTGAAATAAGCTTATTTAATAAGCCTAAGTTGCTGAAATAAGCCTATTTAATGAGGCTCTTTAATAAGTCTATTTAATAAGCCTATTTAATAAGCTTATTTAATAAGCCTATTTAATACGCCTATTTAATAAACACATTTAATAAGTATTTAATGAGCATTTTTAATGAGGCTCTTTAATAAGTCTATTTAATAAGCCTTTTTAATAAGTCTATTTAATATGTCTATTTAATAAGCCTATTTAATAAGTATTTAATGAGCCTATTTAATAAGTCTATTTAATAAGCCTTTTTAATAAGCCTATTTAATAAGCCGATTTAATAAGTCTATTTAATAAGCCTATTCAATAAGCCTATTTAATAAGCCTATTTATTGAGCCTATTTAATAAGTCTATTCAATAAGTCTATTTAATAAGCCTATTTAATGAGCCTATTTAATGAGTCTATTTAATAAGCCTATTTAATAAGCCTATTTAATAGGCCTATTGAATAAGTCTAAGTTGCTGAAATAAGCCTATTTAATAAGCCTAAGTTTCTGAATGGGCCTATTTAACAAGCCTAAGTTGCTGAAATAAGCCTATTAAATACGCCTAAGTTGCTGAATAAGCCTATTTAATAAGCCTAAGTTGCTGAATAAACCTATTTAATAAGTCTAAGTTGCTGAAATAAGCATATTTAATAAGGATATTTAATAAGCCTAAGTTGCTGAATAAGCCTATTTAATAAGGCTATTTAATGAGCCTAAGTTGCTGAAATAAGCCTATTTAATAAGCCTAAGTTTCTGAACTAAGCCTATTTAAAAAGGTATATTTAATAAGTCTAAGCTGCTGAAATAAACCAGATTAATAAGCCTATTTAATAAGCATAAGTTGCTGAAATAAGCTTATTTAATAAGCCTAAGTTGCTGAAATAAGCCTATTTAATAAGTCTATTTAATAAGTCTAAGTTGCTGAAATAAACCTATTTAATAAGCCTAAGTTGCTAAAATAAGCCTATTTAATGAGGCTATTTAATAAGTCTATTTAATAAGCCTATTTAATAAGCCTATTTAATAAGCCTATTTAATACGCCTATTTAATAAACATATTTAATAAGTATTTAATGAGCCTATTTAAAAAGTCTATTTAATAAGCCTATTTAATAAGCCTATTTAATAAGCCTATTTAATAAGCCTATTTAATACACCTATTTAATGAACATATTTAATAAGTATTTAATGAGCCTATTTAATAAGTCTATTTAATAAGCCTTTTTAATAAGCCTATTTAATAAGTCTATTTAATAAGCCTATTTAATAAGTCTATTTAATAAGTCTATTTAATAAGCCTATTTAATAAGTATTTAATAAGCCGATTTAATAAGTCTATTTAATAAGCCTATTTAATAAGTCTATTTAATAAGTCTATTTAATAAGCCTATTTAATAAGTATTTAATAAGCCTATTTAATAAGCCTATTTATTGAACCTATTTAATAAGTCTATTTAATAAGCCTATTTAATAAGCCTATTTAATAGGCCTTTTTAATAAGTCTAAGTTGCTGAAATAAGCCTATTTAATAAGCCTATTTAATAGGCCTATTGAATAAGTCTAAGTTGCTGAAATAAGCCTATTTAATAAGCCTAAGTTTCTGAATGAGCCTATTTAATAAGCCTAAGTTGCTGAAATAAGCCTATTAAATAAGCCTAAGTTGCTGAATAAGCCTATTTAATAAGCCTAAGTTGCTGAATAAACCTATTTAATAAGTCTAAGTTGCTGAAATAAGCATATTTAATAAGGCTATTTAATAAGCCTAAGTTGCTGAATAAGCCTATTTAATAAGGCTATTTAATGAGCCTAAGTTGCTGAAATAAGACTATTTAATAACCCTAAGTTTCTGAACTAAGCCTATTTAAAAAGGTATATTTAATAAGTCTAAGTTGCTGAAATAAACCTATTTAAAATGCTATTTAATAAGCCTAAGTTGCTGAAATAAACCGGTTTAATAAGGCTATTTAATAAGAATAAGTTGCTGAAATAAGCTTATTTAATAAGCCTAAGTTGCTGAATAAGCCTATTTCATAAGCCTAAGTTGCTGAAATAAGCCTTTTTAATATGTCTCAGTTGCTGAAATAAGCCTATTTAATAAGCCTAAGTTGCTGAAATAAGCCTATTTAAATAGGCTATTTAATAAGCCTAAGTTGCTGAATAAGCCTATTTAATAAGTCTAAGTTGCTGAAATAAGGCTATTTAATAAGCCTAAGTTGCTGAAATAAACATGTTTAATAAGGCTATTTAATAAGCATAAGTTGCTGAAATAAGCTTATTTAATAAGCCTAAGTTGCTGAAATAAGCCTATTTAATAAGGCTCTTTAATAAGTCTATTTAATAAGCCTATTTAATAAGCCTATTTAATAAGCCTATCTAATACGCCTATTTAATAAACACATTTAATAAGTATTTAATGATTATTTTTAATAAGCCTATTTAAAAAGTCTATTTAATAAGCCTATTTAATAAGTCTATTTAATAAGCCTATTTAATACGCCTATTTAATAAACATATTTAATAAGTATTTAATGAGCCTATTTAATAAGTCTATTTAATAAGCCTTTTTAATAAGCCTATTTAATAAGTCTATTTAATAAGCCTATTTAATTAGTATTTAATGAGCCTATTTAATAAGTCTATTTAATAAGCCTTTTTAATAAGACTATTTAATAAACCGATTTAATAAGTCTATTTAATAAGCCTATTTAATAAGCCTATTTAATAAGCCTATTTATTGAGCCTTTTTAATAAGTCTATTCAATAAGTCTATTTAATAAGCCTATTTAATGAGCCTATTTAATGAGTCTATTTAATAAGCCTATTTAATAGGCCTTTTTAATAAGTCTAAGTTGCTGAAATAAGCCTATTTAATAAGCCTATTTAATAGGCCTATTGAATAAGTCTAAGTTGCTGAAATAAGCCTATTTAATAAGCCTAAGTTTCTGAATGAGCCTATTTAATAAGCCTAAGTTGCTGAAATAAGCCTATTAAATACGCCTAAGTTGCTGAATAAGCCTATTTAATAAGCCTAAATTGCTGAATAAACCTATTTAATAAGTCTAAGTTGCTGAAATAAGCATATTTAATAAGGCTATTTAATAAGCCTAAGTTGCTGAATAAGCCTATTTAATAAGGCTATTTAATGAGCCTAAGTTGCTGAAATAAGCCTATTTAATAAGCCTAAGTTTCTGAACTAAGCCTATTTAAAAAGGTATATTTAATAAGTCTAAGCTGCTGAAATAAACCTATTTAAATATGCTATTTAATAAGCCTAAGTTGCTGAAATAAGCTTATTTAATAAGCCTAAGTTGCTGAAATAAGCCTATTTAATAAGTCTATTTAATAAGTCTAAGTTGCTGAAATAAACCTATTTAATAAGCCTAAGTTGCTAAAATAAGCCTATTTAATGAGGCTATTTAATAAGTCTATTTAATAAGCCTATTTAATAAGCCTATTTAATAAGCCTATTTAATACGCCTATTTAATAAACATATTTAATAAGTATTTAATGAGCCTATTTAATAAGTCTATTTAATAAGCCTATTTAATAAGCCTATTTAATAAGCCTATTTAATACGCCTATTTAATAAACATATTTAATAAGTATTTAATGAGCCTATTTAATAAGTCTATTTAATAAGCCTTTTTAATAAGCCTATTCAATAAGTCTATTTAATAAGCCTATTTAATAAGTCTATTTAATAAGTCTATTTAATAAGCCTATTTAATAAGTATTTAATAAGCCGATTTAATAAGTCTATTTAATAAGCCTATTTAATAAGTCTATTTAATAAGTCTATTTAATAAGCCTATTTAATAAGTATTTAATAAGCCTATTTAATAAGCCTATTTATTGAGCCTATTTAATAAGTCTATTTAATAAGCCTATTTAATAAGCCTATTTAATGAGCCTATTTAATAAGTCTATTTAATAAGCCTATTTAATAGGCCTTTTTAATAAGTCTAAGTTGCTGAAATAAGCCTATTTAATAAGCCTATTTAATAGGCCTATTGAATAAGTCTAAGTTGCTGAAATAAGCCTATTTAATAAGCCTAAGTTTCTGAATGAGCCTATTTAATAAGCCTAAGTTGCTGAAATAAGCCTATTAAATAAGCCTAAGTTGCTGAATAAGCCTATTTAATAAGCCTAAGTTGCTGAATTAACCTATTTAATAAGTCTAAGTTGCTGAAATAAGCATATTTAATAAGGATATTTAATAAGCCTAAGTTGCTGAATATGCCTATTTAATAAGGCTATTTAATGAGCCTAAGTTGCTGAAATAAGACTATTTAATAACCCTAAGTTTCTGAACTAAGCCTATTTAAAAAGGTATATTTAATAAGTCTAAGTTGCTGAAATAAACCTATTTAAAATGCTATTTAATAAGCCTAAGTTGCTGAAATAAACCGGTTTAATAAGGCTATTTAATAAGAATAAGTTGCTGAAATAAGCTTATTTAATAAGCCTAAGTTGCTGAATAAGCCTATTTCATAAGCCTATGTTGCTGAAATAAGCCTTTTTAATATGTCTCAGTTGCGGAAATAAGCCTATTTAATAAGCCTAAGTTGCTGAAATAAGCCTATTTAAATAGGCTATTTAATAAGCCTAAGTTGCTGAATAAGCCTATTTAATAAGTCTAAGTTGCTGAAATAAGGCTATTTAATAAGCCTAAGTTGCTGAAATAAGCCTATTTAATAAGCCTACGTTGGTGAACTAAGCCTATATAAAAAGGTCTATTTAATAAGTCTAAGTTGCTGAAAAAAACCTATTTAAAAATGCTATTTAATAAGCCTAAATTGCTAGAAATAAACCTGTTTAATAAGGCTATTTAATAAGCATAAGTTGCTGAAATAAGCCTATTTAATAAGCCTAAGTTGCTGAAATAAGCCTATTTAATAAGGCTATTTAATAAGTCTAAGTTGCAGAAATGAACCTATTTAATAATGCTATTTAATACGCCTAATTTGCTTAAATAAGCATATTTAATGAGCCTAAGTTGCTAAAATAAGCCTATTTAATAGGCCTATCTAATAAGTCTAAGTTGCAGAAATAAGCATATTTCATAAGCATATTTAATGAGCCTAAGTTGCTGAAATGTCTATTTAATAAGTCGGTGTAATAAGTCTAAGTTGCTAAAATAAGCCTATTTAATAAGGCTATTTAATAAGCCTAAGTTGCTGAAATAAGCCTATTTAATAAGGCTATTTAATGAGCCTAAGTTGCTGAAAAAAGCCTATTTAATAAGGCTATTTAATGAGCCTAAGTTGCTGAAATAAGGCTATTTAATAAGCCTGAGTTGCTGAAATAAGCCTATTTAATAAGGCTATTTAATAAGTCTAAGTTGCTGAAATAAACCTATTTAATAAGCCTAAGTTGCTAAAATAAGCCTATTTAATGAGGCTATTTAATAAGTCTATTTAATAAGCCTATTTAATAAGCCTATTTAATACGCCTATTAATAAGCCTATTTAATACGCCTATTTAATACACCTATTTAATAAGTATTTAATGAGCATATGTATTAAGTCTATTTAATAAGCCTTTTTAATAAGCCTATTTAATAAGTCTATTTAATAAGCCTATTTAATAAGCCTATTTAATATGCCTATTAATAAGCTTATTTAATACGCCTATTTAATACACCTATTTAATAAGTATTTAATGAGCCTATGTATTAAGTCTATTTAATAAGCCATTTTAATAAGCCTATTTAATAAGTATTTAATGAACCTATTTAATAAGCCTATTTATTGAGCCTATTTAATAAGCCTATTTATTGAGCCTATTTAATAAGACTATTTAATAAGCCTATTTAATAAGCCTATTTATTGAGCCTATTTAATAAGTCTATTTAATACGCCTATTTAATAAGCCTATTTAATAAGCCTATTTAATAAGCCTATTTATTGAGCCTATTTAATAAGTCTATTTAATAAGCCTATTTAATAAGCCTCTTTATTGAGCCTATTTAATAAGTCTATTTAATAAGCCTATTTAATAAGAATTTAATGAGCCTATTTAATCAGTCTATTTAATAGGCCTATTTAATAAGTCTAAGTTGCTGAAATAAGCCTATTTAATAAGCCTAAGTTTCTGAATGAGCCTATTTAATAAGCCTAAGTTGCTGAAATAAGCCTATTTAATAAGCCTAAGTTGCTGAATAAGCCTATTTAATAAGCCTAAGTTGCTGAATAAACCTATTTAATAAGTCTAAGTTGCTGAAATAAGCCTATTTAATAAGGCTATTTAATAAGCCTAAGTTGCTGAATAAGCCTATTTAATAAGTCTAAGTTTCTGAAATAAGGCTATTTAATAAGCCTAAGTTGCTGAAATAAGGCTATTTAATAAGTCTAAGTTGCTGAAATAAGCCTATTTAATAAGCCTAAGTTGCTGAAATAAGCCTATTTAATAAGGCTATTTAATGAGCCTAAGTTGCTGAAATAAGACTATTTAATAAGCCTGAGTTTCTGAACTAAGACTATTTAAAAAGGTATATTTAATAAGTCTAAGTTGCTGAAATAAACCTATTTAAAAATGCTATTTAATAAGCCTAAATTGCTAGAAATAAACCTGTTTAATAAGGCTATTTAATAAGCATAAGTTGCTGAAATAAGCCTATTTAATAAGGCTATTTAATAAGTCTAAGTTGCAGAAATGAACATATTTAAAAATGCTATTTAATACGCCTAATTTGCTTAAATAAGCATATTTAATAAGCCTAAGTTGCTAAAATAAGCCTATTTAATAGGCCTATCTAATAAGTCTAAGTTGCAGAAATAAGCATATTTCATAAGCATATTTAATGAGCCTAAGTTGCTGAAATGTCTATTTAATAAGTCGATTTAATAAGTCTAAGTTGCTAAAATAAGCCTATTTAATAAGGCTATTTAATAAGCCTAAGTTGCTGAAATAAGCCTATTTAATAAGGCTATTTAATGAGCCTAAGTTGCTGAAAAAAGCCTATTTAATAAGGCTATTTAATGAGCCTAAGTTGCTGAAATAAGCCTATTTAATAAGCCTAAGTTTCTGAACTAAGCCTATTTAAAAATACTATTTAATAAGCCTAAGTTGCTGAAATAAACCTGTTTAATAAGGCTATTTAATAAGCATAAGTTGCTGAAATAAGGCTATTTAATAAGCCTGAGTTGCTGAAATAAGCCTATTTAATAAGGCTATTTAATAAGTCTAAGTTGCTGAAATAAACCTATTTAATAAGCCTAAGTTGCTAAAATAAGCCTATTTAATGAGGCTATTTAATAAGTCTATTTAATAAGCCTATTTAATAAGCCTATTTAATACGCCTATTAATAAGCCTATTTAATACGCCTATTTAATACACCTATTTAATAAGTATTTAATGAGCCTATGTATTAAGTCTATTTAATAAGCCTTTTTAATAAGCCTATTTAATAAGTCTATTTAATAAGCCTATTTAATAAGCCTATTTAATATGCCTATTAATAAGCTTATTTAATACGCCTATTTAATACACCTATTTAATAAGTATTTAATGAGCCTATGTATTAAGTCTATTTAATAAGCCATTTTAATAAGCCTATTTAATAAGTATTTAATGAACCTATTTAATA
Source organism: Petromyzon marinus (assembly GCF_048934315.1). Lineage (NCBI taxonomy): Eukaryota > Metazoa > Chordata > Hyperoartia > Petromyzontiformes > Petromyzontidae > Petromyzon > Petromyzon marinus. The sequence goes on from NW_027422784.1 coordinate 2,699,918, forward strand.
AGCCTATTTATTGAGCCTATTTAATAAGCCTATTTATTGAGCCTATTTAATAAGACTATTTAATAAGCCTATTTAATAAGCCTATTTATTGAGCCTATTTAATAAGTCTATTTAATACGCCTATTTAATAAGCCTATTTAATAAGCCTATTTAATAAGCCTATTTATTGAGCCTATTTAATAAGTCTATTTAATAAGCCTATTTAATAAGCCTCTTTATTGAGCCTATTTAATAAGTCTATTTAATAAGCCTATTTAATAAGAATTTAATGAGCCTATTTAATCAGTCTATTTAATAGGCCTATTTAATAAGTCTAAGTTGCTGAAATAAGCCTATTTAATAAGCCTAAGTTTCTGAATGAGCCTATTTAATAAGCCTAAGTTGCTGAAATAAGCCTATTTAATAAGCCTAAGTTGCTGAATAAGCCTATTTAATAAGCCTAAGTTGCTGAATAAACCTATTTAATAAGTCTAAGTTGCTGAAATAAGCCTATTTAATAAGGCTATTTAATAAGCCTAAGTTGCTGAATAAGCCTATTTAATAAGTCTAAGTTTCTGAAATAAGGCTATTTAATAAGCCTAAGTTGCTGAAATAAGGCTATTTAATAAGTCTAAGTTGCTGAAATAAGCCTATTTAATAAGCCTAAGTTGCTGAAATAAGCCTATTTAATAAGGCTATTTAATGAGCCTAAGTTGCTGAAATAAGACTATTTAATAAGCCTGAGTTTCTGAACTAAGACTATTTAAAAAGGTATATTTAATAAGTCTAAGTTGCTGAAATAAACCTATTTAAAAATGCTATTTAATAAGCCTAAGTTGCTGAAATAAACCTGTTTAATAAGGCTATTTAATAAGCATAAGTAAGCCTATTTTATAGGCCTATTTATTAAGCCTATTTATTGAGCCTATTTAATAAGTCTATTTAATAAGCCTATTTAATAGGCCTATTTAATAAGTCTAAGTTGCTGAAATAAGCCTATTTAATAATCCTAAGTTGCTGAAATAAGCCTATTTAATAAGGCTATTTAATAAGCATAAGTTGCTGAAATAAGCCTATTTAATAAGCTAAGTTGCTGTAATAAGGCTATTTAATAAGTCTAAGTTGCTAAAATAAGCCTATTTAATAAGCCTAAGTTGCTGAAATAAGCCTATTTAATAAGCTTAAGTTGCTGTAATAAGGCTATTTAATAAGTCTAAGTTGCTGAAATAAGGCTATTTAATAAGGCTATTTAATAAGCCTAAGTTGCTGAATAAGCCTATTTAATAAGCCTAAGTTGCTGAAATAAGCCTATTTAATAAGCCGAAGTTGCTGAAATAAGCCTATTTAATAAGCCTAAGTTGCTGTAATAAGGCTATTTAATGAGTCTAAGTTGCTGAAAAAAGCCTAATTAATAAGCCTAAGTTGCTAAAATAAGCCTATTTAATGAGGCTATTTAATAAGTCTATTTAATAAGCTTATTTAATAAGCCTATTTAATAAGCCTATTTAATAAGCATATTTAATACGTCTATTTAATAAGTCTATTTAATTAGCCTATTTTAATAAGTATATAATGAGCCTATTTAATAAGCCTATTTATTGAGCCTATTTAATAAGCCTAATCATTGAGCCTATTTAATAAGCCTATTTATTGAGCCTATTTAATGAGCCTATTTATTGAGCCTATTTAATAAGACTATTTAATGAGCCTATTTAATAAGCCTATTTAATAAGTCTATTTAATACGCCTATTTAATAAGCCTATTTAATAAGCCGATTTAATAAGCCTATTTATGAAGCCTATTTAATGAGCCTATTTAATAGGCCTATTTATTGAGCCTGTTTAATAAGTATTTTAATAAGCCTGTTTAATAAGCCTATTTAATAAGTATTTAATTAGCCTATTTAATAAGCCTAAGTTGCTGAATAAGCCTATGTAATAAGCCTAAGCTCCTGAAAAAAGCCTATATAATAAGCCTATTTAATAAGCCTAAGTTGCTGAATAAGCCTATTTAATAAGCCTAAGTTTCTGAATTAAGCCTATTTAAAAATGCTATTTAATCAGTCTAAGTTGCTGAAATAAACCTGTTTAATAAGGCTATTTAATAAGCATAAGTTGCTGAAATAAGCCTATTTAATAAGCCTAAGTTGCTGAAATAAGCCTATTTAATGAGGCTATTTAATAAGTCTATTTAATAAGCCTATTTAATAAGCCTATTTAATAAGCCTATTAATAAGCCTATTTAATACGCCTATTTAATAAGCCTATTTAATACGCCTATTTATTAAGCCTATTTATTGAGCCTATTTAATAAGCCTATTTAATAAGCCTATTTAATAAGTCTATTTAATAAGCCTATTTAATAAGTCTATTTAATAAGTCTATTTAATAAGCCTATTTAATAAGTATTTAATGAGCCTATTTAATAAGCCTATTTATTGAGCCTATTTAATAAGCCTATTTATTGAGCCTATTTCATAAGCCTATTTAATAAGCCTATTTAATAAGCCTATTTATTGAGCCTATTTAATAAGTCTATGTAATAAGCCTATTTAATAAGCCTATTTAATAAGCCTATTTATTGAGCCTATTTAATAAGCCTATTTAATAAGCCTATTTAATAAGCCTCTTTATTGAGCCTATTTAATAAGTCTATTTAATAAGCCTATTTAATAAGCCTATTTATTGAGCCTATTTAATAAGCCTATTTATTGAGACTATTTAATAAGCCTATTTAATAAGTCTATTTAATAAGCCTATTTAATAGGCCTATTTAATAAGTCTAAGTTGCTGAAATAAGCCTATTTAATAAGAATAAATTGCTGAATAAGCCTATTTCATAAGCCTAAGTTGCAGAAATAAGTCTTTTTAATAAGTCTAAGTTGCTGAAATAAGCCTATTTAATAAGCCTTGGTTGCTGAAATAAGCCTATTTAATAAGGCTATTTAATAAGCCTAAGTTGCTGAATAAGCCTATTTAATACGCCTAAGTTGCTGAAATAAGCCTATTTAATAAGCCTAAGTTGCTGAAATACGCCTATTTAATAAGCTTACGTTGCTGTAATAAGGCTATTTAATAAGTCTACGTTGCTGAAAAAAGCCTAATTAATAAGCCTAAGTTGCTAAAATAAGCCTATTTAATGAGGCTATTTAATAAGTCTATTTAATAAGCCTATTTAATAAGCCTATTTAATAAGCCTATTTAATAAGCATATTGAATACGTCTATTTAATAAGTCTATTTAATAAGCCTATTTTATAGGCCTATTTAATAAGCCTATTTATTGAGCCTATTTAATAAGTCTATTTAATGAGCCTATTTAATAAGCATATTTAATAAGTATTTAATGAGCCTATTTAATAAGTCTATTTAATAAGCCTATTTAATAGGCCTATTTAATAAGTCTATGTTGCTGAAATAAGCCTATTTAATAATCCTAAGTTGCTGAAATTAGCCTATTTAATAAGGCTATTTAATAAGCATAAGTTGCTGAAATAAGCCTATTTAATAAGCTTAAGTTGCTGTAATAAGGCTATTTAATAAGTCTAAGTTGCTAAAATAAGCCTATTTAATAAGCCTAAGTTGCTGAAATAAGCCTATTTAATAAGCTTAAGTTGCTGTAATAAGGCTATTTAATAAGTCTAAGTTGCTGAAATAAGGCTATTTAATAAGGCTATTTAATAAGCCTAAGTTGCTGAATAAGCCTATTTAATAAGCCTAAGTTGCTGAAATAAGCCTATTTAATAAGCCTAAGTTGCTGAAAAAAGCCTAATTAATAAGCCTAAGTTGCTAAAATAAGCCTATTTAATGAGGCTATTTAATAAGTCTATTTAATAAGCCTATTTAATAAGTATTTAATGAGCCTATTTGATAAGCCTATTTATTGAGCCTATTTAATAATCCTATTTATTGAGCCTATTTCATAAGCCTATTTAATAAGCCTATTTAATAAGCCTATTTATTGAGCCTATTTAATAAGTCTATGTAATAAGCCTATTTAATAAGCCTATTTAATAAGCCTATTTAATAAGGCTATTTATTGAGCCTATTTAATAAGCCTATTTAATAAGCCTATTTAATAAGCCTCTTTATTGAGCCTATTTAATAAGTCTATTTAATAAGCCTATTTAATAAGCCTATTTATTGAGCCTATTTAATAAGCCTATTATTGAGCCTATTTAATAAGCCTATTTAATAAGTCTATTTAATAAGCCTATTTAATAGGCCTATTTAATAAGTCTAAGTTGCTGAAATAAGCCTATTTAATAAGACTAAATTGCTGAATAAGCCTATTTCATAAGCCTAAGTTGCAGAAATAAGTCTTTTTAATAAGTCTAAGTTGCTGAAATAAGCCTATTTAATAAGCCTTGGTTGCTGAAATAAGCCTATTTAATAAGGCTATTTAATAAGCCTAAGTTGCTGAATAAGCCTATTTAATAAGCCTAAGTTGCTGATATAAGCCTATTTAATAAGCCTAAGTTGCTGAAATACGCCTATTTAATAAGCTTAAGTTGCTGTAATAAGGCTATTTAATAAGTCTAAGTTGCTGAAAAAAGCCTAATTAATAAGCCTAAGTTGCTAAAATAAGCCTATTTAATGAGGCTATTTAATAAGTCTATTTAATAAGCCTATTTAATAAGCCTATTTAATAAGCCTATTTAATAAGCATATTGAATACGTCTATTTAATAAGTCTATTTAATAAGCCTATTTTATAGGCCTATTTAATAAGCCTATTTATTGAACCTATTTAATAAGTCTATTTAATGAGCCTATTTAATAAGCATATTTAATAAGTATTTAATGAGCCTATTTAATAAGTCTATTTAATAAGCCTATTTAATAGGCCTATTTAATAAGTCTAAGTTGCTGAAATAAGCCTATTTAATAATCCTAAGTTGCTGAAATAAGCCTATTTAATAAGGCTATTTAATAAGCATAAGTTGCTGAAATAAGCCTATTTAATAAGCTTAAGTTGCTGTAATAAGGCTATTTAATAAGTCTAAGTTGCTAAAATAAGCCTATTTAATAAGCCTAAGTTGCTGAAATAAGCCTATTTAATAAGCTTAAGTTGCTGTAATAAGGCTATTTAATAAGTCTAAGTTGCTGAAATAAGGCTATTTAATAAGGCTATTTAATAAGCCTAAGTTGCTGAATAAGCCTATTTAATAAGCCTAAGTTGCTGAAATAAGCCTATTTAATAAGCCTAAGTTGCTGAAAAAAGCCTAATTAATAAGCCTAAGTTGCTAAAATAAGCCTATTTAATGAGGCTATTTAATAAGTATATTTAATAAACCTATTTAATAAGTATTTAATGAGCCTATTTGATAAGCCTATTTATTGAGCCTATTTAATAATCCTATTTATTGAGCCTATTTCATAAGCCTATTTAATAAGCCTATTTAATAAGCCTATTTATTGAGCCTATTTAATAAGTCTATGTAATAAGCCTATTTAATAAGCCTATTTAATAAGCCTATTTAATAAGGCTATTTATTGAGCCTATTTAATAAGCCTATTTAATAAGCCTATTTAATAAGCCTCTTTATTGAGCCTATTTAATAAGTCTATTTAATAAGCCTATTTAATAAGCCTATTTATTGTGCCTATTTAATAAGCCTATTTATTGAGCCTATTTAATAAGCCTATTTAATAAGTCTATTTAATAAGCCTATTTAATAGGCCTATTTAATAAGTCTAAGTTGCTGAAATAAGCCTATTTAATAAGACTAAATTGCTGAATAAGCCTATTTCATAAGCTTAAGTTGCAGAAATAAGTCTTTTTAATAAGTCTAAGTTGCTGAAATAAGCCTATTTAATAAGCCTTGGTTGCTGAAATAAGCCTATTTAATAAGGCTATTTAATAAGCCTAAGTTGCTGAATAAGCCTATTTAATAAGCCTAAGTTGCTGAAATAAGCCTATTTAATAAGCCTAAGTTGCTGAAATACGCCTATTTAATAAGCTTAAGTTGCTGTAATAAGGCTATTTAATAAGTCTAAGTTGCTGAAAAAAGCCTAATTAATAAGCCTAAGTTGCTAAAATAAGCCTATTTAATGAGGCTATTTAATAAGTCTATTTAATAAGCCTATTTAATAAGCCTATTTAATAAGCCTATTTAATAAGCATATTGAATACGTCTATTTAATAAGTCTATTTAATAAGCCTATTTTATAGGCCTATTTAATAAGCCTATTTATTGAGCCTATTTAATAAGTCTATTTAATGAGCCTATTTAATAAGCATATTTAATAAGTATTTAATGAGCCTATTTAATAAGTCTATTTAATAAGCCTATTTAATAGGCCTATTTAATAAGTCTAAGTTGCTGAAATAAGCCTATTTAATAATCCTAAGTTGCTGAAATAAGCCTATTTAATAAGGCTATTTAATAAGCATAAGTTGCTGAAATAAGCCTATTTAATAAGCTTAAGTTTCTGTAATAAGGCTATTTAATAAGTCTAAGTTGCTAAAATAAGCCTATTTAATAAGCCTAAGTTGCTGAAATAAGCCTATTTAATAAGCTTAAGTTGCTGTAATAAGGCTATTTAATAAGTCTAAGTTGCTGAAATAAGGCTATTTAATAAGGCTATTTAATAAGCCTAAGTTGCTGAATAAGCCTATTTAATAAGCCTAAGTTGCTGAAATAAGCCTATTTAATAAGCCTAAGTTGCTGAAAAAAGCCAAATTAATAAGCCTAAGTTGCTAAAATAAGCCTATTTAATGAGGCTATTTAATAAGTCTATTTAATAAGCCTATTTAATAAGCCTATTTAATAAGCCTATTTAATAAGCATATTTAATACGTCTATTTAATAAGTCTATTTAATTCACCTATTTAATGAGTATATAATGAGCCTATTTAATAAGCCTATTTATTGAGCCTATTTAATAAGCCTAATTATTGAGCCTATTTAATAAGCCTATTTATTGAGCCTACTTAATGAGCCTATTTATTGAGCCTATTTAATAAGACTATTTAATGAGCCTATTTAATAAGCCTATTTAATAAGTCTATTTAATACGCCTATTTAATAAGCCTATTTAATAAGCCGATTTAATAAGCCTATTTATGAAGCCTATTTAATGAGCCTATTTAATAAGTATTTAATGAGCCTATTTAATAAGCCTAAGTTGCTGAATAAGCCTATTTAATAAGCCAAAGTTGCTGAAATAAGCCTATTTAATAAGCCTATTTAATAAGCCTAATTTGCTGAATAAGCCTCTTTAATAAGCCTAAGTTGCTGAAATAAGGCTATTTAATAAGGCTATTTAATAAGCCTAAGTTGCTGAATAAGCCTATTTAATAAGCCTAAGTTGCTGAAATAAGCCTATTTAATAAGCCTAAGTTGCTGAAAAAAGCCAAATTAATAAGCCTAAGTTGCTAAAATAAGCCTATTTAATGAGGCTATTTAATAAGTCTATTTAATAAGCCTATTTAATAAGCCTATTTAATAAGCCTATTTAATAAGCATATTTAATACGTCTATTTAATAAGTCTATTTAATTAGCCTATTTAATGAGTATATAATGAGCCTATTTAATAAGCCTATTTATTGAGCCTATTTAATAAGCCTAATTATTGAGCCTATTTAATAAGCCTATTTATTGAGCCTACTTAATGAGCCTATTTATTGAGCCTATTTAATAAGACTATTTAATGAGCCTATTTAATAAGCCTATTTAATAAGTCTATTTAATACGCCTATTTAATAAGCCTATTTAATAAGCCGATTTAATAAGCCTATTTATGAAGCCTATTTAATGAGCCTATTTAATAAGCATATTTAATACGTCTATTTAATAAGTCTATTTAATTAGCCTATTTAATGAGTATATAATGAGCCTATTTAATAAGCCTATTTATTGAGCCTATTTAATAAGCCTAATTATTGAGCCTATTTAATAAGCCTATTTATTGAGCCTACTTAATGAGCCTATTTATTGAGCCTATTTAATAAGACTATTTAATGAGCCTATTTAATAAGCCTATTTAATAAGTCTATTTAATACGCCTATTTAATAAGCCTATTTAATAAGCCGATTTAATAAGCCTATTTATGAAGCCTATTTAATGAGCCTATTTAATAAGTATTTAATGAGCCTATTTAATAAGCCTAAGTTGCTGAATAAGCCTATTTAATAAGCCAAAGTTGCAGAAATAAGCCTATTTAATAAGCCTATTTAATAAGCCTAATTTGCTGAATAAGCCTCTTTAATAAGCCTAAGTTGCTGAAATAAGCCTATTTAATAAGTCTAAGTTGCTGAAATAAGGCTATTTAATAAGCCTACGTTGCTGAAATAAGCCTATTTAATAAGCCTAAGTTGCTGAAATAAGGCTATTTAATAAGTCTAAGTTGCTGAAATAAGGCTATTTAATAAGGCTATTTAATAAGCCTAAGTTGCTGAATAAGCCTATTTAATAAGCCTAACTTGCTGAAATAAGCCTATTTAATAAGCCTAAGTTGCTGAAAAAAGCCAAATTAATAAGCCTAAGTTGCTAAAATAAGCCTATTTAATGAGGCTATTTAATAAGTCTATTTAATAAGCCTATTTAATAAGCCTATTTAATAAGCCTATTTAATAAGCATATTTAATACGTCTATTTAATAAGTCTATTTAATTAGCCTATTTAATGAGTGTATAATAAGCCTATTTAATAAGCCTATTTATTGAGCCTATTTAATAAGCCTAATTATTGAGCCTATTTAATAAGCCTATTTATTGAACCTATTTAATGAGCCTATTTATTGAGCCTATTTAATAAGACTATTTAATGAGCCTATTTAATAAGCCTATTTAATAAGTCTATTTAATACGCCTATTTAATAAGCCTATTTAATAAGCCGATTTAATAAGCCTATTTATGAAGCCTATTTAATGAGCCTATTTAATAAGTATTTAATGAGCCTATTTAATAAGCCTAAGTTGCTGAATAAGCCTATTTAATAAGCCAAAGTTGCTGAAATAAGCCTATTTAATAAGCCTATTTAATAAGCCTAATTTGCTGAATAAGCCTCTTTAATAAGCCTAAGTTGCTGAAATAAGCCTATTTAATAAGTCTAAGTTGCTGAAATAAGGCTATTTAATAAGCCTAAGTTGCTGAAATAAGCCTATTTAATAAGCCTAAGTTGCTGAAATAAGGCTATTTAATAAGTCTAAGTTGCTGAAATAAGCCTATTTAATAAGCCTAAGTTGCTGAAATAAGTATATTTAATAAGCATAAGTTGCTGAAATAAGCCTATTTAATAAGTCTAAGTTGCTGAGATAAGGCTATTTAATAAGTCTAAGTTGCTGAAATAAGCCTATTTAATCAGCGTAAGTTGCTGAAATAAGCCTATTTAATAAGCCCAATTTGCTGAAATAAGCCTTTTTAATAAGGCTATTTAATACGCCTAAGTTGCTGAAATAAGCCTATTTAATAAGAGTAAGTTGCTGAAATACGGCTATTTAATAAGCCTAAGTTGCTGAAATAAGCCTATTTAATAAGCATAAGTTGCTGAAATAAGCCTATTTAATAAGCCTAAGTTGCTGAAATAAGTCTATTTAAAAAGGCTATTTAATAAGCATAAGTTGCTGAAATACGCCAATTTAATAAGCCTAAGTTGCTGAAATAAGCCTATTTAATATGGCTATTTAATTAGTCTAAGTTGCTGAAATAAACCATTTTAATAAGCCTAAGTTGCTAAAATAAGCCTATTTAATGAGGCTATTTAATAAGTCTATTTAATAATCCTATTTAATAAGCCTATTTAATAAGCCTATTTAATAAGCCTATTTAATACACCTATTTAATAAACCTATTTAATAAGTATTTAATGAGCCTATTTAATAAGTCTATTTAATAAGCCTTTTTAATAAGCCTATTTAATAAGTCTATTTAATAAGCCTATTTAATAAGTCTATTTAATAAGTCTATTTAATAAGCCTATTTAATAAGTATTTAATGAGCCTATTTAATAAGCCTATTTATTGAGCCTATTTAATAAGCTTAATAATTGAGCCTATTTCATAAGCCTATTTAATAAGTCTATTTAATAAGCCTATTTCATAAGCCTATTTAATAAGCCTATTCAATAACTCTATTTAATAAGTCTATTTAATAAGCCTATTTAATAAGTATTAAATGAGCCTAATTAATAAGCCTATTTATTGAGCCTATTTAATAAGCCCATTTATTGAGCCTATTTAAAAAGCCTATTTAATAAGCCTATTTATTGAGTCTATTTAATAAGTCTATTTAAAAAGCCTATTTAATAAGCCGATTTATTGAGCCTATTTAATAAGTCTATTTATTAAGTCTATTTAATAAGCCTATTTATTAAGCCTATTTAATAAGCCTATTTAATAAGCCTATTTATTGAGCCTATTTAATCAACTTAGGCTGATTAAATAGGCTTATTTCAGCAATTTAGGCTTATTAAATAGGCTTATTCAGCAACTTAGGCTTATTAAATAGCCTTATTAAATAGGCTTATTTCAGCAACTTAGGCTTATTAAATAGGCTTATTTCAGCAACTTAGACTTATTAAAAATACTTATTTCAGCAACTTAGGCTTATGAAATAGGCTTATTCAGCAACTTAGGCTTATTAAATAGTCTTATTTCAGCAACTTAGACTTATTAAATAGGCCTATTAAATAGGCTTATTAAATAGACTTATTAAATAGGCTTATTAAATACTTATTAAATAGGCTTATTAAATAGGCTTATTAAAATAGACTTATTAAATAGGCTCAATAAATAGGCTTATTAAATAGGCTTATTAAATAGGCTTAATAAATAGGCTTATTAAATAGACTTAATAAATAGACTTATTAAATAGGCTCAATAAATAGGCTTATTAAATAGGCTTATTAAATAGACTTATTAAATAGGCTCAATAAATAGGCTTATTAAATAGGCTTATTAAATAGGCTCAATAAATGGGCTTATTAAATAGGCTCAATAAATAGGCTTATTAATTAGGCTCATTAAATACTTATTAAATAGGCTTATTAAATAGACTTATTAAATAGAGTTATTGAATAGGCTTATTAAATAGGCTTATGAAATAGGCTTATTAAATAGACTTATTAAATAGGCTTATGAAATAGGCTCAATTATTAAGCTTATTAAATAGGCTCAATAAATAGGCTTATTAAATAGGCTCAAAAATAGGCTTTTAAATAGGCTCAATAAATAGGCTTATTAAATAGGCTCATTAAATACTTATTAAATAGGCTTATTAAATAGACTTATTAAATAGACTTATTAAATAGGCTTATTAAATAGACTTATTAAATAGGCTTATTAAAAAGGCTTATTAAATAGACTTATTAAATAGGCTCATTAAATACTTATTAAATAGGTTTATAAATAGGCGTATTAAATAGGCTTATTAAATAGGCTTATTAAATAGGCTTATTAAATAGACTTATTAAATAGCCTCATTAAATAGGCTTATTTTAGCAACTTAGGCTTATTAAAATGGTTTATTTCAGCAACTTAGACTTATTAAATTGCCATATTAAATAGTCTTATTTCAGCAACTTAGGCTTATTAAATTGGCGTATTTCAGCAACTTATGCTTATTAAATAGCCTTTTTAAATAGGCTTATTTCAGCAACTTAGGCTTATTAAATAGGCTTATTTCAGCAACGTATGCTTATTAAATAGGCTTATTTCAGCAACTTAGACTTATTAAATAGCCTTATCTCAGCAACTTAGACTTATTAAATAGGCTTATTTCAGCAACTTATGCTTATTAAATATACTTATTTCAGCAACTTAGGCTTATTAAATAGGCTTATTTCAGCAACTTAGACTTATTAAATAGCCTTATTTCAGCAACTTAGGCTTATTAAATAGGCTTATTTCAGCAACTTAGGCTTATTAAATAGCCTTATTTCAGCAACTTAGACTTATTAAATAGGCTTATTTCAGCAACTTAGGCTTATTAAATAGGCTTATTCAGCAACTTAGGCTTATTAAATAGGCTTATTTCAGCAACTTTGGCTTATTAAATAGGCTTATTCAGCAACTTAGGCTTATTAAATAGGCTAATTAAATACTTATTATATAGGCTTATTAAACAGGCTTATTAAATAGACTTATTAAACAGGCTCAATAAATAGGCCTATTAAATAGGCTCATTAAATAGGCTTCATAAATAGGCTTATTAAATCGGCTTATTAAATAGGCTTATTTAATAGACTTATTAAATAGGCTTATTAAATAGGCTCAATAAATAGGCCTATTAAATAGGCTCAATGAATAGGCTAATTAAATAGGCTCAATAAATAGGCTTTATTAAATAGACTCAATAAATAGGCTTATTAAATAGGCTCATTAAATACTTATTAAATAGGCTTATTAAATAGACTTATTAAATAGACTTATTAAATAGGCTTATTAAATAGACTTATTAAATAGGCTTATTAAAAAGGCTTATTAAATAGACTTATTAAATAGGCTTATTAAATAGACTTATTAAATAGGCTCAATAAATAGGCTTATTAAATAGGCTTATTAAATAGGCTCAATAAATGGGCTTATTAAATAGGCTCAATAAATAGGCTTATTAATTAGGCTCATTAAATACTTATTAAATAGGCTTATTAAATAGACTTATTAAATAGAGTTATTGAATAGGCTTATTAAATAGGCTTATGAAATAGGCTTATTAAATAGACTTATTAAATAGGCTTATGAAATAGGCTCAATTATTAAGCTTATTAAATAGGCTCAATAAATAGGCTTATTAAATAGGCTCAAAAATAGGCTTTTAAATAGGCTCAATAAATAGGCTTATTAAATAGGCTCATTAAATACTTATTAAATAGGCTTATTAAATAGACTTATTAAATAGACTTATTAAATAGGCTTATTAAATAGACTTATTAAATAGGCTTATTAAAAAGGCTTATTAAATAGACTTATTAAATAGGCTCATTAAATACTTATTAAATAGGTTTATAAATAGGCGTATTAAATAGGCTTATTAAATAGGCTTATTAAATAGGCTTATTAAATAGACTTATTAAATAGCCTCATTAAATAGGCTTATTTTAGCAACTTAGGCTTATTAAAATGGTTTATTTCAGCAACTTAGACTTATTAAATTGCCATATTAAATAGGCTTATTTCAGCAACATAGGCTTATTAAATTGGCGTATTTCAGCAACTTATGCTTATTAAATAGCCTTTTTAAATAGGCTTATTTCAGCAACTTAGGCTTATTAAATAGGCTTATTTCAGCAACGTATGCTTATTAAATAGGCTTATTTCAGCAACTTAGACTTATTAAATAGCCTTATCTCAGCAACTTAGACTTATTAAATAGGCTTATTTCAGCAACTTATGCTTATTAAATATACTTATTTCAGCAACTTAGGCTTATTAAATAGGCTTATTTCAGCAACTTAGACTTATTAAATAGCCTTATTTCAGCAACTTAGGCTTATTAAATAGGCTTATTTCAGCAACTTAGGCTTATTAAATAGCCTTATTTCAGCAACTTAGACTTATTAAATAGGCTTATTTCAGCAACTTAGGCTTATTAAATAGGCTTATTCAGCAACTTAGGCTTATTAAATAGGCTTATTAAATAGGCTTATTTCAGCAACTTTGGCTTATTAAATAGGCTTATTCAGCAACTTAGGCTTATTAAATAGGCTAATTAAATACTTATTAAATAGGCTTATTAAACAGGCTTATTAAATAGACTTATTAAACAGGCTCAATAAATAGGCCTATTAAATAGGCTCATTAAATAGGCTTCATAAATAGGCTTATTAAATCGGCTTATTAAATAGGCTTATTAAATAGACTTATTAAATAGGCTTATTAAATAGGCTCAATAAATAGGCCTATTAAATAGGCTCAATGAATAGGCTAATTAAATAGGCTCAATAAATAGGCTTTATTAAATAGACTCAATAAATAGGCTTATTAAATAGGCTCATTAAATACTTATTAAATAGGCTTATTAAATAGACTTATTAAATAGACTTATTAAATAGGCTTATTAAATAGACTTATTAAATAGGCTTATTAAAAAGGCTTATTAAATAGACTTATTAAATAGGCTCATTAAATACTTATTAAATAGGTTTATTAAATAGGCGTATTAAATAGGCTTATTAAATAGGCTCAATAAATAGGCTTATTAAATAGGCTTATTAAATAGGCTCAATAAATAGGCTTATTAAATAGCCTCAATAAATAGGCTCATTAAATAGGCTCAATAAATAGGCTTATTAAATAGGCTCATTAAATACTTATTAAATAGGCTTATTAAATAGATTTATTAATTAGACTTATTAAATAGGCTTATTAAATAGGCTTATTAAATAGACTTATTAAATAGCCTCATTAAATAGGCTTATTTTAGCAACTTAGGCTTATTTCAGCAACTTAGACTTATTAAATAGCCTTATTTCAGCAACTTAGGCTTATTAAATAGGCTTATTTCAGCAACTTAGGCTTATTAAATAGCCTTATTTCAGCAACTTAGACTTATTAAATAGGCTTATTCAGCAACTTAGGCTTAAATAGGCTTATTAAATAGGCTTATTAAATAGGCTTATTAAATAGGCTTATTAAATAAACTTATTAAATAGCCTCATTAAATAGGCTTATTTTAGCAACTTAGGCTTATTAAATAGGTTTATTTCAGCAACTTAGACTTATTAAATAGCCATATTAAATATGCTTATTTCAGCAACTTAGGCTTATTAAATAGGCTTATTTCAGCAACTTATGCTTATTAAATAGCCTTATTAAATAGGCTTATTTCAGCAACTTAGGATTATTAAATAGGCTTATTTCAGCAACTTAGACTTATTAAATAGGCCTATGAAATAGGCTTATTAAATAGACTTATTAAATAGGCTCATTAAATACTTATTAAATATGCTTATTAAATAGGCTTATTAAATAGGCCTATTAAATAGGCTTAGTAAATAGGCTCATTAAATAGACGTATTCAATATGCTTATTAAATAGTCTTATTAAATAGGCTTATTAAATAGGCTTATTAAATAGGCTTATTAAATAGGCTTATTAAATAGACTTATTAAATAGCCTCATTAAATAGGCTTATTTTAGCAACTTAGGCTTATTAAAATGGTTTATTTCAGCAACTTAGACTTATTAAATTGCCATATTAAATAGGCTTATTTCAGCAACATAGGCTTATTAAATTGGCGTATTTCAGCAACTTATGCTTATTAAATAGCCTTTTTAAATAGGCTTATTTCAGCAACTTAGGCTTATTAAATAGGCTTATTTCAGCAACGTATGCTTATTAAATAGGCTTATTTCAGCAACTTAGACTTATTAAATAGCCTTATCTCAGCAACTTAGACTTATTAAATAGGCTTATTTCAGCAACTTATGCTTATTAAATATACTTATTTCAGCAACTTAGGCTTATTAAATAGGCTTATTTCAGCAACTTAGACTTATTAAATAGCCTTATTTCAGCAACTTAGGCTTATTAAATAGGCTTATTTCAGCAACTTAGGCTTATTAAATAGCCTTATTTCAGCAACTTAGACTTATTAAATAGGCTTATTTCAGCAACTTAGGCTTATTAAATAGGCTTATTCAGCAACTTAGGCTTATTAAATAGGCTTATTAAATAGGCTTATTTCAGCAACTTTGGCTTATTAAATAGGCTTATTCAGCAACTTAGGCTTATTAAATAGGCTAATTAAATACTTATTAAATAGGCTTATTAAACAGGCTTATTAAATAGACTTATTAAACAGGCTCAATAAATAGGCCTATTAAATAGGCTCATTAAATAGGCTTCATAAATAGGCTTATTAAATCGGCTTATTAAATAGGCTTATTAAATAGACTTATTAAATAGGCTTATTAAATAGGCTCAATAAATAGGCCTATTAAATAGGCTCAATGAATAGGCTAATTAAATAGGCTCAATAAATAGGCTTTATTAAATAGACTCAATAAATAGGCTTATTAAATAGGCTCATTAAATACTTATTAAATAGGCTTATTAAATAGACTTATTAAATAGACTTATTAAATAGGCTTATTAAATAGACTTATTAAATAGGCTTATTAAAAAGGCTTATTAAATAGACTTATTAAATAGGCTCATTAAATACTTATTAAATAGGTTTATTAAATAGGCGTATTAAATAGGCTTATTAAATAGGCTCAATAAATAGGCTTATTAAATAGGCTTATTAAATAGGCTCAATAAATAGGCTTATTAAATAGCCTCAATAAATAGGCTCATTAAATAGGCTCAATAAATAGGCTTATTAAATAGGCTCATTAAATACTTATTAAATAGGCTTATTAAATAGATTTATTAATTAGACTTATTAAATAGGCTTATTAAATAGGCTTATTAAATAGACTTATTAAATAGCCTCATTAAATAGGCTTATTTTAGCAACTTAGGCTTATTTCAGCAACTTAGACTTATTAAATAGCCTTATTTCAGCAACTTAGGCTTATTAAATAGGCTTATTTCAGCAACTTAGGCTTATTAAATAGCCTTATTTCAGCAACTTAGACTTATTAAATAGGCTTATTCAGCAACTTAGGCTTAAATAGGCTTATTAAATAGGCTTATTAAATAGGCTTATTAAATAGGCTTATTAAATAAACTTATTAAATAGCCTCATTAAATAGGCTTATTTTAGCAACTTAGGCTTATTAAATAGGTTTATTTCAGCAACTTAGACTTATTAAATAGCCATATTAAATATGCTTATTTCAGCAACTTAGGCTTATTAAATAGGCTTATTTCAGCAACTTATGCTTATTAAATAGCCTTATTAAATAGGCTTATTTCAGCAACTTAGGATTATTAAATAGGCTTATTTCAGCAACTTAGACTTATTAAATAGGCCTATGAAATAGGCTTATTAAATAGACTTATTAAATAGGCTCATTAAATACTTATTAAATATGCTTATTAAATAGGCTTATTAAATAGGCCTATTAAATAGGCTTAGTAAATAGGCTCATTAAATAGACGTATTCAATATGCTTATTAAATAGTCTTATTAAATAGGCTTATTAAATAGGCTTATTAAATAGACTTATTAAATAGCCTCATTAAATAGGCTTATTTTAGCAACTTAGGCTTATTAATTAGGCTTTTTTCAGCAACTTAGGACTTATTAAATAGCCTTATTGCAGCAACTTAAGCTTATTAAATAGGCTTATTTCAGCAACTTAGGCTTATTAAATAGGCTTATTTCAGAAACTTAGGCTTATTAAATAGGCTTATTCAACAACTTAGGCTTATTAAATAGGCTTATTTCAGCAACCTAGACTTATTAAAAAGACTTATTTCAGCAACTTAGGCTTATGAAATAGGCTTATTCAGCAACTTAGCTTATTAAATAGGCTTATTTCAGCAACTTAGACTTATTAAATAGGCCTATTAAATAGGCTTATTAAATAGACTGATTAAATAGGCTCATTAAATACATATTAAATAGGCTTATTAAATAGATTTATTAATTAGACTTATTAAATAGGCTTATTAAATAGGCTTATTAAATAGGCTCATTAAATAGACTTATTAAATAGCCTCATTAAATAGTCATAATTTAGCAACTTAGGCTTATTAAATAGGCTTATTTAAGCAACTTAGACTTATTAAATAGCCTTATTTCAGCAACTTAGGCTTATTAAATAGGCTTATTTCAGCAACTTAGGCATATTAAATAGCCTTATTTCAGTAACTTAGACTTATTAAATAGGCTTATTCAGCAACTTAGGCTTAAATAGGCTTATTAAATAGGCTTATTAAATAGGCTTATTAAATAGGCTTATTAAATAAACTTATTAAATAGCCTCATTAAATAGGCTTATTTTAGCAACTTAGGCTTATTAAATAGCCATATTAAATATGCTTATTTCAGCAGCTTATGCTTATTAAATAGCCTTATTAAATAGGCTTATTTCAGCAACATTAGGATTATTAAATAGGCTTATTTCAGCAACTTAGACTTATTAAATAGGCCTAATAAATAGGCTTATTAAATAGACTTATTAAATAGGCTCATTAAATACTTATTAAATAGGCTTATTAAATAGGCTTATTAAATAGACTTATTAAATAGGCTCAATAAATAGGCGTATTAAATAGGCTTATTAAATAGGCTTATTAAATAGGCTTATTAAATATGCGTATTAAATAGACTTATTAAATAGGCTTATTAAATAGGCTCAATAAATAGGCTTATTAAATAGGTTCAATAAATAGGCTTATTAAATAGGCTCAATAAATAGGCTTATTAAATAGGCTCAATAAATAGGCTTATTAAATAGGCTCATTAAATACTTATTAAATAGGCTTATTAAATAGACTTATTAAATAGACTTATTAAATAGGCTTATTAAATAGACTTATTAAATAGGCTTATTAAAAAGGCTTATTAAATAGACGTATTAAACAGTCTCATTAAATACTTATTAAATAGGTTTATTAAATAGGCGTATTAAATAGGCTTATTAAATAGGCTCAATAAATAGGCTTATTAAATGGGCTTATTAAATAGGCTCATTAAATAGGCTTAATAAATAGGCTGATTAAATAGGCGTATTAAATAGGCTTATTAAATAGACTCATTAAATAGGCTTATTAAATAGCTCAATAAATAGGCTCATTAAATAGGCTCAATAAATAGGCTTTTTTAAATAGGCTCAATAATTAGGCTTATTAAATAGGCTCAATAAATAGGCTTATTAAATAGGCTCATTATATACTTATTAAATAGGCTTATTAAATAGACTTATTAAATAGACGTATTAAATATGCTTATTAAATCGGCTTATTAAATAGGCTTATTAAATAGGCTTATTAAATAGACTCATTAAATAGCCTCATTAAATAGGCTTATTTTAGCAACTTAGGCTTATTAATTAGGCTTTTTTCAGCAACTTAGACTTATTAAATAGCCTTATTACAGCAACTTAGGCTTATTAAATAGGCTTATTTCAGCAACTTAGGCTTATTAAATAGGCTTATTTCAGCAACTTAGGCTTATTAAATAGGCTTATTTCAGCAACTTAGGCTTATTAAATAGCCTTATTTCAGCAACTTAGACTTATTAAATAGGATTCTTCAGCAACTTAGGCTTAAATAGGCTTATTAAATAGGCTTATTAAATAGGTTTATTAAATAGGCTTATTAAATAAACTTATTAAATAGCCTCATTAAATAGGCTTATTTTAGCAACTTAGGCTTATTAAATAGGTTTATTTCAGCAACTTAGACTTATTAAATAGCCATATTAAATATGCTTATTTCAGCAACTTAGGCTTATTAAATAGGCTTATTTCAGCAGCTTATGCTTATTAAATAGCCTTATTAAATAGGCTTATTTCAGCAACTTAGGATTATTAAATAGGCTTATTACAGCAACTTAGACTTATTAAATAGGCCTATTAAATAGGCTTATTAAATAGACTTATTAAATAGGCTCATTAAATACTTATTAAATAGGCTTATTAAATAGACTGATTAAATAGGCTCAATAAATAGGCGTATTAAATAGGCTTATTAAATAGGCTTATTAAATAGGCTTATTAAATATGCGTATTAAATAGACTTATTAAATAGGCTTATTAAATAGGCTCAATAAATAGGCTTATTAAATAGGCTCAATAAATAGGCTTATTAAATAGACTCAATAAATAGGCTTATTAAATAGGCTCATTAAATACTTATTAAATAGGCTTATTAAATAGATTTATTAATTAGACTTATTAAATAGGCTTATTAAATAGGCTTATTAAATAGACTTATTAAATAGCCTCATTAAATAGGCTTATTTTAGCAACTTAGGCTTATTTCAGCAACTTAGACTTATTAAATAGCCTTATTTCAGCAACTTAGGCTTATTAAATAGGCTTATTTCAGCAACTTAGGCTTATTAAATAGCCTTATTTCAGCAACTTAGACTTATTAAATAGGCTTATTCAGCAACTTAGGCTTAAATAGGCTTATTAAATAGGCTTATTAAATAGGCTTATTAAATAGGCTTATTAAATAAACTTATTAAATAGCCTCATTAAATAGGCTTATTTTAGCAACTTAGGCTTATTAAATAGGTTTATTTCAGCAACTTAGACTTATTAAATAGCCATATTAAATATGCTTATTTCAGCAACTTAGGCTTATTAAATAGGCTTATTTCAGCAACTTATGCTTATTAAATAGCCTTATTAAATAGGCTTATTTCAGCAACTTAGGATTATTAAATAGGCTTATTTCAGCAACTTAGACTTATTAAATAGGCCTATGAAATAGGCTTATTAAATAGACTTATTAAATAGGCTCATTAAATACTTATTAAATATGCTTATTAAATAGGCTTATTAAATAGGCCTATTAAATAGGCTTAGTAAATAGGCTCATTAAATAGACGTATTCAATATGCTTATTAAATAGTCTTATTAAATAGGCTTATTAAATAGGCTTATTAAATAGACTTATTAAATAGCCTCATTAAATAGGCTTATTTTAGCAACTTAGGCTTATTAATTAGGCTTTTTTCAGCAACTTAGGACTTATTAAATAGCCTTATTGCAGCAACTTAAGCTTATTAAATAGGCTTATTTCAGCAACTTAGGCTTATTAAATAGGCTTATTTCAGAAACTTAGGCTTATTAAATAGGCTTATTCAACAACTTAGGCTTATTAAATAGGCTTATTTCAGCAACCTAGACTTATTAAAAAGACTTATTTCAGCAACTTAGGCTTATGAAATAGGCTTATTCAGCAACTTAGCTTATTAAATAGGCTTATTTCAGCAACTTAGACTTATTAAATAGGCCTATTAAATAGGCTTATTAAATAGACTGATTAAATAGGCTCATTAAATACATATTAAATAGGCTTATTAAATAGATTTATTAATTAGACTTATTAAATAGGCTTATTAAATAGGCTTATTAAATAGGCTCATTAAATAGACTTATTAAATAGCCTCATTAAATAGTCTTAATTTAGCAACTTAGGCTTATTAAATAGGCTTATTTAAGCAACTTAGACTTATTAAATAGCCTTATTTCAGCAACTTAGGCTTATTAAATAGGCTTATTTCAGCAACTTAGGCATATTAAATAGCCTTATTTCAGTAACTTAGACTTATTAAATAGGCTTATTCAGCAACTTAGGCTTAAATAGGCTTATTAAATAGGCTTATTAAATAGGCTTATTAAATAGGCTTATTAAATAAACTTATTAAATAGCCTCATTAAATAGGCTTATTTTAGCAACTTAGGCTTATTAAATAGCCATATTAAATATGCTTATTTCAGCAGCTTATGCTTATTAAATAGCCTTATTAAATAGGCTTATTTCAGCAACATTAGGATTATTAAATAGGCTTATTTCAGCAACTTAGACTTATTAAATAGGCCTAATAAATAGGCTTATTAAATAGACTTATTAAATAGGCTCATTAAATACTTATTAAATAGGCTTATTAAATAGGCTTATTAAATAGACTTATTAAATAGGCTCAATAAATAGGCGTATTAAATAGGCTTATTAAATAGGCTTATTAAATAGGCTTATTAAATATGCGTATTAAATAGACTTATTAAATAGGCTTATTAAATAGGCTCAATAAATAGGCTTATTAAATAGGGTCAATAAATAGGCTTATTAAATAGGCTCAATAAATAGGCTTATTAAATAGGCTCAATAAATAGGCTTATTAAATAGGCTCATTAAATACTTATTAAATAGGCTTATTAAATAGACTTATTAAATAGACTTATTAAATAGGCTTATTAAATAGACTTATTAAATAGGCTTATTAAAAAGGCTTATTAAATAGACGTATTAAACAGTCTCATTAAATACTTATTAAATAGGTTTATTAAATAGGCGTATTAAATAGGCTTATTAAATAGGCTCAATAAATAGGCTTATTAAATGGGCTTATTAAATAGGCTCATTAAATAGGCTTAATAAATAGGCTGATTAAATAGGCGTATTAAATAGGCTTATTAAATAGACTCATTAAATAGGCTTATTAAATAGCTCAATAAATAGGCTCATTAAATAGGCTCAATAAATAGGCTTTTTTAAATAGGCTCAATAATTAGGCTTATTAAATAGGCTCAATAAATAGGCTTATTAAATAGGCTCATTATATACTTATTAAATAGGCTTATTAAATAGACTTATTAAATAGACGTATTAAATATGCTTATTAAATCGGCTTATTAAATAGGCTTATTAAATAGGCTTATTAAATAGACTCATTAAATAGCCTCATTAAATAGGCTTATTTTAGCAACTTAGGCTTATTAATTAGGCTTTTTTCAGCAACTTAGACTTATTAAATAGCCTTATTACAGCAACTTAGGCTTATTAAATAGGCTTATTTCAGCAACTTAGGCTTATTAAATAGGCTTATTTCAGCAACTTAGGCTTATTAAATAGGCTTATTTCAGCAACTTAGGCTTATTAAATAGCCTTATTTCAGCAACTTAGACTTATTAAATAGGATTCTTCAGCAACTTAGGCTTAAATAGGCTTATTAAATAGGCTTATTAAATAGGTTTATTAAATAGGCTTATTAAATAAACTTATTAAATAGCCTCATTAAATAGGCTTATTTTAGCAACTTAGGCTTATTAAATAGGTTTATTTCAGCAACTTAGACTGATTAAATAGCCATATTAAATATGCTTATTTCAGCAACTTAGGCTTATTAAATAGGCTTATTTCAGCAGCTTATGCTTATTAAATAGCCTTATTAAATAGGCTTATTTCAGCAACTTAGGATTATTAAATAGGCTTATTACAGCAACTTAGACTTATTAAATAGGCCTATTAAATAGGCTTATTAAATAGACTTATTAAATAGGCTCATTAAATACTTATTAAATAGGCTTATTAAATAGACTGATTAAATAGGCTCAATAAATAGGCGTATTAAATAGGCTTATTAAATAGGCTTATTAAATAGGCTTATTAAATATGCGTATTAAATAGACTTATTAAATAGGCTTATTAAATAGGCTCAATAAATAGGCTTATTAAATAGGCTCAATAAATAGGCTTATTAAATAGACTCAATAAATAGGCTTATTAAATAGGCTCATTAAATACTTATTAAATAGGCTCATTAAATAGACTTATTAAATAGACTTATTAAATAGGCTTATTAAATAGACTTATTAAATAGGCTTATTAAAAAGGCTTATTAAATAGACTTATTAAACAGGCTCATTAAATACTTATTAAATAGGTTTATTAAATAGGCATATTAAATAGGCTTATTAAATAGGCTCAATAAATAGGCTTATCAAATGGGCTTATTAAATAGGCTCATTAAATAGGCTTATTAAATAGACTCATTAAATAGCCTCATTAAATAGGCTTATTTTAGCAACTTATGCTTATTAATTAGGCTTTTTTCAGCAACTTAGACTTATTAAATAGCCTTATTACAGCAACTTAGGCTTATTAAATAGGCTTATTTCAGCAACTTAGGCTTATTAAATAGGCTTATTTCAGCAACTTAGGCTTATTAAATAGGCTTATTTCAGCAACTTAGGCTTATTAAATAGCCTTATTTCAGCAACTTAGACTTATTAAATAGGATTCTTCAGCAACTTAGGCTTAAATAGGCTTATTAAATAGGCTTATTAAATAGGTTTATTAAATAGGCTCATTAAATAAACTTATTAAATAGCCTCATTAAATAGGCTTATTTTAGCAACTTAGGCTTATTAAATAGGTTTATTTCAGCAACTTAGACTTATTAAATAGCCATATTAAATATGCTTATTTCAGCAACTTAGGCTTATTAAATAGGCTTATTTCAGCAGCTTATGCTTATTAAATAGCGTTATTAAATAGGCTTATTTCAGCAACTTAGGATTATTAAATAGGCTTATTTCAGCAACTTAGACTTATTAAATAGGCCTATTAAATAGGATTATTAAATAGACTAATTAAATAGGCTCATTAAATACTTATTGAATAGGCTTATTAAATAGACTGATTAAATAGGCTCAATAAATACGCGTATTAAATAGGCTTATTAAATAGGCTTATTAAATAGGCTTATTAAATAGGCTTATTAAATATGCGTATTAAATAGACTTATTAAATAGGCTTATTAAATAGGCTCAATAAATAGGCTTATTAAATAGGCTCAATAAATAGGCTTATTAAATAGACTCAATAAATAGGCTTATTAAATAGGCTCATTAAATACTTATTAAATAGGCTTATTAAATAGACTTGTTAAATAGACTTATTAAATAGGCTTATTAAATAGACTTATTAAACAGGCTCATTAAATACTTATTAAATAGGTTTATTAAATAGGCGTATTAAATAGGCTTATTAAATAGGCTCAATAAATAGGCTTATCAAATGGGCTTATTAAATAGGCTCTTTTAATAGGCTTAATAAATAGGCTTATTAAATAGGCTTATTAAATAGACTCATTAAATAGTCTTATTAAATAGGCTCAATAAATAGGCTCATTAAATAGGCTCAATAAATAGGCTTATTAAATAGGCTCAATAATTAGGCTTATTAAATAGGCTCAATAAATAGGCTTATTAAATAGGCTCAATAAATAGGCGTATTAAATAGGCTCATTAAATAATTATTAAATAGGCTTATTAAATAGACTTATTAAATAGACTTATTAAATAGGCTTATTAAATAGACTTATTAAATAGGCTTATTAAATAGACTCATTAAATAGTCTTATTAAATAGGCTCAATAAATAGGCTCATTAAATAGGCTCAATAAATAGGCTTATTAAATAGGCTCAATAATTAGGCTTATTAAATAGGCTCAATAAATAGGCTTATTAAATAGGCTCATTATATACTTATTAAATAGGCTTATTAAATATACTTATTAAATAGACGTATTAAATATGCTTATTAATTAGGCTTATTAAATAGGCTTATTAAATAGGCTTATTAAATAGACTTATTAAATAGCCTCATTAAATAGGCTTATTTTAGCAACTTAGGCTTATTAATTAGGCTTTTTTCACAACTTTGACTTATTAAATAGCCTTATTACAGCAACTTAAGCTTATTAAAGAGGCTTATTTCAGCAACTTAGGCTTATTAAATAGGCTTATTTCAGCAACTTAGGCTTATTAAATAGGCTTATTTAGCAACTTAGGCTTATTAAATAGCCTTATTAAATAGCCTTATTTCAGCAACTTAGACTTATTAAATAGCCTTATTACAGCAACTTAAGCTTATTAAATAGGCTTATTTCAGCAACTTAGGCTTATTAAATAGGCTTATTTTAGCAACTTAGGCTTATTAAATAGGTTTATTTCAGCAACTTATGCTTATTAAATAGCCTTATTAAATAGGCTTATTTCAGCAACTTACGATTATTAAATAGGCTTATTTCAGCAACTTAGACTTATTAAATAGGCCTATTAAATAGGCTTATTAAATAGACTTATTAAATAGGCTCATTAAATACTTATTAAATATGCTCATTAAATAGGCTTATTAAATAGACTTATTAAATAGGCTCAATAAATAGGCTTATTAAATAGGCCTATAAAATAGGCTTATTAAATAGACTTATTAAATAGACGTATTCAATATGCTTATTAAATGGGCTTATTAAATAGGCTTATTAAATAGGCTTATTAAATAGACTTATTAAATAGCCTCATTAAATAGGCTTATTTTAGCAACTTAGGCTTATTAATTAGGCTTTTTTCAGCAACTTAGACTTATTAAATAGCCTTATTACAGCAACTTAAGCTTATTAAATAGGCGTATTTCAGCAACTTAGGCTTATTAAATAGGCTTATTTCAGCAACTTAGGCTTATTAAATAGGCTTATTCAGCAACTTAGGCTTATTAAATAGCCTTATTAAATAGGCTTATTTCAGCAACCAAGGCTTATTAAATAGGCTTATTTCAGCAACTTAGACTTATTAAAAAGACTTATTTCTGCAACTTAGGCTTATGAAATAGGCTTATTCAGCAATTTAGTCTTATTAAATAGGCTTATTTCAGCAACTTAGACTTATTAAATAGGCCTATTAAATAGGCTTATTAAATAGACTGATTAAATAGGCTCATGAAATACTTATTAAATAGGCTTATTAAATAGGCTTATTAAATAGACTTATTAAATAGGCTCAATAAAGAGGCTTATTAAATAGGCTTATTAAATAGGCTTATTAAATAGGCTCAATAAATAGGCTTATTAAATAGGCTTATTAAATAGGCTTATTAAATAGGCTTATTACATAGACTTATTAAATAGGCTCAATAAATAGGCTTATTAAATAGGCTTATTAAATAGGCTTATTAAATAGGCTCAATAAATAGGCTTATTAAATACTTATTAAATAGGCTTATTAAATAGACTTATTAAATAGACTTATTAAATAGGCTTATTAAATAGACTTATTAAATAGGCTTATTAAATAGGCTTATTAAATAGGCTCAATAAATAGGCTTATTAAATAGGCTTATTAAATAGGCGTATTAAATAGGCTGAATAAATAGGCTTATTAAATAGACTTAATAAATAGACTTATTAAATAGGCTCAATAAATAGGCTTATTAAATAGGCTTATTAAATAGACTTATTAAATAGGCTCAATAAATAGGCTTATTAAATAGGCTTATTAAATAGGCTCAATAAATGGGCTTATTAAATAGGCTCAATAAATAGGCTTATTAATTAGGCTCATTAAATACTTATTAAATAGGCTTATTAAATAGACTTATTAAATAGGCTTATTCAAAAGGCTTATTAAATAGACTTATTAAATAGGCTCATTAAATACTTATTAAATAGGTTTATAAATAGGCGTATTAAATAGGCTTATTAAATAGGCTTATTAAATAGGCTTATTAAATAGACTTATTAAATAGCCTCATTAAATAGGCTTATTTTAGCAACTTAGGCTTATTAAAATGGTTTATTTCAGCAACTTAGACTTATTAAATTGCCATATTAAATAGGCTTATTTCAGCAACTTAGGCTTATTAAATTGGCGTATTTCAGCAACTTATGCTTATTAAATAGCCTTTTTAAATAGGCTTATTTCAGCAACTTAGGCTTATTAAATAGGCTTATTTCAGCAACGTATGCTTATTAAATAGGCTTATTTCAGCAACTTAGACTTATTAAATAGCCTTATCTCAGCAACTTAGACTTATTAAATAGGCTTATTTCAGCAACTTATGCTTATTAAATATACTTATTTCAGCAACTTAGGCTTATTAAATAGGCTTATTTCAGCAACTTAGACTTATTAAATAGCCTTATTTCAGCAACTTAGGCTTATTAAATAGGCTTATTTCAGCAACTTAGTCTTATTAAATAGCCTTATTTCAGCAACTTAGACTTATTAAATAGGCTTATTTCAGCAACTTAGGCTTATTAAATAGGCTTATTCAGCAACTTAGGCTTATTAAATAGGCTTATTAAATAGGCTTATTTCAGCAACTTTGGCTTATTAAATAGGCTTATTCAGCAACTTAGGCTTATTAAATAGGCTCATTAAATACTTATTAAATAGGCTTATTAAACAGGCTTATTAAATAGACTTATTAAACAGGCTCAATAAATAGGCTTATTAAATAGGCTCATTAAATAGGCTTCATAAATAGGCTTATTAAATCAGCTTATTAAATAGGCTTATTAAATAGGCATATTAAATAGACTTATTAAATAGGCTTTTTAAATAGGCTCAATAAATAGGCCTATTAAATAGGCTCAATAAATAGGCTAATTAAATAGGCTCAATAAATAGGCTTATTAAATAGACTCAATAAATAGGCTTATTAAATAGGCTCATTAAATACTTATTAAATAGGCTTATTAAATAGACTTATTAAATAGACTTATTAAATAGGCTTATTAAATAGACTTATTAAATAGGCTTATTAAAAAGGCTTATTAAATAGACTTATTAAATACACTCATTAAATACTTATTAAATAGGTTTATTAAATAGGCGTATTAAATAGGCTTATTAAATAGGCTCAATAAATAGGCTTATTAAATAGGCTTATTAAATAGGCTCAATAAATAGGCTTATTAAATAGCCTCAATAAATAGGCTCATTAAATAGGCTCAATAAATAGGCTTATTAAATAGGCTCATTAAATACTTATTAAATAGGCTTATTAAATAGATTTATTAATTAGACTTATTAAATAGGCTTATTAAATAGGCTTATTAAATAGACTTATTAAATAGCCTCATTAAATAGGCTTATTTTAGCAACTTAGGCTTATTTCAGCAACTTAGACTTATTAAATAGCCTTATTTCAGCAACTTAGGCTTATTAAATAGGCTTATTTCAGCAACTTAGGCTTATTAAATAGCCTTATTTCAGCAACTTAGACTTATTAAATAGGCTTATTCAGCAACTTAGGCTTAAATAGGCTTATTAAATAGGCTTATTAAATAGGCTTATTAAATAGGCTTATTAAATAGACTTATTAAATAGGCTCATTAAATACTTATTAAATATGCTTATTAAATAGGCTTATTAAATAGACTTATTAAATAGGCTCAATAAATAGGCTTATTAAATAGGCCTATTAAATAGGCTTATTAAATAGACTTATTAAATAGACGTATTCAATATGCTTATTAAATAGTCTTATTAAATAGGCTTATTAAATAGGCTTATTAAATAGACTTATTAAATAGCCTCATTAAATAGGCTTATTTTAGCAACTTAGGCTTATTAATTAGGCTTTTTTCAGCAACTTAGGACTTATTAAATAGCCTTATTGCAGCAACTTACGCTTATTAAATAGGGTTATTTCAGCAACTTAGGCTTATTAAATAGGCTTATTTCAGAAACTTAGGCTTATTAAATAGGCTTATTCAGCAACTTAGGCTTATTAAATAGCCTTATTAAATAGGCTTATTTCAGCAACTTAGGCTTATTAAATAGGCTTATTTCAGCAAACTTAGACTTATTAAAAAGACTTATTTCAGCAACTTAGGCTTATGAAATAGGCTTATTCAGCAACTTAGCTTATTAAATAGGCTTATTTCAGCAACTTAGGCTTATTAAATAGCCTTATTAAATAGGCTTATTTCAGCAACTTAGGCTTATTAAATAGGCTTATTTCAGCAACTTAGGCTTATTAAATAGGCTTATTTCAGCAACTTAGGCTTATTAAATAGCCTTATTTCAGCAACTTAGACTTATTAAATAGCCTTATTCAGCAACTTAGGCTTAAATAGGCTTATTAAATAGGCTTATTAAATAGGCTTATTAAATAGGCTTATTAAATAGACTTATTAAATAGGCTCATTAAATACTTATTAAATATGCTTATTAAATAGGCTTATTAAATAGACTTATTAAATAGGCTCAATAAATAGGCTTATTAAATAGGCCTATTAAATAGGCTTATTAAATAGACTTATTAAATAGACGTATTCAATATGCTTATTAAATAGTCTTATTAAATAGGCTTATTAAATAGGCTTATTAAATAGACTTATTAAATAGCCTCATTAAATAGGCTTATTTTAGCAACTTAGGCTTATTAATTAGGCTTTTTTCAGCAACTTAGGACTTATTAAATAGCCTTATTGCAGCAAGTTACGCTTATTAAATAGGGTTATTTCAGCAACTTAGGCTTATTAAATAGGCTTATTTCAGAAACTTAGGCTTATTAAATAGGCTTATTCAGCAACTTAGGCTTATTAAATAGCCTTATTAAATAGGCTTATTTCAGCAACTTAGGCTTATTAAATAGGCTTATTTCAGCAAACTTAGACTTATTAAAAAGACTTATTTCAGCAACTTAGGCTTATGAAATAGGCTTATTCAGCAACTTAGCTTATTAAATAGGCTTATTTCAGCAACTTAGACTTATTAAATATGCCTATTAAATAGGCTTATTAAATAGACTGATTAAATAGGCTCATTAAATACATATTAAATAGGCTTATTAAATAGATTTATTAATTAGACTTATTAAATAGGCTTATTAAATAGGCTTATTAAATAGGCTCATTAAATAGACTTATTAAATAGCCTCATTAAATAGTCTTATTTTAGCAACTTAGGCTTATTAAATAGGCTTATTTCAGCAACTTAGGCATATTAAATAGACTTATTTCAGCAACTTAGACTTATTAAATAGGCTTATTCAGCAACTTAGGCTTAAATAGGCTTATTAAATAGGCTTATTAAATAGGCTTATTAAATAGGCTTATTAAATAAACTTATTAAATAGCCTCATTAAATAGGCTTATTTTAGCAACTTAGGCTTATTAAATAGCCTTATTAAATAGGCTTATTTCAGCAACATTAGGATTATTAAATAGGCTTATTTCAGCAACTTAGACTTAATAAATAGGCCTATTAAATAGGCTTATTAAATAGACTTATTAAATAGGCTCATTAAATACTTATTAAATAGGCATATTAAATAGGCTTATTAAATAGACTTATTAAATAGGCTCAATAAATAGGCGTATTAAATAGGCTTATTAAATAGGCTTATTAAATAGGCTTATTAAATATGCGTATTAAATAGACATTAAATAGGCTTATTAAATAGGCTCAATAAATAGGCTTATTAAATAAGCTCAATAAATAGGCTTATTAAATAGGCTCAATAAATAGGCTTATTAAATAGGCTCAATAAATAGGCTTATTAAATAGGCTCATTAAATACTTATTAAATAGACTTATTAAATAGACTTATTAAATAGACTTATTAAATAGGCTTATTAAATAGACTTATTAAATAGGCTTATTAAAAAGGCTTATTAAATAGACTTATTAAACAGGCTCATTAAATACTTATTAAATAGGTTTATTAAATAGGCGTATTAAATAGACTTATTAAATAGGCTCAATAAATAGGCTTATTAAATGGGCTTATTAAATAGGCTCATTAAATAGGCTTAATAAATAGGCTGATTAAATAGGCGTATTAAATAGGCTTATTAAATAGACTCATTAAATAGGCTTATTAAATAGGCTCAATAAATAGGCTCATTAAATAGGCTCAATAAATAGGCTTATTAAATAGGCTCAATAAATAGGCTTATTAAATAGGCTCAATAATTAGGCTTATTAAATAGGCTCAATAAATAGGCTTATTAAATAGGCTCATTATATACTTGTTAAATAGGCTTATTAAATAGATTTATTAAATAGACGTATTAAATATGCTTATTAAATCGGCTTATTAAATAGGCTTATTAAATAGGCTTATTAAATAGACTCATTAAATAGCCTCATTAAATAGGCTTATTTTAGCAACTTAGGTTTATTAATTAGGCTTTTTTCAGCAACTTAGACTTATTAAATAGCCTTATTACAGCAACTTAGGCTTATTAAATAGGCTTATTTCAGCAACTTAGGCTTATTAAATAGGCTTATTTCAGCAACTTAGGCTTATTAAATAGGCTTATTTCAGCAACTTAGGCTTATTAAATAGCCTTATTTCAGCAACTTAGACTTATTAAATAGGATTCTTCAGCAACTTAGGCTTAAATAGGCTTATTAAATAGGCTTATGAAATAGGTTTATTAAATAGGCTTATTAAATAAACTTATTAAATAGCCTCATTAAATAGGCTTATTTTAGCAACTTAGGCTTATTAAATAGGTTTATTTCAGCAACTTAGACTTATTAAATAGCCATATTAAATATGCTTATTTCAGCAACTTAGGCTTATTAAGTAGGCTTATTTCCGCAGCTTATGCTTATTAAATAGCCTTATTAAATAGGCTTATTTCAGCAACTTAGGATTATTAAATAGGCTTATTTCAGCAACTTAGACTTATTAAATAGGCCTATTAAATAGGCTTATTAAATAGACTTATTAAATAGGCTCATTAAATACTTATTAAATAGGCTTATTAAATAGACTGATTAAATAGGCTCAATAAATAGGCGTATTAAATAGGCTTATTAAATAGGCTTATTAAATAGGCTTATTAAATAGGCTTATTAAATATGCGTATTAAATAGACTTATTAAATAGGCTTATTAAATAGGCTCAATAAATAGGCTTATTAAATAGGCTCAATAAATAGGCTTATTAAATAGGCTCAATAAATAGACTTATTAAATAGCCTCATTAAATAGGCTTATTTTAGCAACTTAGGCTTATTAAAATGGTTTATTTCAGCAAATTAGACTTATTAAATTGCCATATTAAATAGGCTTATTTCAGCAACTTAGGCTTATTAAATTGGCGTATTTCAGCAACTTATGCTTATTAAATAGCCTTTTTAAATAGGCTTATTTCAGCAACTTAGGCTTATTAAATATGCTTATTTCAGCAACGTATGCTTATTAAATAGGCTTATTTCAGCAACTTAGACTTATTAAATAGCCTTATCTCAGCAACTTAGACTTATTAAATAGGCTTATTTCAGCAACTTATGCTTATTAAATATACTTATTTCAGCAACTTAGGCTTATTAAATAGGCTTATTTCAGCAACTTAGACTTATTAAATAGCCTTATTTCAGCAACTTAGGCTTATTAAATAGGCTTATTTCAGCAACTTAGTCTTATTAAATAGCCTTATTTCAGCAACTTAGACTTATTAAATAGGCTTATTTCAGCAACTTAGGCTTATTAAATAGGCTTATTCAGCAACTTAGGCTTATTAAATAGGCTTATTAAATAGGCTTATTTCAGCAACTTTGGCTTATTAAATAGGCTTATTCAGCAACTTAGGCTTATTAAATAGGCTCATTAAATACTTATTAAATAGGCTTATTAAACAGGCTTATTAAATAGACTTATTAAACAGGCTCAATAAATAGGCTTATTAAATAGGCTCATTAAATAGGCTTCATAAATAGGCTTATTAAATCAGCTTATTAAATAGGCTTATTAAATAGGCATATTAAATAGACTTATTAAATAGGCTTTTTAAATAGGCTCAATAAATAGGCTTATTAAATAGGCTCATTAAATACTTATTAAATAGGCTTATTAAATAGACTTATTAAATAGACTTATTAAATAGGCTTATTAAATAGACTTATTAAATAGGCTTATTAAAAAGGCTTATTAAATAGACTTATTAAATACGCTCATTAAATACTTATTAAATAGGTTTATTAAATAGGCGTATTAAATAGGCTTATTAAATAGGCTCAATAAATAGGCTTATTAAATAGGCTTATTAAATAGGCTCAATAAATAGGCTTATTAAATAGCCTCAATAAATAGGCTCATTAAATAGGCTCAATAAATAGGCTTATTAAATAGGCTCATTAAATACTTATTAAATAGGCTTATTAAATAGATTTATTAATTAGACTTATTAAATAGGCTTATTAAATAGGCTTATTAAATAGACTTATTAAATAGCCTCATTAAATAGGCTTATTTTAGCAACTTAGGCTTATTTCAGCAACTTAGACTTATTAAATAGCCTTATTTCAGCAACTTAGGCTTATTAAATAGGCTTATTTCAGCAACTTAGGCTTATTAAATAGCCTTATTTCAGCAACTTAGACTTATTAAATAGGCTTATTCAGCAACTTAGGCTTAAATAGGCTTATTAAATAGGCTTATTAAATAGGCTTATTAAATAGACTTATTAAATAGGCTCATTAAATACTTATTAAATATGCTTATTAAATAGGCTTATTAAATAGACTTATTAAATAGGCTCAATAAATAGGCTTATTAAATAGGCCTATTAAATAGGCTTATTAAATAGACTTATTAAATAGACGTATTCAATATGCTTATTAAATAGTCTTATTAAATAGGCTTATTAAATAGGCTTATTAAATAGACTTATTAAATAGCCTCATTAAATAGGCTTATTTTAGCAACTTAGGCTTATTAATTAGGCTTTTTTCAGCAACTTAGGACTTATTAAATAGCCTTATTGCAGCAACTTACGCTTATTAAATAGGGTTATTTCAGCAACTTAGGCTTATTAAATAGGCTTATTTCAGAAACTTAGGCTTATTAAATAGGCTTATTCAGCAACTTAGGCTT
This sequence comes from Petromyzon marinus, assembly GCF_048934315.1. NCBI lineage: Eukaryota > Metazoa > Chordata > Hyperoartia > Petromyzontiformes > Petromyzontidae > Petromyzon > Petromyzon marinus. Next base: position 2,733,879 of record NW_027422784.1, read on the forward strand.
ATTAAATAGCCTTATTAAATAGGCTTATTTCAGCAACTTAGGCTTATTAAATAGGCTTATTTCAGCAAACTTAGACTTATTAAAAAGACTTATTTCAGCAACTTAGGCTTATGAAATAGGCTTATTCAGCAACTTAGCTTATTAAATAGGCTTATTTCAGCAACTTAGACTTATTAAATATGCCTATTAAATAGGCTTATTAAATAGACTGATTAAATAGGCTCATTAAATACATATTAAATAGGCTTATTAAATAGATTTATTAATTAGACTTATTAAATAGGCTTATTAAATAGGCTTATTAAATAGGCTCATTAAATAGACTTATTAAATAGCCTCATTAAATAGTCATATTTTAGCAACTTAGGCTTATTAAATAGGCTTATTTAAGCAACTTAGACTTATTAAATAGCCTTATTTCAGCAACTTAGGCTTATTAAATAGGCTTATTTCAGCAACTTAGGCATATTAAATAGACTTATTTCAGCAACTTAGACTTATTAAATAGGCTTATTCAGCAACTTAGGCTTAAATAGGCTTATTAAATAGGCTTATTAAATAGGCTTATTAAATAGGCTTATTAAATAAATTTATTAAATAGCCTCATTAAATAGGCTTATTTTAGCAACTTAGGCTTATTAAATAGCCTTATTAAATAGGCTTATTTCAGCAACATTAGGATTATTAAATAGGCTTATTTCAGCAACTTAGACTTATTAAATAGGCCTATTAAATAGGCTTATTAAATAGACTTATTAAATAGGCTCATTAAATACTTATTAAATAGGCATATTAAATAGGCTTATTAAATAGACTTATTAAATAGGCTCAATAAATAGGCGTATTAAATAGGCTTATTAAATAGGCTTATTAAATAGGCTTATTAAATATGCGTATTAAATAGACTTATTAAATAGGCTTATTAAATAGGCTCAATAAATAGGCTTATTAAATAGGCTCAATAAATAGGCTTATTAAATAGGCTCAATAAATAGGCTTATTAAATAGGCTCAATAAATAGGCTTATTAAATAGGCTCATTAAATACTTATTAAATAGACTTATTAAATAGACTTATTAAATAGACTTATTAAATAGGCTTATTAAATAGACTTATTAAATAGGCTTATTAAAAAGGCTTATTAAATAGACTTATTAAACAGGCTCATTAAATACTTATTAAATAGGTTTATTAAATAGGCGTATTAAATAGACTTATTAAATAGGCTCAATAAATAGGCTTATTAAATGGGCTTATTAAATAGGCTCATTAAATAGGCTTAATAAATAGGCTGATTAAATAGGCGTATTAAATAGGCTTATTAAATAGACTCATTAAATAGGCTTATTAAATAGGCTCAATAAATAGGCTCATTAAATAGGCTCAATAAATAGGCTCATTAAATAGGCTCAATAAATAGGCTTATTAAATAGGCTCAATAATTAGGCTTATTAAATAGGCTCAATAAATAGGCTTATTAAATAGGCTCATTATATACTTGTTAAATAGGCTTATTAAATAGATTTATTAAATAGACGTATTAAATATGCTTATTAAATCGGCTTATTAAATAGGCTTATTAAATAGGCTTATTAAATAGACTCATTAAATAGCCTCATTAAATAGGCTTATTTTAGCAACTTAGGTTTATTAATTAGGCTTTTTTCAGCAACTTAGACTTATTAAATAGCCTTATTACAGCAACTTAGGCTTATTAAATAGGCTTATTTCAGCAACTTAGGCTTATTAAATAGGCTTATTTCAGCAACTTAGGCTTATTAAATAGGCTTATTTCAGCAACTTAGGCTTATTAAATAGCCTTATTTCAGCAACTTAGACTTATTAAATAGGATTCTTCAGCAACTTAGGCTTAAATAGGCTTATTAAATAGGCTTATGAAATAGGTTTATTAAATAGGCTTATTAAATAAACTTATTAAATAGCCTCATTAAATAGGCTTATTTTAGCAACTTAGGCTTATTAAATAGGTTTATTTCAGCAACTTAGACTTATTAAATAGCCATATTAAATATGCTTATTTCAGCAACTTAGGCTTATTAAGTAGGCTTATTTCCGCAGCTTATGCTTATTAAATAGCCTTATTAAATAGGCTTATTTCAGCAACTTAGGATTATTAAATAGGCTTATTTCAGCAACTTAGACTTATTAAATAGGCCTATTAAATAGGCTTATTAAATAGACTTATTAAATAGGCTCATTAAATACTTATTAAATAGGCTTATTAAATAGACTGATTAAATAGGCTCAATAAATAGGCGTATTAAATAGGCTTATTAAATAGGCTTATTAAATAGGCTTATTAAATAGGCTTATTAAATATGCGTATTAAATAGACTTATTAAATAGGCTTATTAAATAGGCTCAATAAATAGGCTTATTAAATAGGCTCAATAAATAGGCTTATTAAATAGGCTCAATAAATAGACTTATTAAATAGCCTCATTAAATAGGCTTATTTTAGCAACTTAGGCTTATTAAAATGGTTTATTTCAGCAACTTAGACTTATTAAATTGCCATATTAAATAGGCTTATTTCAGCAACTTAGGCTTATTAAATTGGCGTATTTCAGCAACTTATGCTTATTAAATAGCCTTTTTAAATAGGCTTATTTCAGCAACTTAGGCTTATTAAATAGGCTTATTTCAGCAACGTATGCTTATTAAATAGGCTTATTTCAGCAACTTAGACTTATTAAATAGCCTTATCTCAGCAACTTAGACTTATTAAATAGGCTTATTTCAGCAACTTATGCTTATTAAATATACTTATTTCAGCAACTTAGGCTTATTAAATAGGCTTATTTCAGCAACTTAGACTTATTAAATAGCCTTATTTCAGCAACTTAGGCTTATTAAATAGGCTTATTTCAGCAACTTAGTCTTATTAAATAGCCTTATTTCAGCAACTTAGACTTATTAAATAGGCTTATTTCAGCAACTTAGGCTTATTAAATAGGCTTATTCAGCAACTTAGGCTTATTAAATAGGCTTATTAAATAGGCTTATTTCAGCAACTTTGGCTTATTAAATAGGCTTATTCAGCAACTTAGGCTTATTAAATAGGCTCATTAAATACTTATTAAATAGGCTTATTAAACAGGCTTATTAAATAGACTTATTAAACAGGCTCAATAAATAGGCTTATTAAATAGGCTCATTAAATAGGCTTCATAAATAGGCTTATTAAATCAGCTTATTAAATAGGCTTATTAAATAGGCATATTAAATAGACTTATTAAATAGGCTTTTTAAATAGGCTCAATAAATAGGCCTATTAAATAGGCTCAATAAATAGGCTAATTAAATAGGCTCAATAAATAGGCTTATTAAATAGACTCAATAAATAGGCTTATTAAATAGGCTCATTAAATACTTATTAAATAGGCTTATTAAATAGACTTATTAAATAGACTTATTAAATAGGCTTATTAAATAGACTTATTAAATAGGCTTATTAAAAAGGCTTATTAAATAGACTTATTAAATACGCTCATTAAATACTTATTAAATAGGTTTATTAAATAGGCGTATTAAATAGGCTTATTAAATAGGCTCAATAAATAGGCTTATTAAATAGGCTTATTAAATAGGCTCAATAAATAGGCTTATTAAATAGCCTCAATAAATAGGCTCATTAAATAGGCTCAATAAATAGGCTTATTAAATAGGCTCATTAAATACTTATTAAATAGGCTTATTAAATAGATTTATTAATTAGACTTATTAAATAGGCTTATTAAATAGGCTTATTAAATAGACTTATTAAATAGCCTCATTAAATAGGCTTATTTTAGCAACTTAGGCTTATTTCAGCAACTTAGACTTATTAAATAGGCTTATTTCAGCAACTTAGGCTTATTAAATAGCCTTATTTCAGCAACTTAGACTTATTAAATAGGCTTATTCAGCAACTTAGGCTTAAATAGGCTTATTAAATAGGCTTATTAAATAGGATTATTAAATAGGCTTATTAAATAGACTTATTAAATAGGCTCATTAAATACTTAATAAATATGCTTATTAAATAGGCTTATTAAATAGACTTATTAAATAGGCTCAATAAATAGGCTTATTAAATAGGCCTATTAAATAGGCTTATTAAATAGACTTATTAAATATACGTATTCAATATGCTTATTAAATAGTCTTATTAAATAGGCTTATTAAATAGGCTTATTAAATAGACTTATTAAATAGCCTCATTAAATAGGCTTATTTTAGCAACTTAGGCTTATTAATTAGGCTTTTTTCAGCAACTTAGGACTTATTAAATAGCCTTATTGCAGCAACTTACGCTTATTAAATAGGGTTATTTCAGCAACTTAGGCTTATTAAATAGGCTTATTTCAGAAACTTAGGCTTATTAAATAGGCTTATTCAGCAACTTAGGCTTATTAAATAGCCTTATTAAATAGGCTTATTTCAGCAACTTAGGCTTATTAAATAGGCTTATTTCAGCAACTTAGACTTATTAAAAAGACTTATTTCAGCAACTTAGGCTTATGAAATAGGCTTATTCAGCAACTTAGCTTATTAAATAGGCTTATTTCAGCAACTTAGACTTATTAAATATGCCTATTAAATAGGCTTATTAAATAGACTGATTAAATAGGCTCATTAAATACATATTAAATAGGCTTATTAAATAGATTTATTAATTAGACTTATTAAATAGGCTTATTAAATAGGCTTATTAAATAGGCTCATTAAATAGACTTATTAAATAGCCTCATTAAATAGTCTTATTTTAGCAACTTAGGCTTATTAAATAGGCTTATTTAAGCAACTTAGACTTATTAAATAGCCTTATTTCAGCAACTTAGGCTTATTAAATAGGCTTATTTCAGCAACTTAGGCATATTAAATAGACTTATTTCAGCAACTTAGACTTATTAAATAGGCTTATTCAGCAACTTAGGCTGAAATAGGCTTATTAAATAGGCTTATTATATAGGCTTATTAAATAGGCTTATTAAATAGACTTATTAAATAGACGTATTAAATATGCTTATTAAATCGGCTTATTAAATAGGCTTATTAAATAGGCTTATTAAATAGACTCATTAAATAGCCTCATTAAATAGGCTTATTTTAGCAACTTAGGTTTATTAATTAGGCTTTTTTCAGCAACTTAGACTTATTAAATAGCCTTATTACAGCAACTTAGGCTTATTAAATAGGCTTATTTCAGCAACTTAGGCTTATTAAATAGGCTTATTTCAGCAACTTAGGCTTATTAAATAGGCTTATTTCAGCAACTTAGGCTTATTAAAAAGCCTTATTTCAGCAACTTAGACTTATTAAATAGGATTCTTCAGCAACTTAGGCTTAAATAGGCTTATTAAATAGGCTTATGAAATAGGTTTATTAAATAGGCTTATTAAATAAACTTATTAAATAGCCTCATTAAATAGGCTTATTTTAGCAACTTAGGCTTATTAAATAGGTTTATTTCAGCAACTTAGACTTATTAAATAGCCATATTAAATATGCTTATTTCAGCAACTTAGGCTTATTAAGTAGGCTTATTTCCGCAGCTTATGCTTATTAAATAGCCTTATTAAATAGGCTTATTTCAGCAACTTAGGATTATTAAATAGGCTTATTTCAGCAACTTAGACTTATTAAATAGGCCTATTAAATAGGCTTATTAAATAGACTTATTAAATAGGCTCATTAAATACTTATTAAATAGGCTTATTAAATAGACTGATTAAATAGGCTCAATAAATAGGCGTATTAAATAGGCTTATTAAATAGGCTTATTAAATAGGCTTATTAAATAGGCTTATTAAATATGCGTATTAAATAGGCTTATTAAATATGCGTATTAAATAGACTTATTAAATAGGCTTATTAAATAGGCTCAATAAATAGGCTTATTAAATAGGCTCAATAAATAGACTTATTAAATAGCCTCATTAAATAGGCTTATTTTAGCAACTTAGGCTTATTAAAATGGTTTATTTCAGCAACTTAGACTTATTAAATTGCCATATTAAATAGGCTTATTTCAGCAACTTAGGCTTATTAAATTGGCGTATTTCAGCAACTTATGCTTATTAAATAGCCTTTTTAAATAGGCTTATTTCAGCAACTTAGGCTTATTAAATAGGCTTATTTCAGCAACGTATGCTTATTAAATAGGCTTATTTCAGCAACTTAGACTTATTAAATAGCCTTATCTCAGCAACTTAGACTTATTAAATAGGCTTATTTCAGCAACTTATGCTTATTAAATATACTTATTTCAGCAACTTAGGCTTATTAAATAGGCTTATTTCAGCAACTTAGACTTATTAAATAGCCTTATTTCAGCAACTTAGGCTTATTAAATAGGCTTATTTCAGCAACTTAGTCTTATTAAATAGCCTTATTTCAGCAACTTAGACTTATTAAATAGGCTTATTTCAGCAACTTAGGCTTATTAAATAGGCTTATTCAGCAACTTAGGCTTATTAAATAGGCTTATTAAATAGGCTTATTTCAGCAACTTTGGCTTATTAAATAGGCTTATTCAGCAACTTAGGCTTATTAAATAGGCTCATTAAATACTTATTAAATAGGCTTATTAAACAGGCTTATTAAATAGACTTATTAAACAGGCTCAATAAATAGGCTTATTAAATAGGCTCATTAAATAGGCTTCATAAATAGGCTTATTAAATCAGCTTATTAAATAGGCTTATTAAATAGGCATATTAAATAGACTTATTAAATAGGCTTTTTAAATAGGCTCAATAAATAGGCTTATTAAATAGGCTCATTAAATACTTATTAAATAGGCTTATTAAATAGACTTATTAAATAGACTTATTAAATAGGCTTATTAAATAGACTTATTAAATAGGCTTATTAAAAAGGCTTATTAAATAGACTTATTAAATACGCTCATTAAATACTTATTAAATAGGTTTATTAAATAGGCGTATTAAATAGGCTTATTAAATAGGCTCAATAAATAGGCTTATTAAATAGGCTTATTAAATAGGCTCAATAAATAGGCTTATTAAATAGCCTCAATAAATAGGCTCATTAAATAGGCTCAATAAATAGGCTTATTAAATAGGCTCATTAAATACTTATTAAATAGGCTTATTAAATAGATTTATTAATTAGACTTATTAAATAGGCTTATTAAATAGGCTTATTAAATAGACTTATTAAATAGCCTCATTAAATAGGCTTATTTTAGCAACTTAGGCTTATTTCAGCAACTTAGACTTATTAAATAGCCTTATTTCAGCAACTTAGGCTTATTAAATAGGCTTATTTCAGCAACTTAGGCTTATTAAATAGCCTTATTTCAGCAACTTAGACTTATTAAATAGGCTTATTCAGCAACTTAGGCTTAAATAGGCTTATTAAATAGGCTTATTAAATAGGATTATTAAATAGGCTTATTAAATAGACTTATTAAATAGGCTCATTAAATACTTATTAAATATGCTTATTAAATAGGCTTATTAAATAGACTTATTAAATAGGCTCAATAAATAGGCTTATTAAATAGGCCTATTAAATAGGCTTATTAAATAGACTTATTAAATAGACGTATTCAATATGCTTATTAAATAGTCTTATTAAATAGGCTTATTAAATAGGCTTATTAAATAGACTTATTAAATAGCCTCATTAAATAGGCTTATTTTAGCAACTTAGGCTTATTAATTAGGCTTTTTTCAGCAACTTAGGACTTATTAAATAGCCTTATTGCAGCAACTTACGCTTATTAAATAGGGTTATTTCAGCAACTTAGGCTTATTAAATAGGCTTATTTCAGAAACTTAGGCTTATTAAATAGGCTTATTCAGCAACTTAGGCTTATTAAATAGCCTTATTAAATAGGCTTATTTCAGCAACTTAGGCTTATTAAATAGGCTTATTTCAGCAACTTAGACTTATTAAAAAGACTTATTTCAGCAACTTAGGCTTATGAAATAGGCTTATTCAGCAACTTAGCTTATTAAATAGGCTTATTTCAGCAACTTAGACTTATTAAATATGCCTATTAAATAGGCTTATTAAATAGACTGATTAAATAGGCTCATTAAATACATATTAAATAGGCTTATTAAATAGATTTATTAATTAGACTTATTAAATAGGCTTATTAAATAGGCTTATTAAATAGGCTCATTAAATAGACTTATTAAATAGCCTCATTAAATAGTCTTATTTTAGCAACTTAGGATTATTAAATAGGCTTATTTAAGCAACTTAGACTTATTAAATAGCCGTATTTCAGCAACTTAGGCTTATTAAATAGGCTTATTTCAGCAACTTAGGCATATTAAATAGACTTATTTCAGCAACTTAGACTTATTAAATAGGCTTATTCAGCAACTTAGGCTTAAATAGGCTTATTAAATAGGCTTATTAAATAGGCTTATTAAATAGGCTTATTAAATAGACTTATTAAATAGACGTATTAAATATGCTTATTAAATCGGCTTATTAAATAGGCTTATTAAATAGGCTTATTAAATAGACTCATTAAATAGCCTCATTAAATAGGCTTATTTTAGCAACTTAGGTTTATTAATTAGGCTTTTTTCAGCAACTTAGACTTATTAAATAGCCTTATTTCAGCAACTTAGGATTATTAAATAGGCTTATTTCAGCAACTTAGACTTATTAAATAGGCCTATTAAATAGGCTTATTAAATAGACTTATTAAATAGGCTCATTAAATACTTATTAAATAGGCTTATTAAATAGACTGATTAAATAGGCTCAATAAATAGGCGTATTAAATAGGCTTATTAAATAGGCTTATTAAATAGGCTTATTAAATAGGCTTATTAAATATGCGTATTAAATAGACTTATTAAATAGGCTTATTAAATAGGCTCAATAAATAGGCTTATTAAATAGGCTCAATAAATAGGCTTATTAAATAGGCTCAATAAATAGACTTATTAAATAGCCTCATTAAATAGGCTTATTTTAGCAACTTAGGCTTATTAAAATGGTTTATTTCAGCAACTTAGACTTATTAAATTGCCATATTAAATAGGCTTATTTCAGCAACTTAGGCTTATTAAATTGGCGTATTTCAGCAACTTATGCTTATTAAATAGCCTTTTAAAATAGGCTTATTTCAGCAACTTAGGCTTATTAAATAGGCTTATTTCAGCAACGTATGCTTATTAAATAGGCTTATTTCAGCAACTTAGACTTATTAAATAGCCTTATCTCAGCAACTTAGACTTATTAAATAGGCTTATTTCAGCAACTTATGCTTATTAAATATACTTATTTCAGCAACTTAGGCTTATTAAATAGGCTTATTTCAGCAACTTAGACTTATTAAATAGCCTTATTTCAGCAACTTAGGCTTATTAAATAGGCTTATTTCAGCAACTTAGTCTTATTAAATAGCCTTATTTCAGCAACTTAGACTTATTAAATAGGCTTATTTCAGCAACTTAGGCTTATTAAATAGGCTTATTCAGCAACTTAGGCTTATTAAATAGGCTTATTAAATAGGCTTATTTCAGTAACTTTGGCTTATTAAATAGGCTTATTCAGCAACTTAGGCTTATTAAATAGGCTCATTAAATACTTATTAAATAGGCTTATTAAACAGGCTTATTAAATAGACTTATTAAACAGGCTCAATAAATAGGCTTATTAAATAGGCTCATTAAATAGGCTTCATAAATAGGCTTATTAAATCAGCTTATTAAATAGGCTTATTAAATAGGCATATTAAATAGACTTATTAAATAGGCTTTTTAAATAGGCTCAATAAATAGGCTTATTAAATAGGCTCATTAAATACTTATTAAATAGGCTTATTAAATAGACTTATTAAATAGACTTATTAAATAGGCTTATTAAATAGACTTATTAAATAGGCTTATTAAAAAGGCTTATTAAATAGACTTATTAAATACGCTCATTAAATACTTATTAAATAGGTTTATTAAATAGGCGTATTAAATAGGCTTATTAAATAGGCTCAATAAATAGGCTTATTAAATAGGCTTATTAAATAGGCTCAATAAATAGGCTTATTAAATAGCCTCAATAAATAGGCTCATTAAATAGGCTCAATAAATAGGCTTATAAAATAGGCTCATTAAATACTTATTAAATAGGCTTATTAAATAGATTTATTAATTAGACTTATTAAATAGGCTTATTAAATAGGCTTATTAAATAGACTTATTAAATAGCCTCATTAAATAGGCTTATTTTAGCAAATTAGGCTTATTTCAGCAACTTAGACTTATTAAATAGCCTTATTTCAGCAACTTAGGCTTATTAAATATGCTTATTTCAGCAACTTAGGCTTATTAAATAGCCTTATTTCAGCAACTTAGACTTATTAAATAGGCTTATTCAGCAACTTAGGCTTAAATAGGCTTATTAAATAGGCTTATTAAATAGGCTTATTAAATAGGCTTATTAAATAGACTTATTAAATAGGCTCATTAAATACTTATTAAATATGCTTATTAAATATGCTTATTAAATAGACTTATTAAATAGGCTCAATAAATAGGCTTATTAAATAGGCCTATTAAATAGGCTTATTAAATAGACTTATTAAATAGACGTATTCAATATGCTTATTAAATAGTCTTATTAAATAGGCTTATTAAATAGGTTTATTAAATAGACTTATTAAATAGCCTCATTAAATAGGCTTATTTTAGCAACTTAGGCTTATTAATTAGGCTTTTTTCAGCAACTTAGGACTTATTAAATAGCCTTATTGCAGCAACTTACGCTTATTAAATAGGGTTATTTCAGCAACTTAGGCTTATTAAATAGGCTTATTTCAGAAACTTAGGCTTATTAAATAGGCTTATTCAGCAACTTAGGCTTATTAAATAGCCTTATTAAATAGGCTTATTTCAGCAACTTAGGCTTATTAAATAGGCTTATTTCAGCAACTTAGACTTATTAAAAAGACTTATTTCAGCAACTTAGGCTTATGAAATAGGCTTATTCAGCAACTTAGCTTATTAAATAGGCTTATTTCAGCAACTTAGACTTATTAAATATGCCTATTAAATAGGCGTATTAAATAGACTGATTAAATAGGCTCATTAAATACATATTAAATAGGCTTATTAAATAGATTTATTAATTAGACTTATTAAATAGGCTTATTAAATAGGCTTATTAAATAGGCTCATTAAATAGACTTATTAAATAGCCTCATTAAATAGTCTTATTTTAGCAACTTAGGCTTATTAAATAGGCTTATTTAAGCAACTTAGACTTATTAAATAGCCTTATTTCAGCAACTTTCAGGCTTTTTTCAGCAACTTAGGACTTATTAAATAGCCTTATTGCAGCAACTTACGCTTATTAAATAGGGTTATTTCAGCAACTTAGGCTTATTATATAGGCTTATTTCAGAAACTTAGGCTTATTAAATAGCCTTATTAAATAGGCTTATTTCAGAAACTTAGGCTTATTAAATAGCCTTATTTCAGCAACTTAGACTTATTAAAAAGACTTATTTCAGCAACTTAGGCTTATGAAATAGGCTTATTCAGCAACTTAGCTTATTAAATAGGCTTATTTCAGCAACTTAGACTTATTAAATATGCCTATTAAATAGGCTTATTAAATAGACTGATTAAATAGGCTCATTAAATACATATTAAATAGGCTTATTAAATAGATTTATTAATTAGACTTATTAAATAGGCTTATTAAATAGGCTTATTAAATAGGCTCATTAAATAGACTTATTAAATAGCCTCATTAAATAGTCTTATTTTAGCAACTTAGGCTTATTAATAGGCTTATTTAAGCAACTTAGACTTATTAAATAGCCTTATTTCAGCAACTTAGGCTTATTAAATAGGCTTATTTCAGCAACTTAGGCATATTAAATAGACATTTCAGCAACTTAGACTTATTAAATAGGCTTATTCAGCAACTTAGGCTTAAATAGGCTTATTAAATAGGCTTATTAAATAGGCTTATTAAATAGGCTTATTAAATAAACTTATTAAATAGCCTCATTAAATAGGCTTATTTTAGCAACTTAGGCTTATTAAATAGGCTTATTTCAGCAACATTAGGATTATTAAATAGGCTTATTTCAGCAACTTAGACTTATTAAATAGGCCTATTAAATAGGCTTATTAAATAGACTTATTAAATAGGCTCATTAAATACTTATTAAATAGGCTTATTAAATAGGCTTATTAAATAGACTTATTAAATAGGCTCAATAAATAGGCGTATTAAATAGGCTTATTAAATAGGCTTATTAAATAGGCTTATTAAATATGTGTATTAAATAGACTTATTAAATAGGCTTATTAAATAGGCTCAATAAATAGGCTTATTAAATAGGCTCAATAAATAGGCTTATTAAATAGGCTCAATAAATAGGCTTATTAAATAGGCTCAATAAATAGGCTTATTAAATAGGCTCATTAAATACTTATTAAATAGGCTTATTAAATAGACTTATTAAATAGACTTATTAAATAGGCTTATTAAATAGACTTATTAAATAGGCTTATTAAAAAGGCTTATTAAATAGACTTATTAAACAGGCTCATTAAATACTTATTAAATAGGTTTATTAAATAGGCGTATTAAATAGACTTATTAAACAGGCTCAATAAATAGGCTTATTAAATGGGCTTATTAAATAGGCTCATTAAATAGGCTTAATAAATAGGCTGATTAAATAGGCGTATTAAATAGGCTTATTAAATAGACTCATTAAATAGGCTTATTAAATAGGCTCAATAAATAGGCTCATTAAATAGGCTCAATAAATAGGCTTATTAAATAGGCTCAATAATTAGGCTTATTAAATAGGCTCAATAAATAGGCTTATTAAATAGGCTCATTATATACTTGTTAAATAGGCTTATTAAATAGACTTATTAAATAGACGTATTAAATATGCTTATTAAATCGGCTTATTAAATAGGCTTATTAAATAGGCTTATTAAATAGACTCATTAAATAGCCTCATTAAATAGGCTTATTTTAGCAACTTAGGTTTATTAATTAGGCTTTTTTCAGCAACTTAGACTTATTAAACAGCCTTATTACAGCAACTTAGGCTTATTAAATAGGCTTATTTCAGCAACTTAGGCTTATTAAATAGGCTTATTTCAGCAACTTAGGCTTATTAAATAGGCTTATTTCAGCAACTTAGGCTTATTAAATAGCCTTATTTCAGCAACTTAGACTTATTAAATAGGATTCTTCAGCAACTTAGGCTTAAATAGGCTTATTAAATAGGCTTATGAAATAGGTTTATTAAATAGGCTTATTAAATAAACTTATTAAATAGCCTCATTAAATAGGCTTATTTTAGCAACTTAGGCTTATTAAATAGGTTTATTTCAGCAACTTAGACTTATTAAATAGCCATATTAAATATGCTTATTTCAGCAACTTAGGCTTATTAAGTAGGCTTATTTCCGCAGCTTATGCTTATTAAATAGCCTTATTAAATAGGCTTATTTCAGCAATTTAGGATTATTAAATAGGCTTATTTCAGCAACTTAGACTTATTAAATAGGCCTATTAAATAGGCTTATTAAATAGACTTATTAAATAGGCTCATTAAATACTTATTAAATAGGCTTATTAAATAGACTGATTAAATAGGCTCAATAAATAGGCGTATTAAATAGGCTCATTAAATAGGCTTATTAAATAGGCTTATTAAATAGGCTTATTAAATATGCGTATTAAATAGACTTATTAAATAGGCTTATTAAATAGGCTCAATAAATAGGCTTATTAAATAGGCTCAATAAATAGGCTTATTAAATAGGCTCAATAAATAGACTTATTAAATAGCCTCATTAAATAGGCTTATTTTAGCAACTTAGGCTTATTAAAATGGTTTATTTCAGCAACTTAGACTTATTAAATTGCCATATTAAATAGGCTTATTTCAGCAACTTAGGCTTATTAAATTGGCGTATTTCAGCAACTTATGCTTATTAAATAGCCTTTTTAAATAGGCTTATTTCAGCAACTTAGGCTTATTAAATAGGCTTATTTCAGCAACGTATGCTTATTAAATAGGCTTATTTCAGCAACTTAGACTTATTAAATAGCCTTATCTCAGCAACTTAGACTTATTAAATAGGCTTATTTCAGCAACTTATGCTTATTAAATATACTTATTTCAGCAACTTAGGCTTATTAAATAGGCTTATTTCAGCAACTTAGACTTATTAAATAGCCTTATTTCAGCAACTTAGGCTTATTAAATAGGCTTATTTCAGCAACTTAGTCTTATTAAATAGCCTTATTTCAGCAACTTAGACTTATTAAATAGGCTTATTTCAGCAACTTAGGCTTAGTAAATAGGCTTATTCAGCAACTTAGGCTTATTAAATAGGCTTATTAAAAAGGCTTATTTCAGCAACTTTGGCTTATTAAATAGGCTTATTCAGCAACTTAGGCTTATTAAATAGGCTCATTAAATACTTATTAAATAGGCTTATTAAACAGGCTTATTAAATAGACTTATTAAACAGGCTCAATAAATAGGCTTATTAAATAGGCTCATTAAATAGGCTTCATAAATAGGCTTATTAAATCAGCTTATTAAATAGGCTTATTAAATAGGCGTATTAAATAGACTTATTAAATAGGCTTTTTAAATAGGCTCAATAAATAGGCCTATTAAATAGGCTCAATAAATAGGCTAATTAAATAGGCTCAATAAATAGGCTTATTAAATAGACTCAATAAATAGGCTTATTAAATAGGCACATTAAATACTTATTAAATAGGCTTATTAAATAGACTTATTAAATAGACTTATTAAATAGGCTTATTAAATAGACTTATTAAATAGGCTTATTAAAAAGGCTTATTAAATAGACTTATTAAATATGCTCATTAAATACTTATTAAATAGGTTTATTAAATAGGCGTATTAAATAGGCTTATTAAATAGGCTCAATAAATAGGCTTATTAAATAGGCTTATTAAATAGGCTCAATAAATAGGCTTATTAAATAGCCTCAATAAATAGGCTCATTAAATAGGCTCAATAAATAGGCTTATTAAATAGGCTCATTAAATACTTATTAAATAGGCTTATTAAATAGATTTATTAATTAGACTTATTAAATAGGCTTATTAAATAGGCTTATTAAATAGACTTATTAAATAGCCTCATTAAATAGGCTTATTTTAGCAACTTAGGCTTATTTCAGCAACTTAGACTTATTAAATAGCCTTATTTCAGCAACTTAGGCTTATTAAATAGGCTTATTTCAGCAACTTAGGCTTATTAAATAGCCTTATTTCAGCAACTTAGACTTATTAAATAGGCTTATTCAGCAACTTAGGCTTAAATAGGCTTATTAAATAGGCTTATTAAATAGGCTTATTAAATAGGCTTATTAAATAGACTTATTAAATAGGCTCATTAAATACTTATTAAATATGCTTATTAAATAGGCTTATTAAATAGACTTATTAAATAGGCTCAATAAATAGGCTTATTAAATAGGCCTATTAAGTAGGCTTATTAAATAGACTTATTAAATAGACGTATTCAATATGCTTATTAAATAGTCTTATTAAATAGGCTTATTAAATAGGCTTATTAAATAGACTTATTAAATAGCCTCATTAAATAGGCTTATTTTAGCAACTTAGGCTTATTAATTAGGCTTTTTTCAGCAACTTAGGACTTATTAAATAGCCTTATTGCAGCAACTTACGCTTATTAAATAGGGTTATTTCAGCAACTTAGGCTTATTAAATAGGCTTATTTCAGAAACTTAGGCTTATTAAATAGGCTTATTCAGCAACTTAGGCTTATTAAATAGCCTTATTAAATAGGCTTATTTCAGCAACTTAGGCTTATTAAATAGGCTTATTTCAGCAACTTAGACTTATTAAAAAGACTTATTTCAGCAACTTAGGCTTATGAAATAGGCTTATTCAGCAACTTAGCTTATTAAATAGGCTTATTTCACAACTTAGACTTATTAAATATGCCTATTAAATAGGCTTATTAAATAGACTGATTAAATAGGCTCATTAAATACATATTAAATAGGCTTATTAATTAGATTTATTAATTAGACTTATTAAATAGGCTTATTAAATAGGCTTATTAAATAGGCTCATTAAATAGACTTATTAAATAGCCTCATTAAATAGTCTTATTTTAGCAACTTAGGCTTATTAAATAGGCTTATTTAAGCAACTTAGACTTATTAAATAGCCTTATTTCAGCAACTTAGGCTTATTAAATAGGCTTATTTCAGCAACTTAGGCATATTAAATAGACTTATTTCAGCAACTTAGACTTATTAAATAGGCTTATTCAGCAACTTAGGCTTAAATAGGCTTATTAAATAGGCTTATTAAATAGGCTTATTAAATAGGCTTATTAAATAAACTTATTAAATAGCCTCATTAAATAGGCTTATTTTAGCAACTTAGGCTTATTAAATAGCCTTATTAAATAGGCTTATTTCAGCAACATTAGGATTATTAAATAGGCTTATTTCAGCAACTTAGACTTATTAAATAGGCCTATTAAATAGGCTTATTAAATAGGCTTATTAAATAGGCTTATTAAATAGACTTATTAAATAGGCTCAATAAATAGGCGTATTAAATAGGCTTATTAAATAGGCTTATTAAATAGGCTTATTAAATATGCGTATTAAATAGACTTATTAAATAGGCTTATTAAATAGGCTCAATAAATAGGCTTATTAAATAGGCTCAATAAATAGGCTTATTAAATAGGCTCAATAAATAGGCTTATTAAATAGGCTCAATAAATAGGCTTATTAAATAGGCTCATTAAATACTTATTAAATAGGCTTATTAAATAGACTTATTAAATAGACTTATTAAATAGGCTTATTAAATAGACTTATTAAATAGGCTTATTAAAAAGGCTTATTAAATAGACTTATTAAACAGGCTCATTAAATACTTATTAAATAGGTTTATTAAATAGGCATATTAAATAGACTTATTAAATAGGCTCAATAAATAGGCTTATTAAATGGGCTTATTAAATAGGCTCATTAAATAGGCTTAATAAATAGGCTGATTAAATAGGCGTATTAAATAGGCTTATTAAATAGACTCATTAAATAGGCTTATTAAATAGGCTCAATAAAAATAGGCTCATTAAATAGGCTCAATAAATAGGCTTATTAAATAGGCTCAATAATTAGGCTTATTAAATAGGCTCAATAAATAGGCTTATTAAATAGGCTCATTATATACTTGTTAAATAGGCTTATTAAATAGACTTATTAAATAGACGTATTAAATATGCTTATTAAATCGGCTTATTAAATAGGCTTATTAAATAGGCTTATTAAATAGACTCATTAAATAGCCTCATTAAATAGGCTTATTTTAGCAACTTAGGCTTATTAATTAGGCTTTTTTCAGCAACTTAGACTTATTAAATAGCCTTATTACAGCAACTTAGGCTTATTAAATAGGCTTATTTCAGCAACTTAGGCTTATTAAATAGGCTTATTTCAGCAACTTAGGCTTATTAAATAGGCTTATTTCAGCAACTTAGGCTTATTAAATAGCCTTATTTCAGCAACTTAGACTTATTAAATAGGATTCTTCAGCAACTTAGGCTTAAATAGGCTTATTAAATAGGCTTATGAAATAGGTTTATTAAATAGGCTTATTAAATAAACTTATTAAATAGCCTCATTAAATAGGCTTATTTTAGCAACTTAGGCTTATTAAATAGGTTTATTTCAGCAACTTAGACTTATTAAATAGCCATATTAAATATGCTTATTTCAGCAACTTAGGCTTATTAAGTAGGCTTATTTCAGCAGCTTATGCTTATTAAATAGCCTTATTAAATAGGCTTATTTCAGCAACTTAGGATTATTAAATAGGCTTATTTCAGCAACTTAGACTTATTAAATAGGCCTATTAAATAGGCTTATTAAATAGACTTATTAAATAGGCTCATTAAATAGGCCTATTAAATAGGCTTATTATATACTTGTTAAATAGGCTTATTAAATAGACTTATTAAATAGACGTATTAAATATGCTTATTAAATCGGCTTATTAAATAGGCTTATTAAATAGGCTTATTAAATAGACTCATTAAATAGCCTCATTAAATAGGCTTATTTTAGCAACTTAGGCTTATTAATTAGGCTTTTTTCAGCAACTTAGACTTATTAAATAGCCTTATTACAGCAACTTAGGCTTATTAAATAGGCTTATTTCAGCAACTTAGGCTTATTAAATAGGCTTATTTCAGCAACTTAGGCTTATTAAATAGGCTTATTTCAGCAACTTAGGCTTATTAAATAGCCTTATTTCAGCAACTTAGACTTATTAAATAGGATTCTTCAGCAACTTAGGCTTAAATAGGCTTATTAAATAGGCTTATGAAATAGGTTTATTAAATAGGCTTATTAAATAAACTTATTAAATAGCCTCATTAAATAGGCTTATTTTAGCAACTTAGGCTTATTAAATAGGTTTATTTCAGCAACTTAGACTTATTAAATAGCCATATTAAATATGCTTATTTCAGCAACTTAGGCTTATTAAGTAGGCTTATTTCAGCAGCTTATGCTTATTAAATAGCCTTATTAAATAGGCTTATTTCAGCAACTTAGACTTATTAAATAGGCCTATTAAATAGGCTTATTAAATAGACTTATTAAATAGGCTCATTAAATAGGCCTATTAAATAGGCTTATTAAATAGACTGATTAAATAGGCTCAATAAATAGGCGTATTAAATAGGCTTATTAAATAGGCTTATTAAATAGGCTTATTAAATAGGCTTATTAAATATGCGTATTAAATAGACTTATTAAATAGGCTTATTAAATAGGCTCAATAAATAGGCTTATTAAATAGGCTCAATAAATAGGCTTATTAAATAGGCTCAATAAATAGGCTTATTAAATAGGCTCATTAAATACTTATTAAATAGGCTTATTAAATAGACTTATTAAATAGACTTATTAAATAGGCTTATTAAATAGACTTATTAAATAGGCTTATTAAAAAGGCTTATTAAATAGACTTATTAAACAGGCTCATTAAATACTTATTAAATAGGTTTATTAAATAGGCGTATTAAATAGGCGTATTAAATAGGCTCAATAAATAGGCTTATCAAATGGGCTTATTAAATAGGCTTTTTTAATAGGCTTAATAAATAGGCTTATTAAATAGGCTTATTAAATAGACTCATTAAATAGTCTTATTAAATAGGCTCAATAAATAGGCTCATTAAATAGGCTCAATAAATAGGCTTATTAAATAGGCTCAATAATTAGGCTTATTAAATAGGCTCAATAAATAGTCTTATTAAATAGGCTCATTATATACTTATTAAATAGGCTTATTAAATAGACTTATTAAATAGACGTATTAAATATGCTTATTAAATAGGCTTATTAAATAGGCTTATTAAATAGGCTTATTAAATAGACTTATTAAATAGCCTCATTAAATAGGCTTATTTGAGCAACTTAGGCTTATTAATTAGGCTTTTTTCAGCAACTTAGACTTATTAAATAGCCTTATTACAGCAACTTAAGCTTATTAAAGAGGCTTATTTCAGCAACTTAGACTTATTAAATAGGCTTATTTCTGCAACTTAGGCTTATTAAATAGGCCTATTAAATAGGCTTATTAAATAGACTTATTAAATAGGCTCATTAAATACTTATTACATAGGCTTATTAAATAGACTGATTAAATACGCTCAATAAATAGGCTTATTAAATAGGCTTATTAAATAGGTTTATTAAATAAACTTATTAAATAGCCTCATTAAATAGGCTTATTTTAGCAACTTAGGCTTATTAAATAGCCATATTAAATATGCTTATTTCAGCAACTTAGCCTTATTAAGTAGGTTTATTTCAGCAGCTTATGCTTATTAAATAGCCTTATTAAATAGGCTTATTTCAGCAACTTAGGATTATTAAATAGGCTTATTTCAGCAACTTAGACTTATTAAATAGGCCTATTAAATAGGCTTATTAAATAGACTTATTAAATAGGCTCATTAAATACTTATTAAATAGGCTTATTAAATAGACTGATTAAATAGGCTCAATAAATAGGCGTATTAAATAGGCTTATTAAATAGGCTTATTAAATAGGCTTATTAAATAGGCTTATTAAATATGCGTATTAAATAGACTTATTAAATAGGCTTATTAAATAGGCTCAATAAATAGGCTTATTAAATAGGCTCAATAAATAGGCTTATTAAATAGGCTCAATAAATAGGCTTATTAAATAGGCTCATTAAATACTTATTAAATAGGCTTATTAAATAGACTTATTAAATAGACTAATTAAATAGGCTTATTAAATAGACTTATTAAATAGGCTTATTAAAAAGGCTTATTAAATAGACTTATTAAACAGGCTCATTAAATACTTATTAAATAGGTTTATTAAATAGGCGTATTAAATAGGCTTATTAAATATGCTCAATAAATAGGCTTATCAAATGGGCTTATTAAATAGGCTCTTTTAATAGGCTTAATAAATAGGCTTATTAAATAGGCTTATTAAATAGACTCATTAAATAGTCTTATTAAATAGGCTCAATAAAGAGGCTCATTAAATAGGCTCAATAAATAGGCTTATTAAATAGGCTCAATAATTAGGCTTATTAAATAGGCTCAATAAATAGGCTTATTAAATAGGCTCATTATATACTTATTAAATAGGCTTATTAAATAGAGTTATTAAATAGACGTATTAAATATGCTTATTAAATAGGCTTATTAAATAGGCTTATTAAATAGGCTTATTAAATAGACTTATTAAATAGCCTCATTAAATAGGCTTATTTTAGCAACTTAGGCTTATTAATTAGGCTTTTTTCAGCAACTTAGACTTATTAAATAGCCTTATTACAGCAACTTAAGCTTATTAAAGAGGCTTATTTCAGCAACTTAGGCTTATTAAATAGGCTTATTTCAGCAACTTAGGCTTATTAAATAGGCCTATTAAATAGGCTTATTAAATAGACTTATTAAATAGGCTCATTAAATACTTATTAAATAGGCTTATTAAATAGACTGATTAAATAGGCTCAATAAATAGGCGTATTAAATAGGCTTATTAAATAGGTTTATTAAATAAACTTATTAAATAGCCTCATTAAATAGGCTTATTTTAGCAACTTAGGCTTATTAAATAGGTTTATTTCAGCAACTTAGACTTATTAAATAGCCATATTAAATATGCTTATTTCAGCAACTTAGCCTTATTAAGTAGGCTTATTTCAGCAGCTTATGCTTATTAAATAGCCTTATTAAATAGGCTTATTTCAGCAACTTAGGATTATTAAATAGGCTTATTTCAGCAACTTAGACTTATTAAATAGGCCTATTAAATAGGCTTATTAAATAGACTATTAAATAGGCTCATTAAATACTTATTAAATAGGCTTATTAAATAGACTGATTAAATAGGCTCAATAAATAGGCGTATTAAATAGGCTTATTAAATACGCTTATTAAATAGGCTTATTAAATAGGCTTATTAAATATGCGTATTAAATAGACTTATTAAATAGGCTTATTAAATAGGCTCAATAAATAGGCTTATTAAATAGGCTCAATAAATAGGCTTATTAAATAGGCTCAATAAATAGGCTTATTAAATAGGCTCATTAAATAGACTTATTAAATAGGCTTATTAAAAAGGCTTATTAAATAGACTTATTAAACAGGCTCATTAAATACTTATTAAATAGGTTTATTAAATAGGCGTATTAAATAGGCTTATTAAATAGGCTCAATAAATAGGCTTATCAAATGGGCTTATTAAATAGGCTCTTTTAATAGGCTTAATAAATAGGCTTATTAAATAGGCTTATTAAATAGACTCATTAAATAGTCTTATTAAATAGGCTCAATAAATAGGCTCATTAAATAGGCTCAATAAATAGGCTTATTAAATAGGCTCAATAATTAGGCTTATTAAATAGGCTCAATAAATAGGCTTATTAAATAGGCTCATTATATACTTATTAAATAGGCTTATTAAATAGACTTATTAAATAGACGTATTAAATATGCTTATTAAATAGGCTTATTAAATAGGCTTATTAAAAAGGCTTATTAAATAGACTTATTAAATAGCCTCATTAAATAGGCTTATTTTAGCAACTTAGGCTTATTAATTAGGCTTTTTTCAGCAACTTAGACTTATTAAATAGCCTTATTACAGCAACTTAAGCTTATTAAAGAGGCTTATTTCAGCAACTTAGGCTTATTAAATAGGCTTATTTCAGCAACTTAGGCTTATTAAATAGGCTTATTCAGCAACTGAGGCTTATTAAATAGCCTTATTAAATAGCCTTATTTCAGCAACTTAGACTTATTAAATAGCCTTATTACAGCAACTTAAGCTTATTAAATAGGCTAATTTCAGCAACTTAGGCTTATTAAATAGGCTTATTTTAGCAACTTAGGCTTATTAAATAGGTTTATTTCAGCAACTTATGCTTATTAAATAGCCTTATTAAATAGGCTTATTTCAGCAACTTACGATTATTAATAGGCCTATTAAATAGGCTTATTAAATAGACTTATTAAATAGGCTCATTAAATACTTATTAAATATGCTTATTAAATAGGCTTATTAAATAGACTTATTAAATAGGCTCAATAAATAGGGTTATTAAATAGGCCTATAAAATAGGCTTATTAAATAGACTTATTAAATAGACGTATTCAATATGCTTATTAAATGGGCTTATTAAATAGGCTTATTAAATAGGCTTATTAAATAGACTTATTAAATAGCCTCATTAAATAGGCTTATTTTAGCAACTTAGGCTTATTAATTAGGCTTTTTTCAGCAACTTAGACTTATTAAATAGCCTTATTACAGCAACTTAGGCTTATTAAATAGGCTTATTTCAGCAACTTAGGCTTATTAAATAGGCGTATTTCAGCAACTTAGGCTTATTAAATAGGCTTATTTCAGCAACTTAGGCTTATTAAATAGGCTTATTCAGCAACTTAGGCTTATTAAATAGCCTTATTAAATAGGCTTATTTCAGCAACCAAGGCTTATTAAATAGGCTTATTTCAGCAACTTAGACTTATTAAAAAGACTTATTTCTGCAACTTAGTCTTATGAAATAGGCTTTTTCAGCAATTTAGTCTTATTAAATAGGCTTATTTCAGCAACTTAGACTTATTAAATAGGCCTATTAAATAGGCTTATTAAATAGACTGATTAAATAGGCTCATGAAATACTTATTAAATAGGCTTATTAAATAGGCTTATTAAATAGACTTATTAAATAGGCTCAATAAAGAGGCTTATTAAATAGGCTAATTAAATAGGCTTATTAAATAGGCTCAATAAATAGGCTTATTAAATAGGCTTATTAAATAGGCTTATTACATAGACTTATTAAATAGGCTCAATAAATAGGCTTATTAAATAGGCTTATTAAATAGTCTTATTAAATAGGCTCAATAAATAGGCTTATTAAATAGGCTCAATAAATAGGCTTATTAAATAGGCTCATTAAATACTTATTAAATAGGCTTATTAAATAGACTTATTAAATAGACTTATTAAATAGGCTTATTAAATAGACTTATTAAATAGGCTTATTAAATAGGCTTATTAAATAGGCTCAATAAATAGGCTTATTAAATAGGCTTATTAAATAGGCGTATTAAATAGGCTTATTAATAGGCTTATTAAATAGGCTTATTAAATAGGCTTATTAAATAGACTTATTAAATAGCCTCATTAAATAGGCTTATTTTAGCAACTTAGGCTTATTAAATAGGTTTATTTGAGCAAATTAGACTTATTAAATAGCCTTATTAAATAGGCTTATTTCAGCAACTTATGCTTATTAAATAGGCTTATTTCAGCAACTTATGCTTATTAAATAGCCTTATTAAACAGGTTTATTTCACCAACTTAGGCTTCTTAAATAGCATTTTTAAATAGGCTTAGTTCAGAAACTTAAGCTTATTAAATAGGCTTATTTCAGCAACTTAGGCTCATTAAATAGCCCTATTAAATAGGCTTTTTCAGGACCTTAGGCTCATTAAATAGCCTTATTAAATAGGCTTATTTCAGCAACTTAGGCTTATTAAATAGCCTTATTAAATAGTCTTATTTTAGCAACTTAGACTTATTAAATCGACTTATTAAATAGACATTTCAGCAACTTAGGCTCATTAAATATGCTTATGAAATATGCTTATTTGTGCAACTTAGACTTATTAGATAGGCCTATTAAATAGGCTTATTTTAGCAACTTAGGCTTATTAAATATGCTTATTTAAGCAAATTAGGCGTATTAAATAGCATTATTAAATAGGTTTATTTCTGCAACTTAGACTTATTAAATAGCCTTATTAAATAGGCTTATTTCAGCAACTTAGGCTTATTAAATAGGCTTATTTCAGCAACTTATGCTTATTAAATAGCCTTATTAAACAGGTTTATTTCTAGCAATTTAGGCTTATTAAATAGCATTTTTAAATAGGTTTTTTTCAGCAACTTAGACTTATTAAATAGACCTTTTTATATAGGTTTAGTTCACCAACGTAGGCTTATTAAATCGGCTTATTTCAGCAACTTAGGCTCATTAAATAGCCTTATTTCAGCAACTTAGACTTATTAAATAGGCTTATTCAGCAACTTAGGCTTATAAAATAGCCTTATTAAATAGGCTTATTTCAGCAACTTAGGCTTATTAAATAGGCTTATTTCAGCAACTTAGACATATTAAAAAGGCTTATTTCAGCAACTTAGGCTTATGAAATAGGCTTATTCAGCAACTTAGGCTTATTAAATAGGCTTATTTCAGCAACGTATGCTTATTAAATAGCCTTATAAAACAGGCTTATTAAAAAACAGGCTTATTAAATAGCATTTTTAAATAGGTTTATTTCAGCAACTTAGACTTATTAAATATACCTTTTTAAATAGGCTTAGTTCAGAAACTTAGGCTTATTAAATAGGCTTATTTTAGCAACGTAGGCTTATTAATTAGGCTTTTTTCAGCAACTTAGACTTATTAAATAGCCTTATTACAGCAACTTAAGCTTATTAAATAGGCTTATTTCAGCAACTTAGGCTTATTAAATAGGCTTATTTCAGAAACTTAGGCTTATTAAATAGGCTTATTCAGCAACTTAGGCTTATTAAAAAGCCTTATTAAATAGGCTTATTTCAGCAACTTAGGCTTATTAAATAGGCTTATTTCAGCAACTTAGACTTATTAAAAATACTTATTTCAGCAACTTAGGCTTATGAAATAGGCTTATTCAGCAACTTAGGCTTATTAAATAGGCTTATTTCAGCAACTTAGACTTATTAAATAGGCCTATTAAATAGGCTTATTAAATAGACTGATTAAATAGGCTCATTAAATACATATTAAATAGGCTTATTAAATAGATTTATTAATTAGACTTATTAAATAGGCTTATTAAATAGGCTTATTAAATAGGCTCATTAAATAGACTTATTAAATAGCCTCATTAAATAGCCTTATTTCAGCAACTTAGACTTATTAAATAGGCTTATTCAGCAACTTAGGCTTAAATAGGCTTATTAAATAGGCTTATTAAATAGGCTTATTAAATAAACTTATTAAATAGCCTCATTAAATAGGCTTATTTTAGCAACTTAGGCTTATTAAATAGCCATATTAAATATGCTTATTTCAGCAACTTAGGCTTATTAAATAGGCTTATTTCAGCAGCTTATGCTTATTAAATAGCCTTATTAAATAGGCTTATTTCAGCAACATTAGGATTATTATATAGGCTTATTTCAGCAACTTAGACTTATTAAATAGGCCTATTAAATATGCTTATTAAATAGACTTATTAAATAGGCTCATTAAATACTTATTAAATAGGCTTATTAAATAGACTGATTAAATAGGCTCAATAAATAGGCGTATTAAATAGGCTTATTAAATAGTCTTATTAAATAGGCTTATTAAATAGGCTTATTAAATATGCGTATTAAATAGACTTATTAAATAGGCTTATTAAATAGGCTCAATAAATAGGCTTATTAAATAGGCTCAATAAATAGGCTTATTACATAGGCTCAATAAATAGGCTTATTAAATAGGCTCATTAAATACTTATTAAATAGGCTTATTAAATAGACTTATTAAATAGACTTATTAAATAGGCTTATTAAATAGACTTATTAAATAGGCTTATTAAAAAGGCTTATTAAATAGACTTATTAAACAGGCTCATTAAATACTTATTAAATAGGTTTATTAAATAGGCGTATTAAATAGGCTTATTAAATAGGCTCAATAAATAGGCTTATCAAATGGGCTTATTAAATAGGCTCTTTTAATAGGCTTAATAAATAGGCTTATTAAATAGGCTCATTAAATAGTCTTATTAAATAGGCTCAATAAATAGGCTCATTAAATAGGCTCAATAAATAGGCTTATTAAATAGGCTCAATAATTAGGCTTTTAAATAGGCTCAATAAATAGGCTTATTAAATAGGCTCATTATATACTTATTAAATAGGCTTATTAAATAGACTTATTAAATAGACGTATTAAATATGCTTATTAAATAGGCTTATTAAAAAGGCTTATTAAATAGACTTATTAAATACCCTCATTAAATAGGCTTATTTTAGCAACTTAGGCTTATTAATTAGGCTTTTTTCAGCAACTTAGACTTATTAAATAGCCTTATTACAGCAACTTAAGCTTATTAAAGAGGCTTATTTCAGCAACTTAGGCTTATTAAATAGGCTTATTTCAGCAACTTAGGCTTATTAAATAGGCTTATTCAGCAACTTAGGCTTATTAAATAGCCTTATTAAATAGCCTTATTTCAGCAACTTAGACTTATTAAATAGCCTTATTACAGCAACTTAAGCTTATTAAATAGGTTTATTTCAGCAACTTAGGCTCATTAAATAGCCTTATTTCAGCAACTTAGACTTATTAAATAGGCTTATTCAGCAACTTAGGCTTATAAAATAGCCTTATTAAATAGGCTTATTTCAGCAACTTAGGCTTATTAAATAGGCTTATTTCAGCAACTTAGACATATTAAAAAGGCTTATTTCAGCAACTTAGGCTTATGAAATAGGCTTATTCAGCAACTTAGGCTTATTAAATAGGCTTATTTCAGCAACGTATGCTTATTAAATAGCCTTATAAAACAGGCTTATTAAAAAACAGGCTTATTAAATAGCATTTTTAAATAGGTTTATTTCAGCAACTTAGACTTATTAAATATACCTTTTTAAATAGGCTTAGTTCAGAAACTTAGGCTTATTAAATAGGCTTATTTTAGCAACGTAGGCTTATTAATTAGGCTTTTTTCAGCAACTTAGACTTATTAAATAGCCTTATTACAGCAACTTAAGCTTATTAAATAGGCTTATTTCAGCAACTTAGGCTTATGAAATAGGCTTATTCAGCAACTTAGGCTTATTAAATAGGCTTATTTCAGCAACTTAGACTTATTAAATAGGCCTATTAAATAGGCTTATTAAATAGACTGATTAAATAGGCTCATTAAATACATATTAAATAGGCTTATTAAATAGATTTATTAATTAGACTTATTAAATAGGCTTATTAAATAGGCTTATTAAATAGGCTCATTAAATAGACTTATTCAATAGCCTCATTAAATAGCCTTATTTCAGCAACTTAGACTTATTAAATAGGCTTATTCAGCAACTTAGGCTTAAATAGGCTTATTAAATAGGCTTATTAAATAGGCTTATTAAATAAACTTATTAAATAGCCTCATTAAATAGGCTTATTTTAGCAACTTAGGCTTATTAAATAGCCATATTAAATATGCTTATTTCAGCAACTTAGGCTTATTAAATAGGCTTATTTCAGCAGCTTATGCTTATTAAATAGCCTTATTAAATAGGCTTATTTCAGCAACATTAGGATTATTAAATAGGCTTATTTCAGCAACTTAGACTTATTAAATAGGCCTATTAAATATGCTTATTAAATAGACTTATTAAATAGGCTCATTAAATACTTATTAAATAGGCTTATTAAATAGACTGATTAAATAGGCTCAATAAATAGGCGTATTAAATAGGCTTATTAAATAGGATTATTAAATAGGCTTATTAAATAGGCTTATTAAATATGCGTATTAAATAGACTTATTAAATAGGCTTATTAAATAGGCTCAATAAATAGGCTTATTAAATAGGCTCAATAAATAGGCTTATTACATAGGCTCAATAAATAGGCTTATTAAATATGCTCATTAAATACTTATTAAATAGGCTTATTAAATAGACTTATTAAATAGACTTATTAAATAGGCTTATTAAATAGACTTATTAAATAGGCTTATTAAAAAGGCTTATTAAATAGACTTATTAAACAGGCTCATTAAATACTTATTAAATAGGTTTATTAAATAGGCGTATTAAATAGGCTTATTAAATAGGCTCAATAAATAGGCTTATCAAATGGGCTTATTAAATAGGCTCTTTTAATAGGCTTAATAAATAGGCTTATTAAATAGGCTTATTAAATAGGCTCAATAAATAGGCTTATTACATAGGCTCAATAAATAGGCTTATTAAATAGGCTCATTAAATACTTTTTAAATAGGCTTATTAAATAGACTTATTAAATAGACATTAAATAGGCTTATTAAATAGACTTATTAAATAGGCTTATTAAAAAGGCTTATTAAATAGACTTATTAAACAGGCTCATTAAATACTTATTAAATAGGTTTATTAAATAGGCGTATTAAATAGGCTTATTAAATAGGCTCAATAAATAGGCTTATCAAATGGGCTTATTAAATAGGCTCTTTTAATAGGCTTAATAAATAGGCTTATTAAATAGGCTTATTAAATAGACTCATTAAATAGTCTTATTAAATAGGCTCAATAAATAGGCTCATTAAATAGGCTCAATAAATAGGCTTATTAATAGGCTCAATAATTAGGCTTATTAAATAGGCTCAATAAATAGGCTTATTAAATAGGCTCATTATATACTTATTAAATAGGCTTATTAAATAGACTTATTAAATAGACGTATTAAATATGCTTATTAAATAGGCTTATTAAATAGGCTTATTAAAAAGGCTTATTAAATAGACTTATTAAATACCCTCATTAAATAGGCTTATTTTAGCAACTTAGGCTTATTAATTAGGCTTTTTTCAGCAACTTAGACTTATTAAATAGCCTTATTACAGCAACTTAAGCTTATTAAAGAGGCTTATTTCAGCAACTTAGGCTTATTAAATAGGCTTATTTCAGCAACTTAGGCTTATTAAATAGGCTTATTCAGCAACTTAGGCTTATTAAATAGCCTTATTAAATAGCCTTATTTCAGCAACTTAGACTTATTAAATAGCCTTATTACAGCAACTTAAGCTTATTAAATAGGCTTATTTCAGCAACTTAGGCTTATTAAATAGGCTTATTTTAGCAACTTAGGCTTATTAAATAGGTTTATTTCAGCAACTTATGCTTATTAAATAGCCTTATTAAATAGGCTTATTTCAGCAACTTACGATTATTAAATAGGCTTATTTCAGCAACTTAGACTTATTAAATAGGCCTATTAAATAGGTTTATTAAATAGACTTATTAAATAGGCTCATTAAATACTTATTAAATATGCTTATTAAATAGGCTTATTAAATAGACGTATTAAATAGGCTCAATAAATAGGGTTATTAAATAGGCCTATAAAATAGGCTTATTAAATAGACTTATTAAATAGACGTATTCAATATGCTTATTAAATGGGCTTATTAAATAGGCTTATTAAATAGGCTTATTAAATAGACTTATTAAATAGCCTCATTAAATAGGCTTATTTTAGCAACTTAGGCTTATTAATTAGGCTTTTTTCAGCAACTTAGACTTATTAAATAGCCTTATTACAGCAACTTAAGCTTATTAAATAGGCGTATTTCAGCAACTTAGGCTTATTAAATAGGCTTATTTCAGCAACTTAGGCTTATTAAATACGCTTATTCAGCAACTTAGGCTTATTAAATAGCCTTATTAAATAGGCTTATTTCAGCAACCAAGGCTTATTAAATAGGCTTATTTCAGCAACTTAGACTTATTAAAAAGACTTTTTTCTGCAACTTAGGCTTATGAAATAGGCTTATTCAGCAATTTAGTCTTATTAAATAGGCTTATTTCAGCAACTTAGACTTATTAAATAGGCCTATTAAATAGGCTTATTAAATAGACTGATTAAATAGGCTCATGAAATACTTATTAAATAGGCTTATTAAATAGGCTTATTAAATAGACTTATTAAATAGGCTCAATAAAGAGGCTTATTAAATAGGCTTATTAAATAGGCTTATTAAATAGGCTCAATAAATAGGCTTATTAAATAGGCTTATTAAATAGGCTTATTAAATAGGCTTATTACATAGACTTATTAAATAGGCTCAATAAATAGGCTTATTAAATAGGCTTATTAAATAGGCTTATTAAATAGGCTCAATAAATAGGCTTATTAAATAGGCTCAATAAATAGGCTTATTAAATAGGCTCATTAAATACTTATTAAATAGGCTTATTAAATAGACTTATTAAATAGACTTATTAAATAGGCTTATTAAATAGACTTATTAAATAGGCTTATTAAATAGGCTTATTAAATAGGCTCAATAAATAGGCTTATCAAATAGGCTTATTAAATAGGCGTATTAAATAGGCTTATTAATAGGCTTATTAAATAGGCTTATTAAATAGGCTTATTAAATAGACTTATTAAATAGCCTCATTAAATAGGCTTATTTTAGCAACTTAGGCTTATTAAATAGGTTTATTTCAGCAAATTAGACTTATTAAATAGCCTTATTAAATAGGCTTATTTTAGCAACTTAGGCTTATTAAATAGGTTTATTTCAGCAACTTAGGCTTATTAAATAGCCTTATTAAATAGCCTTATTTCAGCAACTTAGACTTATTAAATAGCCTTATTACAGCAACTTAAGCTTATTAAATAGGTTTATTTCAGCAACTTAGGCTCATTAAATAGCCTTATTTCAGCAACTTAGACTTATTAAATAGGCTTATTCAGCAACTTAGGCTTATAAAATAGCCTTATTAAATAGGCTTATTTCAGCAACTTAGGCTTATTAAATAGGCTTATTTCAGCAACTTAGACATATTAAAAAGGCTTATTTCAGCAACTTAGGCTTATGAAATAGGCTTATTCAGCAACTTAGGCTTATTAAATAGGCTTATTTCAGCAACGTATGCTTATTAAATAGCCTTATAAAACAGGCTTATTAAAAAACAGGCTTATTAAATAGCATTTTTAAATAGGTTTATTTCAGCAACTTAGACTTATTAAATATACCTTTTTAAATAGGCTTAGTTCAGAAACTTAGGCTTATTAAATAGGCTTATTTTAGCAACGTAGGCTTATTAATTAGGCTTTTTTCAGCAACTTAGACTTATTAAATAGCCTTATTACAGCAACTTAAGCTTATTAAATAGGCTTATTTCAGTAACTTAGGCTTATTAAATAGGCTTATTTCAGAAACTTAGGCTTATTAAATAGGCTTATTCAGCAACTTAGGCTTATTAAATAGCCTTATTAAATAGGCTTATTTCAGCAACTTAGGCTTATTAAATAGGCTTATTTCAGCAACTTAGACTTATTAAAAATACTTATTTCAGCAACTTAGGCTTATGAAATAGGCTTATTCAGCAACTTAGGCTTATTAAATAGGCTTATTTCAGCAACTTAGACTTATTAAATAGGCCGATTAAATAGGCTTATTAAATAGACTGATTAAATAGGCTCATTAAATACATATTAAATAGGCTTATTAAATAGATTTATTAATTAGACTTATTAAATAGGCTTATTAAATAGGCTTATTAAATAGGCTCATTAAATAGACTTATTAAATAGCCTCATTAAATAGCCTTATTTCAGCAACTTAGACTTATTAAATAGGCTTATTCAGCAACTTAGGCTTAAATAAGCTTATTAAATAGGCTTATTAAATAGGCTTATTAAATAAACTTATTAAATAGCCTCATTAAATAGGCTTATTTTAGCAACTTAGGCTTATTAAATAGCCATATTAAATATGCTTATTTCAGCAACTTAGGCTTATTAAATAGGCTTATTTAAGCAGCTTATGCTTATTAAATAGCCTTATTAAATAGGCTTATTTCAGCAACATTAGGATTATTAAATAGGCTTATTTCAGCAACTTAGACTTATTAAATAGGCCTATTAAATATGCTTATTAAATAGACTTATTAAATAGGCTCATTAAATACTTATTAAATAGGCTTATTAAATACACTGATTAAATAGGCTCAATAAATAGGCGTATTAAATAGGCTTATTAAATAGGATTATTAAATAGGCTTATTAAATAGGCTTATTAAATATGCGTATTAAATAGACTTATTAAATAGGCTTATTAAATAGGCTCAATAAATAGGCTTATTAAATAGGCTCAATAAATAGGCTTATTACATAGGCTCAATAAATAGGCTTATTAAATAGGCTCATTAAATACTTATTAAATAGGCTTATTAAATAGACTTATTAAATAGACTTATTAAATAGGCTTATTAAATAGACTTATTAAATAGGCTTATTAAAAAGGCTTATTAAATAGACTTATTAAACAGGCTCATTAAATACTTATTAAATAGGTTTATTAAATAGGCGTATTAAATAGGCTTATTAAATAGGCTCAATAAATAGGCTTATCAAATGGGCTTATTAAATAGGCTCTTTTAATAGGCTTAATAAATAGGCTTATTAAATAGGCTTATTAAATAGACTCATTAAATAGTCTTATTAAATAGGCTCAATAAATAGGCTCATTAAATAGGCTCAATAAATAGGCTTATTAAATAGGCTCAATAATTAGGCTTATTAAATAGGCTCAATAAATAGGCTTATTAAATATGCTCATTATATACTTATTAAATAGGCTTATTAAATAGACTTATTAAATAGACGTATTAAATATGCTTATTAAATAGGCTTATTAAATAGGCTTATTAAAAAGTCTTATTAAATAGACTTATTAAATACCCTCATTAAATAGGCTTATTTTAGCAACTTAGGCTTATTAATTAGGCTTTTTTCAGCAACTTAGACTTATTAAATAGCCTTATTACAGCAACTTAAGCTTATTAAAGAGGCTTATTTCAGCAACTTAGGCTTATTAAATAGGCTTATTTCAGCAACTTAGGCTTATTAAATAGGCTTATTCAGCAACTTAGGCTTATTAAATAGCCTTATTAAATAGCCTTATTTCAGCAACTTAGACTTATTAAATAGCCTTATTACAGCAACTTAAGCCTATTAAATAGGCTTATTTCAGCAACTTAGGCTTATTAAATAGGCTTATTTTAGCAACTTAGGCTTATTAAATAGGTTTATTTCAGCAAATTATGCTTATTAAATAGCCTTATTAAATAGGCTTATTTCAGCAACTTACGATTATTAAATAGGCTTATTTCAGCAACTTAGACTTATTAAATAGGCCTATTAAATAGGCTTATTAAATAGACTTATTAAATAGGCTCATTAAATACTTATTAAATATGCTTATTAAATAGGCTTATTAAATAGACGTATTAAATAGGCTCAATAAATAGGGTTATTAAATAGGCCTATAAAATAGGCTTATTAAATAGACTTATTAAATAGACGTATTCAATATGCTTATTAAATGGGCTTATTAAATAGGCTTATTAAATAGGCTTATTAAATAGACTTATTAAATAGCCTCATTAAATAGGCTTATTTTAGCAACTTAGGCTTATTAATTAGGCTTTTTTCAGCAACTTAGACTTATTAAATAGCCTTATTACAGCAACTTAAGCTTATTAAATAGGCGTATTTCAGCAACTTAGGCTTATTAAATAGGTTTATTTCAGCAACTTAGGCTTATTAAATAGGCTTATTCAGCAACTTAGGCTTATTAAATAGCCTTATTAAATAGGCTTATTTCAGCAACCAAGGCTTATTAAATAGGCTTATTTCAGCAACTTAGACTTATTAAAAAGACTTATTTCTGCAACTTAGGCTTATGAAATAGGCTTATTCAGCAATTTAGTCTTATTAAATAGGCTTATTTCAGCAACTTAGACTTATTAAATAGGCCTATTAAATAGGCTTATTAAATAGACTGATTAAATAGGCTCATGAAATACTTATTAAATAGGCTTATTAAATAGGCTTATTAAATAGACTTATTAAATAGGCTCAATAAAGAGGCTTATTAAATAGGCTTATTAAATAGGCTTATTAAATAGGCTCAATAAATAGGCTTATTAAATAGGCTTATTAAATAGGCTTATTAAATAGGCTTATTACATAGACTTATTAAATAGGCTCAATAAATAGGCTTATTAAATAGGCTTATTAAATAGGCTTATTAAATAGGCTCAATAAATAGGCTTATTAAATAGGCTCAATAAATAGGCTTATTAAATAGGCTCATTAAATACTTATTAAATAGGCTTATTAAATAGACTTATTAAATAGACTTATTAAATAGGCTTATTAAATAGACTTATTAAATAGGCTTATTAAATAGGCTTATTAAATAGGCTCAATAAATAGGCTTATCAAATAGGCTTATTAAATAGGCGTATTAAATAGGCTTATTAATAGGCTTATTAAATAGGCTTATTAAATAGGCTTATTAAATAGACTTATTAAATAGCCTCATTAAATAGGCTTATTTTAGCAACTTAGGCTTATTAAATAGGTTTATTTCAGCAAATTAGACTTATTAAATAGCCTTATTAAATAGGCTTATTTCAGCAACTTATGCTTATTAAATAGGCTTATTTCAGCAACTTATGCTTATTAAATAGCCTTATTAAACAGGTTTATTTCACCAACTTAGGCTTTATAAATAGCATTTTTAAATAGGCTTAGTTCAGAAACTTAAGCTTATTAAATAGGCTTATTTCAGCAACTTAGGCTCATTAAATAGCCCTATTAAATAGGCTTTTTTCAGGACCTTAGGCTCATTAAATAGCCTTATTAAATAGGCTTATTTCAGCAACTTAGGCTTATTAAATAGCCTTATTAAATAGTCTTATTTTAGCAACTTAGACTTATTAAATCGACTTATTAAATAGACATTTCAGCAACTTAGGCTCATTAAATATGCTTATGAAATATGCTTATTTGTGCAACTTAGACTTATTAGATAGGCCTATTAAATAGGCTTATTTTAGCAACTTAGGCTTATTAAATATGCTTATTTAAGCAAATTAGGCGTATTAAATAGCATTATTAAATAGGTTTATTTCTGCAACTTAGACTTATTAAATAGCCTTATTAAATAGGCTTATTTCAGCAACTTAGGCTTATTAAATAGGCTTATTTAAGCAACTTATGCTTATTAAATAGCCTTATTAAACAGGTTTATTTCTAGCAATTTAGGCTTATTAAATAGCATTTTTAAATAGGTTTTTTTCAGCAACTTAGACTTATTAAATAGACCTTTTTATATAGGTTTAGTTCACCAACGTAGGCTTATTAAATAGGCTTATTTCAGCAACTTAGGCTCATTAAATAGCCTTATTTCAGCAACTTAGACTTATTAAATAGGCTTATTCAGCAACTTAGGCTTATAAAATAGCCTTATTAAATAGGCTTATTTCAGCAACTTAGGCTTATTAAATAGGCTTATTTCAGCAACTTAGACATATTAAAAAGGCTTATTTCAGCAACTTAGGCTTATGAAATAGGCTTATTCAGCAACTTAGGCTTATTAAATAGGCTTATTTCAGCAACGTATGCTTATTAAATAGCCTTATAAAACAGGCTTATTAAAAAAAACAGGCTTATTAAATAGCATTTTTAAATAGGTTTATTTCAGCAACTTAGACTTATTAAATATACCTTTTTAAATAGGCTTAGTTCAGAAACTTAGGCTTATTAAATAGGCTTATTTTAGCAACGTAGGCTTATTAATTAGGCTTTTTTCAGCAACTTAGACTTATTAAATAGCCTTATTACAGCAACTTAAGCTTATTAAATAGGCTTATTTCAGCAACTTAGGCTTATTAAATAGGCTTATTTCAGAAACTTAGGCTTATTAAATAGGCTTATTCAGCAACTTAGGCTTATTAAATAGCCTTATTAAATAGGCTTATTTCAGCAACTTAGGCTTATTAAATAGGCTTATTTCAGCAACTTAGACTTATTAAAAATACTTATTTCAGCAACTTAGGCTTATGAAATAGGCTTATTCAGCAACTTAGGCTTATTAAATAGGCTTATTTCAGCAACTTAGACTTATTAAATAGGCCTATTAAATAGGCTTATTAAATAGACTGATTAAATAGGCTCATTAAATACATATTAAATAGGCTTATTAAATAGATTTATTAATTAGACTTATTAAATAGGCTTAATAAATAGGCTTATTAAATAGGCTCATTAAATAGACTTATTAAATAGCCTCATTAAATAGCCTTATTTCAGCAACTTAGACTTATTAAATAGGCTTATTCAGCAACTTAGGCTTAAATAGGCTTATTAAATAGGCTTATTAAATAGGCTTATTAAATAAACTTATTAAATAGCCTCATTAAATAGGCTTATTTTAGCAACTTAGGCTTATTAAATAGCCATATTAAATATGCTTATTTCAGCAACTTAGGCTTATTAAATAGGCTTATTTCAGCAGCTTATGCTTATTAAGTAGCCTTATTAAATAGGCTTATTTCAGCAACATTAGGATTATTAAATAGGCTTATTTCAGCAACTTAGACTTATTAAATAGGCCTATTAAATATGCTTATTAAATAGACTTATTAAATAGGCTCATTAAATACTTATTAAATAGGCTTATTAAATAGACTGATTAAATAGGCTCAATAAATAGGCGTATTAAATAGGCTTATTAAATAGGATTATTAAATAGGCTTATTAAATAGGCTTATTAAATATGCGTATTAAATAGACTTATTAAATAGGCTTATTAAATAGGCTCAATAAATAGGCTTATTAAATAGGCTCAATAAATAGGCTTATTACATAGGCTCAATAAATAGGCTTATTAAATAGGCTCATTAAATACTTATTAAATAGGCTTATTAAATAGACTTATTAAATAGACTTATTAAATAGGCTTATTAAATAGACTTATTAAATAGGCTTATTAAAAAGGCTTATTAAATAGACTTATTAAACAGGCTCATTAAATACTTATTAAATAGGTTTATTAAATAGGCATATTAAATAGGCTTATTAAATAGGCTCAATAAATAGGCTTATCAAATGGGCTTATTAAATAGGCTCTTTTAATAGGCTTAATAAATAGGCTTATTAAATAGGCTTATTAAATAGACTCATTAAATAGTCTTATTAAATAGGCTCAATAAATAGGCTCATTAAATAGGCTCAATAAATAGGCTTATTAAATAGGCTCAATAATTAGGCTTATTAAATAGGCTCAATAAATAGGCTTATTAAATAGGCTCATTATATACTTATTAAATAGGCTTATTAAATAGACTTATTAAATAGACGTATTAAATATGCTTATTAAATAGGCTTATTAAATAGGCTTATTAAAAAGGCTTATTAAATAGACTTATTAAATACCCTCATTAAATAGGCTTATTTTAGCAACTTAGGCATATTAATTAGGCTTTTTTCAGCAACTTAGACTTATTAAATAGCCTTATTACAGCAACTTAAGCTTATTAAAGAGGCTTATTTCAGCAACTTAGGCTTATTAAATAGGCTTATTTCAGCAACTTAGGCTTATTAAATAGGCTTATTCAGCAACTTAGGCTTATTAAATAGCCTTATTAAATAGCCTTATTTCAGCAACTTAGACTTATTAAATAGCCTTATTACAGCAACTTAAGCTTATTAAATAGGCTTATTTCAGCAACTTAGGCTTATTAAATAGGCTTATTTTAGCAACTTAGGCTTATTAAATAGGTTTATTTCAGCAACTTATGCTTATTAAATAGCCTTATTAAATAGGCTTATTTCAGCAACTTACGATTATTAAATAGGCTTATTTCAGCAACTTAGACTTATTAAATAGGCCTATTAAATAGGCTTATTAAATAGACTTATTAAATAGGCTCATTAAATACTTATTAAATATGCTTATTAAATAGGCTTATTAAATAGACGTATTAAATAGGCTCAATAAATAGGGTTATTAAATAGGCCTATAAAATAGGCTTATTAAATAGACTTATTAAATAGACGTATTCAATATGCTTATTAAATGGGCTTATTAAATAGGCTTATTAAATAGGCTTATTAAATAGACTTATTAAATAGCCTCATTAAATAGGCTTATTTTAGCAACTTAGGCTTATTAATTAGGCTTTTTTCAGCAACTTAGACTTATTAAATAGCCTTATTACAGCAACTTAAGCTTATTAAATAGGCGTATTTCAGCAACTTAGGCTTATTAAATAGGCTTATTTCAGCAACTTAGGCTTATTAAATAGGCTTATTCAGCAACTTAGGCTTATTAAATAGCCTTATTAAATAGGCTTATTTCAGCAACCAAGGCTTATTAAATAGGCTTATTTCAGCAACTTAGACTTATTAAAAAGACTTATTTCTGCAACTTAGGCTTATGAAATAGGCTTATTCAGCAATTTAGTCTTATTAAATAGGCTTATTTCAGCAACTTAGACTTATTAAATAGGCCTATTAAATAGGCTTATTAAATAGACTGATTAAATAGGCTCATGAAATACTTATTAAATAGGCTTATTAAATAGGCTTATTAAATAGACTTATTAAATAGGCTCAATAAAGAGGCTTATTAAATAGGCTTATTAAATAGGCTTATTAAATAGGCTCAATAAATAGGCTTATTAAATAGGCTTATTAAATAGGCTTATTAAATAGGCTTATTACATAGACTTATTAAATAGGCTCAATAAATAGGCTTATTAAATAGGCTTATTAAATAGGCTTATTAAATAGGCTCAATAAATAGGCTTATTAAATTGGCTCAATAAATAGGCTTATTAAATAGGCTCATTAAATACTTATTAAATAGGCTTATTAAATAGACTTATTAAATAGACTTATTAAATAGGCTTATTAAATAGACTTATTAAATAGGCTTATTAAATAGGCTTATTAAATAGGCTCAATAAATAGGCTTATCAAATAGGCTTATTAAATAGGCGTATTAAATAGGCTTATTAATAGGCTTATTAAATAGGCTTATTAAATAGGCTTATTAAATAGACTTATTAAATAGCCTCATTAAATAGGCTTATTTTAGCAACTTAGGCTTATTAAATGGGTTTATTTCAGCAAATTAGACTTATTAAATAGCCTTATTAAATAGGCTTATTTCAGCAACTTATGCTTATTAAATAGGCTTATTTCAGCAACTTATGCTTATTAAATAGCCTTATTAAACAGGTTTATTTCACCAACTTAGGCTTCTTAAATAGCATTTTTAAATAGGCTTAGTTCAGAAACTTAAGCTTATTAAATAGGCTTATTTCAGCAACTTAGGCTCATTAAATAGCCTTATTAAATAGGCTTTTTTCAGGAACTTAGGCTCATTAAATAGCCTTATTAAATAGGCTTATTTCAGCAACTTAGGCTTATTAAATAGCCTTATTAAATAGTCTTATTTTAGCAACTTAGACTTATTAAATCGACTTATTAAATAGACATTTCAGCAACTTAGGCTCATTAAATATGCTTATGAAATATGCTTATTTGTGCAACTTAGATTTATTAGATAGGCCTATTAAATAGGCTTATTTTAGCAACTTAGGCTTATTAAATATGCTTATTTAAGCAAATTAGGCGTATTAAATAGCATTATTAAATAGGTTTATTTCTGCAACTTAGACTTATTAAATAGCCTTATTAAATAGGATTATTTCAGCAACTTAGGCTTATTAAATAGGCTTATTTCAGCAACTTATGCTTATTAAATAGCCTTATTAAACTGGTTTATTTCTAGTAATTTAGGCTTATTAAATAGCATTTTTAAATAGGTTTTTTTCAGCAACTTAGACTTATTAAATAGACCTTTTTATATAGGTTTAGTTCACCAACGTAGGCTTATTAAATAGGCTTATTTCAGCAACTTAGGCTCATTAAATAGCCTTATTTCAGCAACTTAGACTTATTAAATAGGCTTATTCAGCAACTTAGGCTTATAAAATAGCCTTATTAAATAGGCTTATTTCAGCAACTTAGGCTTATTAAATAGGCTTATTTCAGCAACTTAGACATATTAAAAAGGCTTATTTCAGCAACTTAGGCTTATGAAATAGGCTTATTCAGCAACTTAGGCTTATTAAATAGGCTTATTTCAGCAACGTATGCTTATTAAATAGCCTTATAAAACAGGCTTATTAAAAAACAGGCTTATTAAATAGCATTTTTAAATAGGTTTATTTCAGCAACTTAGACTTATTAAATAGCCTTATTACAGCAACTTAAGCTTATTAAATAGGCTTATTTCAGCAACTTAGGCTTATTAAATAGGCTTATTTCAGAAACTTAGGCTTATTAAATAGGCTTATTCAGCAACTTAGGCTTATTAAATAGCCTTATTAAATAGGCTTATTTCAGCAACTTAGGCTTATTAAATAGGCTTATTTCAGCAACTTAGACTTATTAAAAATACTTATTTCAGCAACTTAGGCTTATGAAATAGGCTTATTCAGCAACTTAGGCTTATTAAATAGGCTTATTTCAGCAACTTAGACTTATTAAATATGCCTATTAAATAGGCTTATTAAATAGACTGATTAAATAGGCTCATTAAATACATATTAAATAGGCTTATTAAATAGATTTATTAATTAGACTTATTAAATAGGCTTATTAAATAGGCTTATTAAATAGGCTCATTAAATCGACTTATTAAATAGCCTCATTAAATAGCCTTATTTCAGCAACTTAGACTTATTAAATAGGCTTATTCAGCAACTTAGGCTTAAATAGGCTTATTAAATAGGCTTAATAAATAGGCTTATTAAATAAACTTATTAAATAGCCTCATTAAATAGGCTTATTTTACCAACTTAGGCTTATTAAATAGCCATATTAAATATGCTTATTTCAGCAACTTAGGCTTATTAAATAGGCTTATTTCAGCAGCTTATGCTTATTAAATAGCCTTATTAAATAGGCTTATTTCAGCAACATTAGGATTATTAAATAGGCTTATTTCAGCAACTTAGACTTATTAAATAGGCCTATTAAATATGCTTATTAAATAGACTTATTAAACAGGCTCATTAAATACTTATTAAATATGTTTATTAAATAGGCGTATTAAATAGGCTTATTAAATAGGCTCAATAAATAGGCTTATCAAATGGGCTTATTAAATAGGCTCTTTTAACAGGCTTAATAAATAGGCTTATTAAATAGGCTTATTAAATAGACTCATTAAATAGTCTTATTAAATAGGCTCAATAAATAGGCTCATTAAATAGGCTCAATAAATAGGCTTGTTAAATAGGCTCAATAATTAGGCTTATTAAATAGGCTCAATAAATAGGCTTATTAAATAGGCTCATTATATACTTATTAAATAGGCTTATTAAATAGACTTATTAAATAGACGTATTAAATATGCTTATTAAATAGGCTTATTAAATAGGCTTATTAAATAGGCTTATTAAATAGACTTATTAAATAGCCTCATTAAATAGGCTTATTTTAGCAACTTAGGCTTATTAATTAGGCTTTTTTCAGCAACTTAGACTTATTAAATAACCTTATTACAGCAACTTAAGCTTATTAAAGAGGCTTATTTCAGCAACTTAGGCTTATTAAATAGGCTTATTTCAGCAACTTAGGCTTATTAAATAGGCTTATTCAGCAACTTAGGCTTATTAAATAGCCTTATTAAATAGCCTTATTTCAGCAACTTAGACTTATTAAATAGCCTTATTACAGCAACTTAAGCTTATTAAATAGGCTTATTTCAGCAACTTAGGCTTATTAAATAGGCT
Organism: Petromyzon marinus; assembly: GCF_048934315.1. Classification (NCBI taxonomy): domain Eukaryota; kingdom Metazoa; phylum Chordata; class Hyperoartia; order Petromyzontiformes; family Petromyzontidae; genus Petromyzon; species Petromyzon marinus. The sequence continues at coordinate 2,775,888 of NW_027422784.1, forward strand.
TATTTTAGCAACTTAGGCTTATTAAATAGGTTTATTTCAGCAACTTATGCTTATTAAATAGCCTTATTAAATAGGCTTATTTCAGCAACTTACGATTATTAAATAGGCTTATTTCAGCAACTTAGACTTATTAAATAGGCCTATTAAATAGGCTTATTAAATAGACTTATTAAATAGGCTCATTAAATACTTATTAAATATGCGTATTAAATAGGCTTATTAAATAGACTTATTAAATAGGCTCAATAAATAGGGTTATTAAATAGGCCTATAAAATAGGCTTATTAAATAGACTTATTAAATAGACGTATTCAATATGCTTATTAAATGGGCTTATTAAATAGGCTTATTAAATAGGCTTATTAAATAGACTTATTAAATAGCCTCATTAAATAGGCTTATTTTAGCAACTTAGGCTTATTAATTAGGCTTTTTTCAGCAACTTAGACTTATTAAATAGCCTTATTACAGCAACTTAAGCTTATTAAATAGGCGTATTTCAGCAACTTAGGCTTATTAAATAGGCTTATTTCAGCAACTTAGGCTTATTAAATAGGCTTATTCAGCAACTTAGGCTTATTAAATAGCCTTATTAAATAGGCTTATTTCAGCAACCAAGGCTTATTAAATAGGCTTATTTCAGCAACTTAGACATATTAAAAAGGCTTATTTCAGCAACTTAGGCTTATGAAATAGGCTTATTCAGCAACTTAGGCTTATTAAATAGGCTTATTTCAGCAACGTATGCTTATTAAATAGCCTTATAAAACAGGCTTATTAAAAAACAGGCTTATTAAATAGCATTTTTAAATAGGTTTATTTCAGCAACTTAGACTTATTAAATATACCTTTTTAAATAGGCTTAGTTCAGAAACTTAGGCTTATTAAATAGTCTTATTTTAGCAACGTAGGCTTATTAATTAGGCTTTTTTCAGCAACTTAGACTTATTAAATAGCCTTATTACAGCAACTTAAGCTTATTAAATAGGCTTATTTCAGCAACTTAGGCTTATTAAATAGGCTTATTTCAGAAACTTAGGCTTATTAAATAGGCTTATTCAGCAACTTAGGCTTATTAAATAGCCTTATTAAATAGGCTTATTTCAGCAACTTAGACTTATTAAAAATACTTATTTCAGCAACTTAGGCTTATGAAATAGGCTTATTCAGCAACTTAGGCTTATTAAATAGGCTTATTTCAGCAACTTAGACTTATTAAATATGCCTATTAAATAGGCTTATTAAATAGACTGATTAAATAGGCTCATTAAATACATATTAAATAGGCTTATTAAATAGATTTATTAATTAGACTTATTAAATAGGCTTATTAAATAGGCTTATTAAATAGGCTCATTAAATCGACTTATTAAATAGCCTCATTAAATAGCCTTATTTCAGCAACTTAGACTTATTAAATAGGCTTATTCAGCAACTTAGGCTTAAATAGGCTTATTAAATAGGCTTATTAAATAGGCTTATTAAATAAACTTATTAAATAGCCTCATTAAATAGGCTTATTTTACCAACTTAGGCTTATTAAATAGCCATATTAAATATGCTTATTTCAGCAACTTAGGCTTATTAAATAGGCTTATTTCAGCAGCTTATGCTTATTAAATAGCCTTATTAAATAGGCTTATTTCAGCAACATTAGGATTATTAAATAGGCTTATTTCAGCAACTTAGACTTATTAAATAGGCCTATTAAATATGCTTATTAAATAGACTTATTAAACAGGCTCATTAAATACTTATTAAATATGTTTATTAAATAGGCGTATTAAATAGGCTTATTAAATAGGCTCAATAAATAGGCTTATCAAATGGGCTTATTAAATAGGCTCTTTTAACAGGCTTAATAAATAGGCTTATTAAATAGGCTTATTAAATAGACTCATTAAATAGTCTTATTAAATAGGCTCAATAAATAGGCTCATTAAATAGGCTCAATAAATAGGCTTGTTAAATAGGCTCAATAATTAGGCTTATTAAATAGGCTCAATAAATAGGCTTATTAAATAGGCTCATTATATACTTATTAAATAGGCTTATTAAATAGACTTATTAAATAGACGTATTAAATATGCTTATTAAATAGGCTTATTAAATAGGCTTATTAAATAGGCTTATTAAATAGACTTATTAAATAGCCTCATTAAATAGGCTTATTTTAGCAACTTAGGCTTATTAATTAGGCTTTTTTCAGCAACTTAGACTTATTAAATAACCTTATTACAGCAACTTAAGCTTATTAAAGAGGCTTATTTCAGCAACTTAGGCTTATTAAATAGGCTTATTTCAGCAACTTAGGCTTATTAAATAGGCTTATTCAGCAACTTAGGCTTATTAAATAGCCTTATTAAATAGCCTTATTTCAGCAACTTAGACTTATTAAATAGCCTTATTACAGCAACTTAAGCTTATTAAATAGGCTTATTTCAGCAACTTAGGCTTATTAAATAGGCTTATTTTAGCAACTTAGGCTTATTAAATAGGTTTATTTCAGCAACTTATGCTTATTAAATAGCCTTATTAAATAGGCTTATTTCAGCAACTTACGATTATTAAATAGGCTTATTTCAGCAACTTAGACTTATTAAATAGGCCTATTAAATAGGCTTATTAAATAGACTTATTAAATAGGCTCATTAAATACTTATTAAATATGCGTATTAAATAGGCTTATTAAATAGACTTATTAAATAGGCTCAATAAATAGGGTTATTAAATAGGCCTATAAAATAGGCTTATTAAATAGACTTATTAAATAGACGTATTCAATATGCTTATTAAATGGGCTTATTAAATAGGCTTATTAAATAGGCTTATTAAATAGACTTATTAAATAGCCTCATTAAATAGGCTTATTTTAGCAACTTAGGCTTATTAATTAGGCTTTTTTCAGCAACTTAGACTTATTAAATAGCCTTATTACAGCAACTTAAGCTTATTAAATAGGCGTATTTCAGCAACTTAGGCTTATTAAATAGGCTTATTTCAGCAACTTAGGCTTATTAAATAGGCTTATTCAGCAACTTAGGCTTATTAAATAGCCTTATTAAATAGGCTTATTTCAGCAACCAAGGCTTATTAAATAGGCTTATTTCAGCAACTTAGACTTATTAAAAAGACTTATTTCTTCAACTTAGGCTTATGAAATAGGCTTATTCAGCAATTTAGTCTTATTAAATAGGCTTATTTCAGCAACTTAGACTTATTAAATAGGCCTATTAAATAGGCTTATTAAATAGACTGATTAAATAGTCTCATGAAATACTTATTAAATAGGCTTATTAAATAGGCTTATTAAATAGACTTATTAAATAGGCTCAATAAAGAGGCTTATTAAATAGGCTTATTAAATAGGCTCAATAAATAGGCTTATTAAATAGGCTTATTAAATAGGCTTATTAAATAGGCTTATTACATAGACTTATTAAATAGGCTCAATAAATAGGCTTATTAAATAGGCTTATTAAATAGGCTTATTAAATAGGCTCAATAAATAGGCTTATTAAATAGGCTCAATAAATAGGCTTATTAAATAGGCTCATTAAATACTTATTAAATAGGCTTATTAAATAGACTTATTAAATAGACTTATTAAATAGGCTTATTAAATAGACTTATTAAATAGGCTTATTAAATAGGCTTATTAAATAGGCTCAATAAATAGGCTTATTAATAGGCTTATTAAATAGGCTTATTAAATAGGCTTATTAAATAGACTTATTAAATAGCCTCATTAAATAGGCTTATTTTAGCAACTTAGGCTTATTAAATAGGTTTGTTTCAGCAAATTAGACTTATTAAATAGCCTTATTAAATAGGCTTATTTCAACAACTTATGCTTATTAAATAGGCTTATTTCAGCAACTTATGCTTATTAAATAGCCTTATTAAACAGGTTTATTTCACCATCTTAGGCTTCTTAAATAGAATTTTTAAATAGGCTTAGTTCAGAAACTTAGGCTTATTAAACAGGCTTATTTCAGCAACTTAGGCTCATTAAATAGCCTTATTAAATAGGCTTTTTTCAGGAACTTAGGCTCATTAAATAGCCTTATTAAATAGGCTTATTTCAGCAACTTAGGCTTATTAAATATCCTTATTAAATAGTCTTATTTTAGCAACTTAGACTTATTAAATCGACTTATTAAATAGACATTTCAGCAACTTAGGCTCATTAAATATGCTTATGAAATATGCTTATTTGTGCAACTTAGACTTATTAGATAGGCCTATTAAATAGGCTTATTTTAGCAACTTAGGCTTATTAAATATGCTTATTTAAGCAAATTAGGCGTATTAAATAGCATTATTAAATAGGTTTATTTCTGCAACTTAGACTTATTAAATAGCCTTATTAAATAGGCTTATTTCAGCAACTTAGGCTTATTAAATAGGCTTATTTCAGCAACTTATGCTTATTAAATAGCCTTATTAAACAGGTTTATTTCTAGCAATTTAGGCTTATTAAATAGCATTTTTTAATAGGTTTTTTTCAGCAACTTAGACTTATTAAATAGACCTTTTTATATAGGTTTAGTTCACCAACGTAGGCTTATTAAATAGGCTTATTTCAGCAACTTAGGCTCATTAAATAGCCTTATTTCAGCAACTTAGACTTATTAAATAGGCTTATTCAGCAACTTAGGCTTATAAAATAGCCTTATTAAATAGGCTTATTTCAGCAACTTAGGCTTATTAAATAGGCTTATTTCAGCAACTTAGACATATTAAAAAGGCTTATTTCAGCAACTTAGGCTTATGAAATAGGCTTATTCAGCAACTTAGGCTTATTTAATAGGCTTATTTCAGCAACGTATGCTTATTAAATAGCCTTATAAAACAGGCTTATTAAAAAACAGGCTTATTAAATAGCATTTTTAAATAGGTTTATTTCAGCAACTTAGACTTATTAAATATACCTTTTTAAATAGGCTTAGTTCAGAAACTTAGGCTTATTAAATAGGCTTATTTTAGCAACGTAGGCGTATTAATTAGGCTTTTTTCAGCAACTTAGACTTATTAAATAGCCTTATTACAGCAACTTAAGCTTATTAAATAGGCTTATTTCAGCAACTTAGGCTTATTAAATAGGCTTATTTCAGAAACTTAGGCTTATTAAATATGCTTATTCAGCAACTTAGGCTTATTAAATAGCCTTATTAAATAGGCTTATTTCAGCAACTTAGGCTTATTAAATAGGCTTATTTCAGCAACTTAGACTTATTAAAAATACTTATTTCAGCAACTTAGGCTTATGAAATAGGCTTATACAGCAACTTAGGCTTATTAAATAGGCTTATTTCAGCAACTTAGACTTATTAAATAGGCCTATTAAATAGGCTTATTAAATAGACTGATTAAATAGGCTAATTAAATACATATTAAATAGGCTTATGAAATAGATTTATTAATTAGACTTATTAAATAGGCTTATTAAATAGGCTTATTAAATAGGCTCATTAAATAGACTTATTAAATAGCCTCATTAAATAGCCTTATTTCAGCAACTTAGACTTATTAAATAGGCTTATTCAGCAACTTAGGCTTAAATAGGCTTATTAAATAGGCTTATTAAATAGGCTTATTAAATAAACTTATTAAATAGCCTCATTAAATAGGCTTATTTTAGCAACTTAGGCTTATTAAATAGCCATATTAAATATGCTTATTTCAGCAACTTAGGCTTATTAAATAGGCTTATTTTAGCAGCTTATGCTTATTAAATAGCCTTATTAAATAGGCTTATTTCAGCAACATTAGGATTATTAAATAGGCTTATTTCAGCAACTTAGACTTATTAAATAGGCCTATTAAATATGCTTATTAAATAGACTTATTAAACAGGCTCATTAAATACTTATTAAATAGGTTTATTAAATAGGCGTATTAAATAGGCTTATTAAATAGGCTCAATAAATAGGCTTATCAAATGGGCTTATTAAATAGGCTCTTTTAATAGGCTTAATAAATAGGCTTATTAAATAGGCTTATTAAATAGACTCATTAAATAGTCTTATTAAATAGGCTCAATAAATAGGCTCATTAAATAGGCTCAATAAATAGGCTTGTTAAATAGGCTCAATAATTAGGCTTATTAAAGAGGCTCAATAAATAGGCTTATTAAATAGGCTCATTATATACTTATTAAATAGGCTTATTAAATAGACTTATTAAATAGACGTATTAAATATGCTTATTAAATAGGCTTATAAAATAGGCTCATTAAATAGGCTTATTAAATAGACTTATTAAATAGCCTCATTAAATAGGCTTATTTTAGCAACTTAGGCTTATTAATTAGGCTTTTTTCAGCAACTTAGACTTATTAAATAGCCTTATTACAGCAACTTAAGCTTATTAAAGAGGCTTATTTCAGCAACTTAGGCTTATTAAATAGGCTTATTTCAGCAACTTAGGCTTATTAAATAGGCTTATTCAGCAACTTAGGCTTATTAAATAGCCTTATTAAATAGCCTTATTTCAGCAACTTAGACTTATTAAATAGCCTTATTACAGCAACTTAAGCTTATTAAATAGGCTTATTTCAGCAACTTAGGCTTATTAAATAGGCTTATTTTAGCAACTTAGGCTTATTAAATAGGTTTATTTCAGCAACTTATGCTTATTAAATAGCCTTATTAAATAGGCTTATTTCAGCAACTTACGATTATTAAATAGGCTTATTTCAGCAACTTAGACTTATTAAATAGGCCTATTAAATAGGCTTATTAAATAGACTTATTAAATAGGCTCATTAAATACTTATTAAATATGCGTATTAAATAGGCTTATTAAATAGACTTATTAAATAGGCTCAATAAATAGGGTTATTAAATAGGCCTATAAAATAGGCTTATTAAATAGACTTATTAAATAGACGTATTCAATATGCTTATTAAATGGGCTTATTAAATAGGCTTATTAAATAGGCTTATTAAATAGACTTATTAAATAGCCTCATTAAATAGGCTTATTTTAGCAACTTAGGCTTATTAATTAGGCTTTTTTCAGCAACTTAGACTTATTAAATAGCCTTATTACAGCAACTTAAGCTTATTAAATAGGCGTATTTCAGCAACTTAGGCTTATTAAATAGGCTTATTTCAGCAACTTAGGCTTATTAAATAGGCTTATTCAGCAACTTAGGCTTATTAAATAGCCTTATTAAATAGGCTTATTTCAGCAACCAAGGCTTATTAAATAGGCTTATTTCAGCAACTTAGACTTATTAAAAAGACTTATTTCTGCAACTTAGGCTTATGAAATAGGCTTATTCAGCAATTTAGTCTTATTAAATAGGCTTATTTCAGCAACTTAGACTTATTAAATAGGCCTATTAAATAGGCTTATTAAATAGACTGATTAAATAGGCTCATGAAATACTTATTAAATAGGCTTATTAAATAGGCTTATTAAATAGACTTATTAAATAGGCTCAATAAAGAGGCTTATTAAATAGGCTTATTAAATAGGCTTATTAAATAGGCTCAATAAATAGGCTTATTAAATAAGCTTATTAAATAGGCTTATTAAATAGGCTTATTACATAGACTTATTAAATAGGCTCAATAAATAGGCTTATTAAATAGGCTTATTAAATAGGCTTATTAAATAGGCTCAATAAATAGGCTTATTAAATAGGCTCAATAAATAGGCTTATTAAATAGGCTCATTAAATACTTATTAAATAGGCTTATTAAATAGACTTATTAAATAGACTTATTAAATAGGCTTATTAAATAGACTTATTAAATAGGCTTATTAAATAGGCTTATTAAATAGGCGTATTAAATAGGCTTATTAATAGGCTTATTAAATAGGCTTATTAAATAGGCTTATTAAATAGACTTATTAAATAGCCTCATTAAATAGGCTTATTTTAGCAACTTAGGCTTATTAAATAGGTTTGTTTCAGCAAATTAGACTTATTAAATAGCCTTATTAAATAGGCTTATTTCAGCAACTTATGCTTATTAAATAGGCTTATTTCAGCAACTTATGCTTATTAAATAGCCTTATTAAACAGGTTTATTTCACCAACTTAGGCTTCTTAAATAGAATTTTTAAATAGGCTTAGTTCAGAAACTTAGGCTTATTAAATAGGCTTATTTCAGCAACTTAGGCTCATTAAATAGCCTTATTAAATAGGCTTTTTTCAGGAACTTAGGCTCATTAAATAGCCTTATTAAATAGGCTTATTTCAGCAACTTAGGCTTATATAATAGCCTTATTAAATAGTCTTATTTTAGCAACTTAGACTTATTAAATCGACTTATTAAATAGACATTTCAGCAACTTAGGCTCATTAAATATGCTTATGAAATATGCTTATTTGTGCAACTTAGACTTATTAGATAGGCCTAATAAATAGGCTTATTTTAGCAACTTAGGCTTATTAAATATGCTTATTTAAGCAAATTAGGCGTATTAAATAGCATTATTAAATAGGTTTATTTCTGCAACTTAGACTTATTAAATAGCCTTATTAAATAGGCTTATTTCAGCAACTTAGGCTTATTAAATAGGCTTATTTCAGCAACTTATGCTTATTAAATAGCCTTATTAAACAGGTTTATTTCTAGCAATTTAGGCTTATTAAATAGCATTTTTAAATAGGTTTTTTTCAGCAACTTAGACTTATTAAATAGACCTTTTTATATAGGTTTAGTTCACCAACGTAGGCTTATTAAATAGGCTTATTTCAGCAACTTAGGCTCATTAAATAGCCTTAATTCAGCAACTTAGACTTATTAAATAGGCTTATTCAGCAACTTAGGCTTATAAAATAGCCTTATTAAATAGGCTTATTTCAGCAACTTAGGCTTATTAAATAGGCTTATTTCAGCAACTTAGACATATTAAAAAGGCTTATTTCAGCAACTTAGGCTTATGCAATAGGCTTATTCAGCAACTTAGGCTTATTAAATAGGCTTATTTCAGCAACATATGCTTATTAAATAGCCTTATAAAACAGGCTTATTAAAAAACAGGCTTATTAAATAGCATTTTTAAATAGGTTTATTTCAGCAACTTAGACTTATTAAATATACCTTTTTAAATAGGCTTAGTTCAGAAACTTAGGCTTATTAAATAGGCTTATTTTAGCAACGTAGGCTTATTAATTAGGCTTTTTTCAGCAACTTAGACTTATTAAATAGCCTTATTACAGCAACTTAAGCTTATTAAATAGGCTTATTTCAGCAACTTAGGCTTATTAAATAGGCTTATTTCAGAAACTTAGGCTTATTAAATATGCTTATTCAGCAACTTAGGCTTATTAAATAGCCTTATTAAATAGGCTTATTTCAGCAACTTAGGCTTATTAAATAGGCTTATTTCAGCAACTTAGACTTATTAAAAATACTTATTTCAGCAACTTAGGCTTATGAAATAGGCTTATACAGCAACTTAGGCTTATTAAATAGGCTTATTTCAGCAACTTAGACTTATTAAATAGGCCTATTAAATAGGCTTATTAAATAGACTGATTAAATAGGCTAATTAAATACATATTAAATAGGCTTATGAAATAGATTTATTAATTAGACTTATTAAATAGGCTTATTAAATAGGCTTATTAAATAGGCTCATTAAATAGACTTATTAAATAGCCTCATTAAATAGCCTTATTTCAGCAACTTAGACTTATTAAATAGGCTTATTCAGCAACTTAGGCTTAAATAGGCTTATTAAATAGGCTTATTAAATAGGCTTATTAAATAAACTTATTAAATAGCCTCATTAAATAGGCTTATTTTAGCAAATTAGGCTTATTAAATAGCCATATTAAATATGCTTATTTCAGCAACTTAGGCTTATTAAATAGGCTTATTTTAGCAGCTTATGCTTATTAAATAGCCTTATTAAATAGGCTTATTTCAGCAACATTAGGATTATTAAATAGGCTTATTTCAGCAACTTAGACTTATTAAATAGGCCTATTAAATATGCTTATTAAATAGACTTATTAAACAGGCTCATTAAATACTTATTAAATAGGTTTATTAAATAGGCGTATTAAATAGGCTTATTAAATAGGCTCAATAAATAGGCTTATCAAATGGGCTTATTAAATAGGCTCTTTTAATAGGCTTAATAAATAGGCTTATTAAATAGGCTTATTAAATAGACTCATTAAATAGTCTTATTAAATAGGCTCAATAAATAGGCTCATTAAATAGGCTCAATAAATAGGCTTGTTAAATAGGCTCAATAATTAGGCTTATTAAAGAGGCTCAATAAATAGGCTTATTAAATAGGCTCATTATATACTTATTAAATAGGCTTATTAAATAGACTTATTAAATAGACGTATTAAATATGCTTATTAAATAGGCTTATAAAATAGGCTCATTAAATAGGCTTATTAAATAGACTTATTAAATAGCCTCATTAAATAGGCTTATTTTAGCAACTTAGGCTTATTAATTAGGCTTTTTTCAGCAACTTAGACTTATTAAATAGCCTTATTACAGCAACTTAAGCTTATTAAAGAGGCTTATTTCAGCAACTTAGGCTTATTAAATAGGCTTATTTCAGCAACTTAGGCTTATTAAATAGGCTTATTCAGCAACTTAGGCTTATTAAATAGCCTTATTAAATAGCCTTATTTCAGCAACTTAGACTTATTAAATAGCCTTATTACAGCAACTTAAGCTTATTAAATAGGCTTATTTCAGCAACTTAGGCTTATTAAATAGGCTTATTTTAGCAACTTAGGCTTATTAAATAGGTTTATTTCAGCAACTTATGCTTATTAAATAGCCTTATTAAATAGGCTTATTTCAGCAACTTACGATTATTAAATAGGCTTATTTCAGCAACTTAGACTTATTAAATAGGCCTATTAAATAGGCTTATTAAATAGACTTATTAAATAGGCTCATTAAATACTTATTAAATATGCGTATTAAATAGGCTTATTAAATAGACTTATTAAATAGGCTCAATAAATAGGGTTATTAAATAGGCCTATAAAATAGGCTTATTAAATAGACTTATTAAATAGACGTATTCAATATGCTTATTAAATGGGCTTATTAAATAGGCTTATTAAATAGGCTTATTAAATAGACTTATTAAATAGCCTCATTAAATAGGCTTATTTTAGCAACTTAGGCTTATTAATTAGGCTTTTTTCAGCAACTTAGACTTATTAAATAGCCTTATTACAGCAACTTAAGCTTATTAAATAGGCGTATTTCAGCAACTTAGGCTTATTAAATAGGCTTATTTCAGCAACTTAGGCTTATTAAATAGGCTTATTCAGCAACTTAGGCTTATTAAATAGCCTTATTAAATAGGCTTATTTCAGCAACCAAGGCTTATTAAATAGGCTTATTTCAGCAACTTAGACTTATTAAAAAGACTTATTTCTGCAACTTAGGCTTATGAAATAGGCTTATTCAGCAATTTAGTCTTATTAAATAGGCTTATTTCAGCAACTTAGACTTATTAAATAGGCCTATTAAATAGGCTTATTAAATAGACTGATTAAATAGGCTCATGAAATACTTATTAAATAGGCTTATTAAATAGGCTTATTAAATAGACTTATTAAATAGGCTCAATAAAGAGGCTTATTAAATAGGCTTATTAAATAGGCTTATTAAATAGGCTCAATAAATAGGCTTATTAAATAGGCTTATTAAATAGGCTTATTAAATAGGCTTATTACATAGACTTATTAAATAGGCTCAATAAATAGGCTTATTAAATAGGCTTATTAAATAGGCTTATTAAATAGGCTCAATAAATAGGCTTATTAAATAGGCTCAATAAATAGGCTTATTAAATAGGCTCATTAAATACTTATTAAATAGGCTTATTAAATAGACTTATTAAATAGACTTATTAAATAGGCTTATTAAATAGACTTATTAAATAGGCTTATTAAATAGGCTTATTAAATAGGCGTATTAAATAGGCTTATTAATAGGCTTATTAAATAGGCTTATTAAATAGGCTTATTAAATAGACTTATTAAATAGCCTCATTAAATAGGCTTATTTTAGCAACTTAGGCTTATTAAATAGGTTTGTTTCAGCAAATTAGACTTATTAAATAGCCTTATTAAATAGGCTTATTTCAGCAACTTATGCTTATTAAATAGGCTTATTTCAGCAACTTATGCTTATTAAATAGCCTTATTAAACAGGTTTATTTCACCAACTTAGGCTTCTTAAATAGAATTTTTAAATAGGCTTAGTTCAGAAACTTAGGCTTATTAAATAGGCTTATTTCAGCAACTTAGGCTCATTAAATAGCCTTATTAAATAGGCTTTTTTCAGGAACTTAGGCTCATTAAATAGCCTTATTAAATAGGCTTATTTCAGCAACTTAGGCTTATATAATAGCCTTATTAAATAGTCTTATTTTAGCAACTTAGACTTATTAAATCGACTTTTTAAATAGACATTTCAGCAACTTAGGCTCATTAAATATGCTTATGAAATATGCTTATTTGTGCAACTTAGACTTATTAGATAGGCCTAATAAATAGGCTTATTTTAGCAACTTAGGCTTATTAAATATGCTTATTTAAGCAAATTAGGCGTATTAAATAGCATTATTAAATAGGTTTATTTCTGCAACTTAGACTTATTAAATAGCCTTATTAAATAGGCTTATTTCAGCAACTTAGGCTTATTAAATAGGCTTATTTCAGCAACTTATGCTTATTAAATAGCCTTATTAAACAGGTTTATTTCTAGCAATTTAGGCTTATTAAATAGCATTTTTAAATAGGTTTTTTTCAGCAACTTAGACTTATTAAATAGACCTTTTTATATAGGTTTAGTTCACCAACGTAGGCTTATTAAATAGGCTTATTTCAGCAACTTAGGCTCATTAAATAGCCTTAATTCAGCAACTTAGACTTATTAAATAGGCTTATTCAGCAACTTAGGCTTATAAAATAGCCTTATTAAATAGGCTTATTTCAGCAACTTAGGCTTATTAAATAGGCTTATTTCAGCAACATAGACATATTAAAAAGGCTTATTTCAGCAACTTAGGCTTATGCAATAGGCTTATTCAGCAACTTAGGCTTATTAAATAGGCTTATTTCAGCAACATATGCTTATTAAATAGCCTTATAAAACAGGCTTATTAAAAAACAGGCTTATTAAATAGCATTTTTAAATAGGTTTATTTCAGCAACTTAGACTTATTAAATATACCTTTTTAAATAGGCTTAGTTCAGAAACTTAGGCTTATTAAATAGGCTTATTTTAGCAACGTAGGCTTATTAATTAGGCTTTTTTCAGCAACTTAGACTTATTAAATAGCCTTATTACAGCAACTTAAGCTTATTAAATAGGCTTATTTCAGCAACTTAGGCTTATTAAATAGGCTTATTTCAGAAACTTAGGCTTATTAAATAGGCTTATTCAGCAACTTAGGCTTATTAAATAGCCTTATTAAATAGGCTTATTTCAGCAACTTAGGCTTATTAAATAGGCTTATTTCAGCAACTTAGACTTATTAAAAATACTTATTTCAGCAACTTAGGCTTATGAAATAGGCTTATACAGCAACTTAGGCTTATTAAATAGGCTTATTTCAGCAACTTAGACTTATTAAATAGGCCTATTAAATAGGCTTATTAAATAGACTGATTAAATAGGCTAATTAAATACATATTAAATAGGCTTATGAAATAGATTTATTAATTAGACTTATTAAATAGGCTTATTAAATAGGCTTATTAAATAGGCTCATTAAATAGACTTATTAAATAGCCTCATTAAATAGCCTTATTTCAGCAACTTAGACTTATTAAATAGGCTTATTCAGCAACTTAGGCTTAAATAGGCTTATTAAATAGGCTTATTAAATAGGCTTATTAAATAAACTTATTAAATAGCCTCATTAAATAGGCTTATTTTAGCAACTTAGGCTTATTAAATAGCCATATTAAATATGCTTATTTCAGCAACTTAGGCTTATTAAATAGGCTTATTTTAGCAGCTTATGCTTATTAAATAGCCTTATTAAATAGGCTTATTTCAGCAACATTAGGATTATTAAATAGGCTTATTTCAGCAACTTAGACTTATTAAATAGGCCTATTAAATATGCTTATTAAATAGACTTATTAAACAGGCTCATTAAATACTTATTAAATAGGTTTATTAAATAGGCGTATTAAATAGGCTTATTAAATAGGCTCAATAAATAGGCTTATCAAATGGGCTTATTAAATAGGCTCTTTTAATAGGCTTAATAAATAGGCTTATTAAATAGGCTTATTAAATAGACTCATTAAATAGTCTTATTAAATAGGCTCAATAAATAGGCTCATTAAATAGGCTCAATAAATAGGCTTGTTAAATAGGCTCAATAATTAGGCTTATTAAAGAGGCTCAATAAATAGGCTTATTAAATAGGCTCATTATATACTTATTAAATAGGCTTATTAAATAGACTTATTAAATAGACGTTTTAAATATGCTTATTAAATAGGCTTATAAAATAGGCTTATTAAATAGGCTTATTAAATAGACTTATTAAATAGCCTCATTAAATAGGCTTATTTTAGCAACTTAGGCTTATTAATTAGGCTTTTTTCAGCAACTTAGACTTATTAAATAGCCTTATTACAGCAACTTAAGCTTATTAAAGAGGCTTATTTCAGCAACTTAGGCTTATTAAATAGGCTTATTTCAGCAACTTAGGCTTATTAAATAGGCTTATTCAGCAACTTAGGCTTATTAAATAGCCTTATTAAATAGCCTTATTTCAGCAACTTAGACTTATTAAATAGCGTTATTACAGCAACTTAAGCTTATTAAATAGGCTTATTTCAGCAACTTAGGCTTATTAAATAGGCTTATTTTAGCAACTTAGGCTTATTAAATAGGTTTATTTCAGCAACTTATGCTTATTAAATAGCCTTATTAAATAGGCTTATTTCAGCAACTTACGATTATTAAATAGGCTTATTTCAGCAACTTAGACTTATTAAATATGCCTATTAAATAGGCTTATTAAATAGACTTATAAAATAGGCTCATTAAATACTTATTAAATATGCTTATTAAATAGGCTTATTAAATAGACTTATTAAATAGGCTCAATAAATAGGGTTATTAAATAGGCCTATAAAATAGGCTTATTAAATAGACTTATTAAATAGACGTATTCAATATGCTTATTAAATGGGCTTATTAAATAGGCTTATTAAATAGGCTTATTAAATAGACTTATTAAATAGCCTCATTAAATAGGCTTATTTTAGCAACTTAGGCTTATTAATTAGGCTTTTTTCAGCAAATTAGACTTATTAAATAGCCTTATTACAGCAACTTAAGCTTATTAAATAGGCGTATTTCAGCAACTTAGGCTTATTAAATAGGCTTATTTCAGCAACTTAGGCTTATTAAATAGGCTTATTCGGCAATTTAGTCTTATTAAATAGGCTTATTTCAGCAACTTAGACTTATTAAATAGGCCTATTAAATAGGCTTATTAAATAGACTGATTAAATAGGCTCATGAAATACTTATTAAATAGGCTTATTAAATAGGCTTATTAAATCGACTTATTAAATAGGCTCAATAAAGAGGCTTATTAAATAGGCTTATTAAATAGGCTTATTAAATAGGCTCAATAAATAGGCTTATTAAATAGGCTTATTAAATAGGCTTATTAAATAGGCTTATTACATAGACTTATTAAATAGGCTCAATAAATAGGCTTATTAAATAGGCTTATTAAATAGGCTCATTAAATACTTATTAAATAGACTTATTAAATAGGCTTATTAAATAGGTGTATTAAATAGGCGTATTAAATAGGCTTATTAATAGGCGTATTAAATAGGCTTATTAAATAGGCTTATTAAATAGACATTAAATAGCCTCATTAAATAGGCTTATTTTAGCAACTTAGGCTTATTAAATAGGTTTATTTCAGCAAATTAGACTTATTAAATAGCCTTATTAAATAGGCTTATTTCGGCAACTTATGCTTATTAAATAGGCTTATTTCAGCAACTTATGCTTATTAAATAGCCTTATTAAACAGGTTTATTTCACCAACTTAGGCTTCTTAAATAGAATTTTTAAATAGGCTTAGTTCAGAAACTTAGGCTTATTAAATAGGCTTATTTCAGCAACTTAGGCTCATTAAATAGCCTTATTAAATAGGCTTTTTTCAGGAACTTAGGCTCATTAAATAGCCTTATTAAATAGGCTTATTTCAGCAACTTAGGCTTATTAAATAGCCTTATTAAATAGTCTTATTTTAGCAACTTAGACTTTTTAAATCGACTTATTAAATAGACATTTCAGCAACTTAAGCTCATTAAATATGCTTATGAAATATGCTTATGTGTGCAACTTAGACTTATTAGATAGGCCTATTAAATAGGCTTATTTTAGCAACTTAGGCTTATTAAATATGCTTATTTAAGCAAATTAGGCGTATTAAATAGCATTATTAAATAGGTTTATTTCTGCAACTTAGACTTATTAAATAGCCTTATTAAATAGGCATATTTCAGCAACTTAGGCTTATTAAATAGCCTTATTACAGCAACTTAAGCTTATTAAATAGGCTTATTTCAGCAACTTAGGCTTATTAAATAGGCTTATTTTAGCAACTTAGGCTTATTAAATAGGTTTATTTCAGCAACTTATGCTTATTAAATAGCCTTATTAAATAGGCTTATTTCAGCAACTTACGATTATTAAATAGGCTTATTTCAGCAACTTAGACTTATTAAATATGCCTATTAAATAGGCTTATTAAATAGACTTATAAAATAGGCTCATTAAATACTTATTAAATATGCTTATTAAATAGGCTTATTAAATAGACTTATTAAATAGGCTCAATAAATAGGGTTATTAAATAGGCCTATAAAATAGGCTTATTAAATAGACTTATTAAATAGACGTATTCAATATGCTTATTAAATGGGCTTATTAAATAGGCTTATTAAATAGGCTTATTAAATAGACTTATTAAATAGCCTCATTAAATAGGCTTATTTTAGCAACTTAGGCTTATTAATTAGGCTTTTTTCAGCAACTTAGACTTATTAAATAGCCTTATTACAGCAACTTAAGCTTATTAAATAGGCGTATTTCAGCAACTTAGGCTTATTAAATAGGCTTATTTCAGCAACTTAGGCTTATTAAATAGGCTTATTCAGCAACTTAGGCTTATTAAATAGCCTTATTAAATAGGCTTATTTCAGCAACCAAGGCTTATTAAATAGGCTTATTTCAGCAACTTAGACTTATTAAAAAGACTTATTTCTGCAACTTAGGCTTATGAAATAGGCTTATTCAGCAATTTAGTCTTATTAAATAGGCTTATTTCAGCAACTTAGACTTATTAAATAGGCCTATTAAATAGGCTTATTAAATAGACTGATTAAATAGGCTCATGAAATACTTATTAAATAGGCTTATTAAATAGGCTTATTAAATAGACTTATTAAATAGGCTCAATAAAGAGGCTTATTAAATAGGCTTATTAAATAGGCTTATTAAATAGGCTCAATAAATAGGCTTATTAAATAGGCTTATTAAATAGGCTTATTAAATAGGCTTATTACATAGACTTATTAAATAGGCTCAATAAATATGCTTATTAAATAGGCTTATTAAATAGGCTTATTAAATAGGCTCAATAAATAGGCTTATTAAATAGGCTCAATAAATAGGCTTATTAAATAGGCTCATTAAATACTTATTAAATAGACTTATTAAATAGGCTTATTAAATAGGCGTATTAAATAGGCGTATTAAATAGCCTCATTAATAGGCTTATTAAATAGGCTTATTAAATAGGCTTATTAAATAGACATTAAATAGCCTCATTAAATAGGCTTATTTTAGCAACTTAGGCTTATTAAATAGGTTTATTTCAGCAAATTAGACTTATTAAATAGCCTTATTAAATAGGCTTATTTCAGCAACTTATGCTTATTAAATAGGCTTATTTCAGCAACTTATGCTTATTAAATAGCCTTATTAAACAGGTTTATTTCACCAACTTAGGCTTCTTAAATAGAATTTTTAAATAGGCTTAGTTCAGAAACTTAGGCTTATTAAATAGGCTTATTTCAGCAACTTAGGCTCATTAAATAGCCTTATTAAATAGGCTTATTTCAGCAACTTAGGCTTATTAAATAGCCTTATTAAATAGTCTTATTTTAGCAACTTAGACTTATTAAATCGACTTATTAAATAGACATTTTAGCAACTTAGGTTCATTAAATATGCTTATGAAATATGCTTATTTGTGCAACTTAGACTTATTAGATAGGCCTATTAAATAGGCTTATTTTAGCAACTTAGGCTTATTAAATATGCTTATTTAAGCAAATTAGGCGTATTAAATAGCATTATTAAATAGGTTTATTTCCGCAACTTAGACTTATTAAATAGCCTTATTAAATAGGCTTATTTCAGCAACTTAGGCTTATTAAATAGGCTTATTTCAGCAACTTATGCTTATTAAATAGCCTTATTAAACAGGTTTATTTCTAGCAATTTAGGCTTATTAAATAGCATTTTTAAATAGGTTTTTTTCAGCAACTTAGACTTATTAAATATACCTTTTTATATAGGTTTAGTTCACCAACGTAGGCTTATTAAATAGGCTTATTTCAGCAACTTAGGCTCATTAAATAGCCTTATTTCAGCAAGTTAGACTTATTAAATAGGCTTATTCAGCAACTTAGGCTTATAAAATAGCCTTATTAAATAGGCTTATTTCAGCAACTTAGGCTTATTAAATAGGCTTATTTCAGCAACTTAGACATATTAAAAAGGCTTATTTCAGCAACTTAGGCTTATGAAATAGGCTTATTCAGCAACTTAGGCTTATTAAATAGGCTTATTTTAGCAACGTATGCTTATTAAATAGCCTTATAAAACAGGCTTATTAAAAAACAGGCTTATTAAATAGCATTTTTAAATAGGTTTATTTCAGCAACTTAGACTTATTAAATTTACCTTTTTAAATAGGCTTAGTTCAGAAACTTAGGCTTATTAAATAGGTTTCGATTTAAAGCTTTCGTGACTGCAATGATTCATCTTCTTTGGTTCTTTCGGTAAAGTCACGTAGAATGAGAATAAAATAATAAATTGATAAAATAAAATAACACAATAATATTCTCACGACGTTTCGGCCACAACACAAGAGGCCTTCATCAGGTGAAGGGAGCGAGACTGTCTGGTAGGACAGCGCTGGAGTGAGAGAGCCACGTTCAGATCACGGCTTTTAAGCTGTGTGAGAGGAACAAAGAGCCTTGACGAAGGAATTAGCATAAAATTTAGCATTGAAAAGGCTGAATGATTAGCTGGTGACTGGTCACAGAAATAGCTATGTTAAAAGTTAAAGCATACACATCCGCAGAGGCACCCATTGTTAAAAGGAATTAGCATAGAATTTAGCATTGAAATAGCTAAATTAAGGCATTCGCTTGTAACTGCTACAGAAATAGTTACGTTGAAGTCAGAGCATACACATTCACCGAGGCACTTAGTACAAATCAAAACAGGAGAATTTAGCATTGAAATAACTAGGCGAATTTAGCATTGAAATAACTGGGTGATTTGCTAGTGACTGGTCACAGAAATGACTACAAATCTGAGCTATTCACAGTACTATATAGTGAACCAATAAAAACTAAAATATAAATTACCTTCATGTTATCAATAAACTCTATATTCTCCAATCAGCTAAGCTACCAACCATAAGTCGTTATATATCACAATGCTATATGGCGAAAAAATGGGTGGATTCTTACCCTCAAATTTCCATACCACGGATAGCTACGGGCCCCGTTCAGACGGACGAGTTCGTCCATGGTCGGAACAGAGGAGGGGGAGAGAGACAGCTGCGAAGCCCTAGTATACTCCATGTTGTAAACCATACCATTAACCGTGGTGTGAGAGGTATTAAGAGGCAATGCTGGCGAAAGAGCTGCGGTCTGAAGGTCATCGTAAAATTACAATTAATTAAGAACAGAAATGATTTAACACATCTTTCCAGTGGTTACTGAGCCTGAATCCATCTTCTCGGTTGAAATTGTCTCTGTGCTTGTATATGTGAATGGCCTCATGAACGAATCTCTCATGGTAGCCAGTTGGTTTGCAAAGAACCTCCGTCTTGGAGAAGTCAATGTCATGTGAGCCCACTGAATTGTAACAGTGATCTGCCACGGCAGAGGAGTTCGTCTTACCGTGTTTCAAGTCTGCTTTATGTTCGCGGATGCGATCCGAGATATGTCTTTTGGTTTCTCCAATGTAGCTACTACCACAGAGGCACTTTAGTTTGTAAACGCCCGGGTACTGTATGTCTGGAAGAGCATCTTTTACAGATGGAACTAAATCACGGATTTTGTGTACTGTGTTGAATCGGACCTGGATCTTGTGTTTATTCAGGATTTTGGAGATCTTTTTAGTGACCCCTGCAATGTAGGGTAAGGTGATGGTTTTGAGTGGCTCCACAAGAGGATCCTTCTTCATGACTGGAGTGATGGCTTTGCGGATTGTGTAGTCGGAGTAGCCATTAGCCCTGAGAGCCTGGTGTACGTGTTTGAGTTCACTGGTAATGTGTTCCTGGTCGGAAATGCATTGGGCTCTATGGTATAGAGTCTTGATGAGGCAGTTCTTCTGGGATGGATGGTGGTGGGAATCCGGTTTCAAGTAAGCATCTGTATGGGTAGCTTTCCTGTAGACAGAGTGGCTCATTGAACCATCATGTCTCCTTTTAATTAAGACATCCAGAAAGGGTAGTTTGCCATCTTTTTCGACCTCCATGGTAACGTGGCTCTCTCACTCCAGCGCTGTCCTACCAGACAGTCTCGCTCCCTTCACCTGATGAAGGCCTCTTGTGTTGTGGCCGAAACGTCGTGAGAATATTATTGTGTTATTTTATTTTATCAATTTATTATTTTATTCTCATTCTACGTGACTTTATTAAATAGGCTTATTTTAGCAACGTAGGCTTATTAATTAGGCTTTTTTCAGCAACTTAGACTTATTAAATAGCCTTATTACAGCAACTTAAGCATATTAAATAGGCTTATTTCAGCAACTTAGGCTTATTAAATAGGCTTGTTTCAGAAACTTAGGCTTATTAAATAGGCTTATTCAGCAACTTAGACTTATTAAAAATACTTATTTCAGCAACTTAGGCTTATGAAATAGGCTTATTCAGCAACTTAGGCTTATTAAATAGGCTTATTTCAGCAACTTAGACTTATTAAATAGGCCTATTAAATAGGCTTATTAAATAGACTGATTAAATAGGCTCATTAAATACATATTAAATAGGCTTATTAAATAGATTCATTAATTAGACTTATTAAATAGGCTTATTAAATAGGCTTATTAAATAGGCTCATTAAATAGACTTATTAAATAGCCTCATTAAATAGCCTTATTTCAGCAACTTAGACTTATTAAATAGGCTTATTCAGCAACTTAGGCTTAAATAGGCTTATTAAATAGCCTCATTAAATAGGCTTATTTTAGCAACTTAGGCTTATTAAATAGCCATATTAAATATGCTTATTTCAGCAACTTAGGCTTATTAAATAGGCTTATTTCAGCAGCTTATGCTTATTAAATAGCCTTATTAAATAGGCTTATTTCAGCAACATTAGGATTATTAAATAGGCTTATTTCAGCAACTTAGACTTATTAAATAGCCCTATTAAATAGGCTTATTAAATATACTTATTAAATAGGCTCATTAAATACTTATTAAATAGGCTTATTAAATAGGCTTATTAAATAGACTTATTAAATAGGCTCAATAAATAGGCGTATTAA
Organism: Petromyzon marinus; assembly: GCF_048934315.1. Taxonomy (NCBI): domain Eukaryota; kingdom Metazoa; phylum Chordata; class Hyperoartia; order Petromyzontiformes; family Petromyzontidae; genus Petromyzon; species Petromyzon marinus. Next base: position 2,797,706 of record NW_027422784.1, read on the forward strand.
ATAGGCTGATTAAATAGGCTTATTAAATAGGCTTATTAAATAGGCTTATTAAATATGCATATTAAATAGACTTATTAAACAGGCTTATTAAATAGACTCAATAAATAGGCTTATTAAATAGGCTCAATAAATAGGCTTATTAAATAGGCTCAATAAATAGGCTTATTAAATAGGCTCAATAAATAGGCTTATTAAATAGGCTCATTAAATACTTATTAAATAGGCTTATTAAATAGACTTATTAAATAGACTTATTAAATAGGCTTATTTCAGCAACTTATGCTTATTAAATAGGCTTATTTCAGCAACTTATGCCTATTAAATAGGCTTATTAAACAGGTTTATTTCACCAACTTAGGCTTCTTAAATAGCATTTTTAAATAGGCTTAGTTCAGAAACTTAGGCTTATTAAATAGGCTTATTTCAGCAACTTAGGCTTATTAAATAGCCTTATTAAATAGTCTTATTTTAGCAACTTAGACTTATTAAATCGACTTATTAAATAGACATTTCAGCAACTTAGGCTCATTAAATATGCTTATGAAATATGCTTATTTGTGCAACTTAGACTTATTAGATAGGCCTATTAAATAGGCTTATTTTAGCAACTTAGGCTTATTAAATATGCTTATTTAAGCAAATTAGGCGTATTAAATAGCATTATTAAATAGGTTTATTTCTGCAACTTAGACTTATTAAATAGCCTTATTAAATAGGCTTATTTCAGCAACTTAGGCTTATTAAATAGGCTTATTTCAGCAACTTATGCTTATTAAATAGCCTTATTAAACAGGTTTATTTCTAGCAATTTAGGCTTATTAAATAGCATTTTTAAATAGGTTTTTTTCAGCAACTTAGACTTATTAAATATACCTTTTTATATAGGTTTAGTTCACCAACGTAGGCTTATTAAATAGGCATATTTCAGCAACTTAGGCTCATTAAATAGCCTTATTTCAGCAACTTAGACTTATTAAATAGGCTTATTCAGCAACTTAGGCTTATTAAATAGCCTTATTAAATAGGCTTATTTCAGCAACTTAGGCTTATTAAATAGGCTTATTTCAGCAACTTAGACATATTAAAAAGGCTTATTTCAGCAACTTAGGCTTATGAAATAGGCTTATTCAGCAACTTAGGCTTATTAAATAGGCTTATTTCAGCAACGTATGCTTATTAAATAGCCTTATAAAACAGGCTTATTAAAAAACAGGCTTATTAAATAGCATTTTTAAATAGGTTTATTTCAGCAACTTAGACTTATTAAATATACCTTTTTAAATAGGCTTAGTTCAGAAACTTAGGCTTATTAAATAGGCTTATTTTAGCAACGTAGGCTTATTAATTAGGCTTTTTTCAGCAACTTAGACTTATTATAATAGCCTTATTACAGCAACTTAAGCTTATTAAATAGGCTTATTTCAGCAACTTAGGCTTATTAAATAGGCTTATTTCAGAAACTTAGGCTTATTAAATAGGCTTATTCAGCAACTTAGGCTTATTAAATAGCCTTATTAAATAGGCTTATTTCAGCAACTTAGGCTTATTAAATAGGCTTATTTCAGCAACTTAGACTTATTAAAAATACTTATTTCAGCAACTTAGGCTTATGAAATAGGCTTATTCAGCAACTTAGGCTTATTAAATAGGCTTATTTCAGCAACTTAGACTTATTAAATAGGCCTATTAAATAGGCTTATTAAATAGACTGATTAAATAGGCTCATTAAATACATATTAAATAGGCTTATTAAATAGATTTATTAATTAGACTTATTAAATAGGCTTATTAAATAGGCTTATTAAATAGGCTCATTAAATAGACTTATTAAATAGCCTCATTAAATAGCCTTATTTCAGCAACTTAGACTTATTAAATAGGCTTATTCAGCAACTTAGGCTTAAATAGGCTTATTAAATAGCCTCATTAAATAGGCTTATTTTAGCAACTTAGGCTTATTAAATAGCCATATTAAATATGCTTATTTCAGCAACTTAGGCTTATTAAATAGGCTTATTTCAGCAGCTTATGCTTATTAAATAGCCTTATTAAATAGGCTTATTTCAGCAACATTAGGATTATTAAATAGGCTTATTTCAGCAACTTAGACTTATTAAATAGCCCTATTAAATAGGCTTATTAAATATACTTATTAAATAGGCTCATTAAATACTTATTAAATAGGCTTATTAAATAGGCTTATTAAATAGACTTATTAAATAGGCTCAATAAATAGGCGTATTAAAAAGGCTTATTAAATAGGCTTATTAAATAGGCTTATTAAATAGGCTTATTAAATATGCATATTAAATAGACTTATTAAATAGGCTTATTAAATAGGCTCAATAAATAGGCTTATTAAATAGGCTCAATAAATAGGCTTATTAAATAGGCTCAATAAATAGGCTTATTAAATAGGCTCAATAAATAGGTTTATTAAATAGGCTCATTAAATACTTATTAAATAGGCTTATTAAATAGACTTATTAAATAGACTTATTAAATAGGCTTATTTCAGCAACTTATGCTTATTAAATAGGCTTAGTTCAGAAACTTAGGCTTATTAAATAGGCTTATTTCAGCAACTTAGGCTCATTAAATAGCCTTATTAAATAGGCTTTTTTCAGGAACTTAAGCTCATTAAATAGCCTTATTAAATAGGCTTATTTCAGCAACTTAGGCTTATTAAATAGCCTTATTAAATAGTCTTATTTTAGCAACTTAGACTTATTAAATCGACTTATTAAATAGACATTTCAGCAACTTAGGCTCATTAAATATGCTTATGAAATATGCTTATTTGTGCAACTTAGACTTATTAGATAGGCCTATTAAATAGGCTTATTTTAGCAACTTAGGCTTATTAAATATGCTTATTTAAGCAAATTAGGCGTATTAAATAGCATTATTAAATAGGTTTATTTCTGCAACTTAGACTTATTAAATAGCCTTATTAAATAGGCTTATTTCAGCAACTTAGGCTTATTGAATAGGCTTATTTCAGCAACTTATGCTTATTAAATAGCCTTATTAAACAGGTTTATTTCTAGCAATTTAGGCTTATTAAATAGCATTTTTAAATAGGTTTTTTTCAGCAACTTAGATTTATTAAATATACCTTTTTATATAGGTTTAGTTCACCAACGTAGGCTTATTAAATAGGCTTATTTCAGCAACTTAGGCTCATTAAATAGCCTTATTTCAGCAACTTAGACTTATTAAATAGGCTTATTCAGCAACTTAGGCTTATTAAATAGCCTTATTAAATAGGCTTATTTCAGCAACTTAGGCTTATTAAATAGGCTTATTTCAGCAACTTAGACATATTAAAAAGGCTTATTTCAGCAACTTAGGCTTATGAAATAGGCTTATTCAGCAACTTAGGCTTATTAAATAGGCTTATTTCAGCAACGTATGCTTATTAAATAGCCTTATAAAACAGGCTTATTAAAAAACAGGCTTATTAAATAGCATTTTTAAATAGGTTTATTTCAGCAACTTAGACTTATTAAATATACCTTTTTAAATAGGCTTAGTTCAGAAACTTAGGCTTATTAAATAGGCTTATTTTAGCAACGTAGGCTTATTAATTAGGCTTTTTTCAGCAACTTAGACTTATTAAATAGCCTTATTACAGCAACTTAAGCTTATTAAATAGGCTTATTTCAGCAACTTAGGCTTATTAAATAGGCTTATTTCAGAAACTTAGGCTTATTAAATAGGCTTATTCAGCAACTTAGGCTTATTAAATAGCCTTATTAAATAGGCTTATTTCAGCAACTTAGGCTTATTAAATAGGCTTATTTCAGCAACTTAGACTTATTAAAAATACTTATTTCAGCAACTTAGGCTTATGAAATAGGCTTATTCAGCAACTTAGGCTTATTAAATAGGCTTATTTCAGCAACTTAGACTTATTAAATAGGCCTATTAAATAGGCTTATTAAATAGGCTTATTAAATAGGCTCATTAAATAGACTTATTAAATAGCCTCATTAAATAGCCTTATTTCAGCAACTTAGACTTATTAAATAGGCTTATTCAGCAACTTAGGCTTAAATAGGCTTATTAAATAGGCTTATTAAATAGGCTTATTAAATAAACTTATTAAATAGCCTCATTAAATAGGCTTATTTTAGCCACTTAGGCTTATTAAATAGCCATATTAAATATGCTTATTTCAGCAACTTAGGCTTATTAAATAGGCTTATTTCAGCAGCTTATGCTTATTAAATAGGCTTATTTCAGCAACATTAGGATTATTAAATAGGCTTATTTCAGCAACTTAGACTTATTAAATAGGCCTATTAAATATGCTTATTAAATAGACTTATTAAATAGGCTCATTAAATACTTATTAAATAGGCTTATTAAATAGGCTTATTAAATAGACTTATTAAATAGGCTCAATAAATAGGCGTATTAAATAGGCTTATTAAATAGGCTTATTAAATACGCTCATTAAATAGGCTTATTAAATATGTGTATTAAATAGACTTATTAAATAGGCTTATTAAATAGGCTCAATAAATAGGCTTATTAAATAGGCTCAATAAATAGGCTTATTAAATAGGCTCAATAAATAGGCTTATTAAATAGGCTCAATAAATAGGCTTATTAAATAGGCTCATTAAATACTTATTAAATAGGCTTATTAAATAGACTTATTAAATAGACTTATTAAATAGGCTTATTAAATAGACTTATTAAATAGGCTTATTAAAAAGGCTTATTAAATAGACTTATTAAACAGGCTCATTAAATACTTATTAAATAGGTTTATTAAATAGGCGTATTAAATAGGCTTATTAAATAGGCTCAATAAATATGCTTATTAAATGGGCTTATTAAATAGGCTCATTAAATAGGCTTAATAAATAGGCTTATTAAATAGGTGTATTAAATAGGCTTATTAAATAGGCTTATTAAATAGACTCATTAAATAGGCTTATTAAATAGGCTCAATAAATAGGCTCATTAAATAGGCTCAATAAATAGGCTTATTAAATAGGCTTATTAAATAGACTTATTAAATAGACGTATTAAATATGCTTATTAAATAGGCTTATTAAATAGGCTCATTAAATAGGCTTATTAAATATGCGTATTAAATAGACTTATTAAATAGGCTTATTAAATAGGCTCAATAAATAGGCTTATTAAATAGGCTCAATAAATAGGCTTATTAAATAGGCTCAATAAATAGGCTTATTAAATAGGCTCAATAAATAGGCGTATTAAATAGGCTCATTAAATTGACTTATTAAATAGGCTTATTAAATAGACTTATTAAATAGGCTTATTAAAAAGGCTTATTAAATAGACTTATTAGCAGGCTCATTAAATACTTATTAAATAGGTTTATTAAATAGGCGTATTAAATAGGCTTATTAAATAGGCTCAATAAATATGCTTATTAAATGGGCTTATTAAATAGGCTCATTAAATAGGCTTAATAAATAGGCTTATTAAATAGGTGTATTAAATAGGCTTATTAAATAGGCTTATTAAATAGACTCATTAAATAGGCTTATTAAATAGGCTCAATAAATAGGCTCATTAAATAGGCTCATTATATACTTATTAAATAGGCTTATTAAATAGACTTATTAAATAGACGTATTAAATATGCTTATTAAATAGGCTTATTAAATAGGCTTATTAAATAGGCTTATTAAATAGACTTATTAAATAGCCTCATTAAATAGGCTTATTTTAGCAACTTAGGCTTATTAATTAGGCTTTTTTCAGCAACTTAGACTTATTAAATAGCCTTATTACAGCAACTTAGGCTTATTAAATAGGCTTATTTCAGCAACTTAGGCTTATTAAATAGGCTTATTTCATCAACTTAGGCTTATTAAATAGGCTTATTTCAGCAACATAGGCTTATTAAATAGCCTTATTTCAGCAACTTAGACTTATTAAATAGGCTTATTCAGGAACTTAGGCTTAAATAGGCTTATTAAATAGGCTTATTAAATAGGCTTATTAAATAGGCTTATTAAATAAACTTATTAAATAGCCTCATTAAATAGGCTTATTTTAGCAACTTAGGCTTATTAAATAGCCATATTAAATATGCTTATTTCAGCAACTTAGGCTTATAAAATAGGCTTATTTAAGCACCTTATTCTTATTAAATAGCCTTATTAAATAGGCTTATTTCAGCAACATTAGGATTATTAAATAGGCTTATTTCAGCAACTTAGACTTATTAAATAGCCCTATTAAATAGGCTTATTAAATATACTTATTAAATAGGCTCATTAAATACTTATTAAATAGGCTTATTAAATAGGCTTATTAAATAGACTTATTAAATAGGCTCAATAAATAGGCGTATTAAATAGGCTTATTAAATAGGCTTATTAAATAGACTTATTAAATAGGCTCAATAAATAGGCGTATTAAATAGGCTTATTAAATAGGCTTATTAAATACGCTCATTAAATAGGCTTATTAAATATGTGTATTAAATAGACTTATTAAATAGGCTTATTAAATAGGCTCAATAAATAGGCTTATTAAATAGGCTCAATAAATAGGCTTATTAAATAGGCTCAATAAATAGGCTTATTAAATAGGCTCAATAAATAGGCTTATTAAATAGGCTCATTAAATACTTATTAAATAGGCTTATTAAATAGACTTATTAAATAGACTTATTAAATAGGCTTATTAAATAGACTTATTAAATAGGCTTATTAAAAAGGCTTATTAAATAGACTTATTAAACAGGCTCATTAAATACTTATTAAATAGGTTTATTAAATAGGCGTATTAAATAGGCTTATTAAATAGGCTCAATAAATATGCTTATTAAATGGGATTATTAAATAGGCTCATTAAATAGGCTTAATAAATAGGCTTATTAAATAGGTGTATTAAATAGGCTTATTAAATAGGCTTATTAAATAGACTCATTAAATAGGCTTATTAAATAGGCTCAATAAATAGGCTCATTAAATAGGCTCAATAAATAGGCTTATTAAATAGGCTTATTAAATAGACTTATTAAATAGACGTATTAAATATGCTTATTAAATAGGCTTATTAAATAGGCTGATTAAATAGGCTTATTAAATATGCGTATTAAATAGACTTATTAAATAGGCTTATTAAATAGGCTCAATAAATAGGCTTATTAAATAGGCTCAATAAATAGGCTTATTAAATAGGCTCAATAAATAGGCTTATTAAATAGGCTCAATAAATAGGCTTATTAAATAGGCTCATTAAATACTTATTAAATAGGCTTATTAAATAGACTTATTAAATTGACTTATTAAATAGGCTTATTAAATAGACTTATTAAATAGGCTTATTAAAAAGGCTTATTAAATAGACTTATTAAACAGGCTCATTAAATACTTATTAAATAGGTTTATTAAATAGGCGTATTAAATAGGCTTATTAAATAGGCTCAATAAATATGCTTATTAAATGGGCTTATTAAATAGGCTCATTAAATAGGCTTAATAAATAGGCTTATTAAATAGGTGTATTAAATAGGCTTATTAAATAGGCTTATTAAATAGACTCATTAAATAGGCTTATTAAATAGGCTCAATAAATAGGCTCATTAAATAGGCTCATTATATACTTATTAAATAGGCTTATTAAATAGACTTATTAAATAGACGTATTAAATATGCTTATTAAATAGGCTTATTAAATAGGCTTATTAAATAGGCTTATTAAATAGACTTATTAAATAGCCTCATTAAATAGGCTTATTTTAGCAACTTAGGCTTATTAATTAGGCTTTTTTCAGCAACTTAGACTTATTAAATAGCCTTATTACAGCAACTTAGTCTTATTAAATAGGCTTATTTCAGCAACATAGGCTTATTAAATAGCCTTATTTCAGCAACTTAGACTTATTAAATAGGCTTATTCAGGAACTTAGGCTTAAATAGGCTTATTAAATAGGCTTATTAAATAGGCTTATTAAATAGGCTTATTAAATAAACTTATTAAATAGCCTCATTAAATAGGCTTATTTTAGCAACTTAGGCTTATTAAATAGCCATATTAAATATGCTTATTTCAGCAACTTAGGCTTATTAAATAGGCTTATTTCAGCAGCTTATGCTTATTAAATAGCCTTATTAAATAGGCTTATTTCAGCAACATTAGGATTATTAAATAGGCTTATTTCAGCAACTTAGACTTATTAAATAGCCCTATTAAATAGGCTTATTAAATATACTTATTAAATAGGCTCATTAAATACTTATTAAATAGGCTTATTAAATAGGCTTATTAAATAGACTTATTAAATAGGCTCAATAAATAGGCGTATTAAATAGGCTTATTAAATAGGCTTATTAAATAGGCTTATTAAATAGGCTTATTAAATATGCATATTAAATAGACTTATTAAATAGGCTTATTAAATAGGCTCAATAAATAGGCTTATTAAATAGGCTCAATAAATAGGCTAATTAAATAGGCTCAATAAATAGGCTTATTAAATAGGCTCAATAAATAGGCTTATTAAATAGGCTCATTAAATACTTATTAAATAGGCTTATTAAATAGACTTATTAAATAGACTTATTAAATAGGCTTATTTCAGCAACTTATGCTTATTAAATAGGCTTATTTCAGCAACTTATGCCTATTAAATAGGCTTATTAAACAGGTTTATTTCACCAACTTAGGCTTCTTAAATAGCATTTTTAAATAGGCTTAGTTCAGAAACTTAGGCTTATTAAATAGGCTTATTTCAGCAACTTAGGCTCATTAAATAGCCTTATTAAATAGGCTTTTTTCAGGAACTTAAGCTCATTAAATAGCCTTATTAAATAGGCTTATTTCAGCAACTTAGGCTTATTAAATAGCCTTATTAAATAGTCTTATTTTAGCAACTTAGACTTATTAAATCGACTTACTAAATAGACATTTCAGCAACTTAGGCTCATTAAATATGCTTATGAAATATGCTTATTTGTGCAACTTAGACTTATTAGATAGGCCTATTAAATAGGCTTATTTTAGCAACTTAGGCTTATTAAATATGCTTATTTAAGCAAATTAGGCGTATTAAATAGCATTATTAAATAGGTTTATTTCTGCAACTTAGACTTATTAAATAGCCTTATTAAATAGGCTTATTTCAGCAACTTAGGCTTATTGAATAGGCTTATTTCAGCAACTTATGCTTATTAAATAGCCTTATTAAACAGGTTTATTTCTAGCAATTTAGGCTTATTAAATAGCATTTTTAAATAGGTGTTTTTCAGCAACTTAGATTTATTAAATATACCTTTTTATATAGGTTTAGTTCACCAACGTAGGCTTATTAAATAGGCTTATTTCAGCAACTTAGGCTCATTAAATAGCCTTATTTCAGCAACTTAGACTTATTAAATAGGCTTATTCAGCAACTTAGGCTTATTAAATAGCCTTATTAAATAGGCTTATTTCAGCAACTTAGGCTTATTAAAAAGGCTTATTTCAGCAACTTAGGCTTATGAAATAGGCTTATTCAGCAACTTAGGCTTATTAAATAGGCTTATTTCAGCAACGTATGCTTATTAAATAGCCTTATAAAACAGGCTTATTAAAAAACAGGCTTATTAAATAGCATTTTTAAATAGGTTTATTTCAGCAACTTAGACTTATTAAATATACCTTTTTAAATAGGCTTAGTTCAGAAACTTAGGCTTATTAAATAGGCTTATTTTAGCAATGTAGGCTTATTAATTAGGCTTTTTTCAGCAACTTAGACTTATTAAATAGCCTTATTACAGCAACTTAAGCTTATTAAATAGGCTTATTTCAGCAACTTAGGCGTATTAAATAGGCTTATTTCAGAAACTTAGACTTATTAAAAATACTTATTTCAGCAACTTAGGCTTATGAAATAGGCTTATTCAGCAACTTAGGCTTATTAAATAGGCTTATTTCAGCAACTTAGACTTATTAAATAGGCCTATTAAATAGGCTTATTAAATAGGCTTATTAAATAGGCTCATTAAATAGACTTATTAAATAGCCTCATTAAATAGCCTTATTTCAGCAACTTAGACTTATTAAATAGGCTTATTCAGCAACTTAGGCTTAAATAGGCTTATTAAATAGGCTTATTAAATAGGCTTATTAAATAAACTTATTAAATAGCCTCATTAAATAGGCTTATTTTAGCCACTTAGGCTTATTAAATAGCCATATTAAATATGCTTATTTCAGCAACTTAGGCTTATTAAATAGGCTTATTTCAGCAGCTTATGCTTATTAAATAGGCTTATTTCAGCAACATTAGGATTATTAAATAGGCTTATTTCAGCAACTTAGACTTATTAAATAGGCCTATTAAATATGCTTATTAAATAGACTTATTAAATAGGCTCATTAAATACTTATTAAATAGGCTTATTAAATAGGCTTATTAAATAGACTTATTAAATAGGCTCAATAAATAGGCGTATTAAATAGGCTTATTAAATAGGCTTATTAAATACGCTCATTAAATAGGCTTATTAAATATGTGTATTAAATAGACTTATTAAATAGGCTTATTAAATAGGCTCAATAAATAGGCTTATTAAATAGGCTCAATAAATAGGCTTATTAAATAGGCTCAATAAATAGGCTTATTAAATAGGCTCAATAAATAGGCTTATTAAATAGGCTCATTAAATACTTATTAAATAGGCTTATTAAATAGACTTATTAAATAGACTTATTAAATAGGCTTATTAAATAGACTTATTAAATAGGCTTATTAAAAAGGCTTATTAAATAGACTTATTAAACAGGCTCATTAAATACTTATTAAATAGGTTTATTAAATAGGCGTATTAAATAGGCTTATTAAATAGGCTCAATAAATATGCTTATTAAATGGGCTTATTAAATAGGCTCATTAAATAGGCTTAATAAATAGGCTTATTAAATAGGTGTATTAAATAGGCTTATTAAATAGGCTTATTAAATAGACTCATTAAATAGGCTTATTAAATAGGCTCAATAAATAGGCTCATTAAATAGGCTCAATAAATAGGCTTATTAAATAGGCTTATTAAATAGACTTATTAAATAGACGTATTAAATATGCTTATTAAATAGGCTTATTAAATAGGCTCATTAAATAGGCTTATTAAATATGCGTATTAAATAGACTTATTAAATAGGCTTATTAAATAGGCTCAATAAATAGGCTTATTAAATAGGCTCAATAAATAGGCTTATTAAATAGGCTCAATAAATAGGCTTATTAAATAGGCTCAATAAATAGGCTTATTAAATAGGCTCATTAAATACTTATTAAATAGGCTTATTAAATAGACTTATTAAATTGACTTATTAAATAGGCTTATTAAATAGACTTATTAAATAGGCTTATTAAAAAGGCTTATTAAATAGACTTATTAAACAGGCTCATTAAATGCTTATTAAATAGGTTTATTAAATAGGCGTATTAAATAGGCTTATTAAATAGGCTCAATAAATATGCTTATTAAATGGGCTTATTAAATAGGCTCATTAAATAGGCTTAATGAATAGGCTTATTAAATAGGTGTATTAAATAGGCTTATTAAATAGGCTTATTAAATAGACTCATTAAATAGGCTTATTAAATAGGCTCAATAAATAGGCTCATTAAATAGGCTCATTATATACTTATTAAATAGGCTTATTAAATAGACTTATTAAATAGACGTATTAAATATGCTTATTAAATAGGCTTATTAAATAGGCTTATTAAATAGGCTTATTAAATAGACTTATTAAATAGCCTCATTAAATAGGCTTATTTTAGCAACTTAGGCTTATTAATTAGGCTTTTTTCAGCAACTTAGACTTATTAAATAGCCTTATTACAGCAACTTAGGCTTATTAAATAGGCTTATTTCAGCAACTTAGGCTTATTAAATAGGCTTATTTCAGCAACTTAGGCTTATTAAATAGGCTTATTTCAGCAACATAGGCTTATTAAATAGCCTTATTTCAGCAACTTAGACTTATTAAATAGGCTTATTCAGCAACTTAGGCTTAAATAGGCTTATTAAATAGGCTTATTAAATAGGCTTATTAAATAGGCTTATTAAATAAACTTATTAAATAGCCTCATTAAATAGGCTTATTTTAGCAACTTAGGCTTATTAAATAGCCATATTAAATATGCTTATTTCAGCAACTTAGGCTTATTAAATAGGCTTATTTCAGCAGCTTATGCTTATTAAATAGCCTTATTAAATAGGCTTATTTCAGCAACATTAGGATTATTAAATAGGCTTATTTCAGCAACTTAGACTTATTAAATAGCCCTATTAAATAGGCTCATTAAATACTTATTAAATAGGCTTATTAAATAGGCTTATTAAATAGACTTATTAAATAGGCTCAATAAATAGGCGTATTAAATAGGCTTATTAAATAGGCTTATTAAATAGGCTTATTAAATATGCGTATTAAATAGACTTATTAAATAGGCTTATTAAATAGGCTCAATTAATAGGCTCATTAAATAGGCTCAATAAATAGGCTTATTAAATAGGCTCAATAAATAGGCTTATTAAATAGGCTCAATAAATAGGCTTATTAAATAGACTTATTAAATAGGCTTATTAAATAGACTTATTAAATAGGCTTATTAAAAAGGCTTATTAAATAGACTTATTAAACAGGCTCATTAAATACTTATTAAATAGGTTTATTAAATAGGCGTATTAAATAGGCTTATTAAATAGGCTCAATAAATAGGCTTATTAAATGGGCTTATTAAAAAGGGTCATTAAATAGGCTTAATAAATAGGCTTATTAAATAGGCGTATTAAATAGGCGTATTAAATAGGCTTATTAAATAGACTCATTAAATAGGCTTATTAAATAGGCTCAATAAATAGGCTTATTAAATAGTCTCAATAATTAGGCTTATTAAATAGGCTCAATAAATAGGCTTATTAAATAGGCTCATTATATACTTATTAAATAGGCTTATTAAATAGACGTATTAAATAGACGTATTACATATGCTTATTAAATAGGCTTATTAAATAGGCTTATTAAATAGACTTATTAAATAGGCTTATTAAATAGACTTATTAAATAGCCTCATTAAATAGGCTTATTTTAGCAACTTAGGCTTATTAATTAGGCTTTTTTCAGCAACTTAGACTTATTAAATAGCCTTATTACAGCAACTTAGGCTTATTAAATAGGCTTATTTCAGCAACTTAGGCTTATTAAATAGGCTTATTTCAGCAACTTAGGCTTATTAAATAGGCTTATTTCAGCAACTTAGGCTTATTAAATAGCCTTATTTCAGCAACTTAGACGTATTAAATAGGATTATTCAGCAACTTAGGCTTAAATAGGCTTTTTAAATAGGCTTATTAAATAGGCTTATTAAATAGGCTTATTAAATAAACGTATTAAATAGCCTCATTAAATAGGCTTATTTTAGCAACTTAGGCTTATTAAATAGCCATATTAAATATGTTTATTTCAGCAACTTAGGCTTATTAAATAGGCTTATTTCAGCAGCTTATGCTTATTAAATAGCCTTATTAAATAGGCTTATTTCAGCAACATTAGGATTATTAAATAGGCTTATTTCAGCAACTTAGACTTATTAAATAGGCTTATTAAATAGGCTTATTAAATAGACTTATTAAATAGGCTCAATAAATAGGCGTATTAAATAGGCTTATTAAATAGGCTTATTAAATAGGCTTATTAAATAGGCTTATTAAATATGCATATTAAATAGACTTATTAAATAGGCTTATTAAATAGGCTCAATAAATAGGCTTATTAAATAGGCTCAATAAATAGGCTTATTAAATAGGCTCAATAAATAGGCTTATTAAATAGGCTCAATAAATAGGCTTATTAAATAGGCTCATTAAATGCTTATTAAATAGGCTTATTAAATAGACTTATTAAATAGACTTATTAAATAGGCTTATTTCAGCAACTTATGCTTATTAAACAGGCTTATTTCAGCAACTTATGCTTATTAAATAGCCTTATTAAACAGGTTTATTTCAGCAACTTAGGCTTCTTAAATAGCATTTTTAAATAGGCTTAGTTCAGAAACTTAGGCTTATTAAATAGGCTTATTTCAGCAACTTAGGCTCATTAAATAGCCTTATTAAATAGGCTTTTTTCAGGAACTTAGGCTCATTAAATATCCTTATTAAATAGGCTTATTTCAGCAACTTAGGCTTATTAAATAGCCTTATTAAATAGTGTTATTTTAGCAACTTAGACTTATTAAATCGACTTATTAAATAGACATTTCAGCAACTTAGGCTCATTAAATATGCTTATGAAATATACTTATTTGTGCAACTTAGACTTATTAGATAGGCCTATTAAATAGGCTTATTTTAGCAACTTAGGCTTATTAAATATGCTTATTTAAGCAAATTAGGCGTATTAAGTAGCATTATTAAATAGGTTTATTTCTGAAACTTAGACTTATTAAATAGCCTTATTAAATAGGCTTATTTCAGCAACTTAGGCTTATTAAATAGGCTTATTTCAGCAACTTATGCTTATTAAATAGCCTTATTAAACAGGTTTATTTCTAGCAATTTAGGCTTATTAAATAGCATTTTTAAATAGGTTTTTTTCAGCAACTTAGACTTATTAAATAGACCTTTTTATATAGGTTTAGTTCACCAACGTAGGCTTATTAAATAGGGTTATTTCAGCAACTTAGGCTCATTAAATAGCCTTATTTCAGCAACTTAGACTTATTAAATAGGCTTATTCAGCAACTTAGGTTTATTAAATAGCCTTATTAAATAGGCTTATTTCAGCAACTTAGACATATTAAAAAGGCTTATTTCAGCAACTTAGGCTTATGAAATAGGCTTATTCAGCAACTTAGGCTTATTAAATAGGCTTATTTCAGCAACGTATGCTTATTAAATAGCCTTATAAAACAGGTTTATTTCAGCAACTTAGGCTTATTAAATAGCATTTTTAAATAGGTTTATTTCAGCAACTTAGACTTATTAAATATACCTTTTTAAATAGGCTTAGTTCAGAAACTTAGGCTTATTAAATAGGCTTATTTTAGCAACGTAGGCTTATTAATTAGGCTTTTTTCAGCAACTTAGACTTATTAAATAGCCTTATTACAGCAACTTAAGCTTATTAAATAGGCTTATTTCAGCAACTTAGGCTTATTAAATAGGCTTATTTCAGAAACTTAGGCTTATTAAATAGGTTTATTCAGCAACTTAGGCTTATTAAATAGCCTTATTAAATAGGCTTATTTCAGCAACTTAGGCTTATTAAATAGGCTTATTTCAGCAACTTAGACTTATTAAAAATACTTATTTCAGCAACTTAGGCTTATGAAATAGGCTCATTCAGCAACTTAGGCTTATTAAATAGGCTTATTTCAGCAACTTAGACTTATTAAATAGGCCTATTAAATAGGCTTATTAAATAGACTGATTAAATAGGCTCATTAAATACATATTAAATAGGCTTATTAAATAGATTTATTAATTAGACTTATTAAATAGGCTTATTAAATAGGCTTATTAAATAGGCTCATTAAATAGACTTATTAAATAGCCTAATTAAATAGCCTTATTTCAGCAACTTAGACTTATTAAATAGGCTTATTCAGCAACTTAGGCTTAAATAGGCTTATTAAATAGGCTTATTAAATAGGCTTATTAAATAAACGTATTAAATAGACTTATTAAATAGGCTTATTTTAGCAACTTAGGCTTATTAAATAGCCATATTAAATATGCTTATTTCAGCAACTTAGGCTTATTAAATAGGCTTATTTCAGCAGCTTATGCTTATTAAATAGACTTATTAAATAGGCTTATTTCAGCAACATTAGGATTATTAAATAGGCTTATTTCAGCAACTTAGACTTATTAAATAGCCCTATTAAATAGGCTTATTAAATAGACTTATTAAATAGGCTCATTAAATACTTATTAAATAGGCTTATTAAATAGGCTTATTAAATAGACTTATTAAATAGGCTCAATAAATAGGCGTATTAAATAGGCTTATTAAATAGGCTTATTAAATAGGCTTATTAAATAGGCTTATTAAATAGGCTCAATAAATAGGCTTATTAAATAGGCTCAATACATAGGCTTATTAAATAGGCTCATTAAATACTTATTAAATAGGCTTATTAAATAGACTTATTAAATAGACTTATTCAATAGGCTTATTAAATATACTTATTAAATAGGCTTATTAAAAAGGCTTATTAAATAGACTTATTAAACAAGCTCATTAAATACTTATTAAATAGGTTTATTAAATAGGCGTATTAAATAGGCTTATTAAATAGGCTCAATAAATAGGCTTATTAAATGGGCTTATTAAATAGGCTCATTAAATAGGCTTAATAAATAGGCTTATTAAATAGGCGTATTAAATAGTCTTATTAAATAGGCTTATTAAATAGACTCATTAAATAGGCTTATTAAATAGGCTCAATAAAGAGGCTCATTAAATAGGCTCAATAAATAGGCTTATTAAATAGGCTCAATAATTAGGCTTATTAAATAGGCTCAATAAATATGCTTATTAAATAGGCTCATTATATACTTATTAAATAGGCTTATTAAATAGACTTATTAAATAGACATATTAAATATGCTTATTAAATAGGCTTATTAAATAGGCTTATTAAATAGGCTTATTAAATAGACTTATTAAATAGCCTCATTAAATAGGCTTATTTTAGCAACTTAGGCTTATTAATTCGGCTTTTTTCAGCAACTTAGACTTATTAAATAGCCTTATTACAGCAACTTAGGCTTATTAAATAGGCTTATTTCAGCAACTTAGGTTTATTAAATAGGCTTATTTCAGCAACTTAGGCTTATTAAATAGGCTTATTTCAGCAACTTAGGCTTATTAAATAGCCTTATTTCAGCAACTTAGACTTATTAAATAGGATTATTCAGCAACTTAGGCTTAAATAGGCATATTAAATAGGCTTATTAAATAGGCTTATTAAATAGGCTTATTAAATAAACTTATTAAATAGCCTCATTAAATAGGCTTATTTTAGCAACTTAGGCTTATTAAATAGCCATATTAAATATGCTTATTTCAGCAACTTAGGCTTATTAAATAGGCTTATTTCAGCAGCTTATGCTTATTAAATAGCCTTATTAAATAGGCTTATTTCAGCAACATTAGGATTATTAAATATGCTTATTTCAGCAACTTAGACTTATTAAATAGCCCTATTAAATAGGCTTATTAAATAGACTTATTAAATAGGCTCATTAAATACTTATTAAATAGGCTTATTAAATAGGCTTATTAAATAGACTTATTAAATAGGCTCAATAAATAGGCGTATTAAATAGGCTTATTAAATAGGCTTATTAAATAGGCTTATTAAATAGGCTTATTAATTATGCGTATTAAATAGACTTATTAAATAGGCTTATTAAATAGTCTCAATAAATAGGCTTATTAAATAGGCTCAATAAATAGGCTTATTAAATAGGCTCAATAAATAGGCTTATTAAATAGGCTCAATAATAAACTTATTAAATAGGCTCATTAAATACTTATTAAATAGGCTTATTAAATAGACTTATTAAATAGACTTATTAAATAGGCTTATTAAATATACTTATTAAATAGGCTTATTAAAAAGGCTTATTAAATAGACTTATTAAACAGGCTCATTAAATACTTATTAAAAAGGTTTATTAAATAGGCGTATTAGATAGGCTTAATAAATAGGCTTATTAAATAGGCGTATTAAATAGGCTTATTAAATAGGCTCATTAAATAGACTCATTAAATAGGCTAATTAAATAGGCTCAATAAATAGGCTCATTAAATAGGCTCAATAAATAGGCTTATTAAATAGGCTCAATAATTAGGCTTATTAAATAGGCTCAATAAATAGGCTTATTAAATAGGCTCATTATATACTTATTAAATAGGCTTATTAAATAGACTTATTAAATAGACGTATTAAATATGCTTATTAAATAGGCTTATTAAATAGGCTTATTAAATAGGCTTATTAAATAGACTTATTAAATAGCCTCATTAAATAGGCTTATTTTAGCAACTTAGGCTTATTAATTAGGCTTTTTTCAGCAACTTAGACTTATTAAATAGCCTTATTACAGCAACTTAGGCTTATGAAATAGGCTCATTCAGCAACTTAGGCTTATTAAATAGGCTTATTTCAGCAACTTAGACTCATTAAATAGGCCTATTAAATAGGCTTATTAAATAGACTGATTAAATAGGCACATTAAATACATATTAAATAGGCTTATTAAATAGATTTATTAATTAGACTTATTAAATAGGCTTATTAAATAGGCTTATTAAATAGGCTCATTAAATAGACTTATTAAATAGCCTAATTAAATAGCCTTATTTCAGCAACTTAGACTTATTAAATAGGCTTATTCAGCAACTTAGGCTTAAATAGGCTTATTAAATAGGCTTATTAAATAGGCTTATTAAATACACTTATTAAATAGACTTATTAAATAGGCTTATTTTAGCAACTTAGGCTTATTAAATAGCCATATTAAATATGCTTATTTCAGCAACTTAGGCTTATTAAATAGGCTTATTTCAGCAGCTTATGCTTATTAAATAGCCTTATTAAATAGGCTTATTTCAGCAACATTAGGATTATTAAATAGGCTTATTTCAGCAACTTAGACTTATTAAATAGCCCTATTAAATAGGCTTATTAAATAGACTTATTAAATAGGCTCAATAAATAGGCGTATTAAATAGGCTTATTAAATAGGCTTATTAAATAGGCTTATTAAATAGGCTTATTAAATAGGCTCAATAAATAGGCTTATTAAATAGGCTCAATACATAGGCTTATTAAATAGGCTCATTAAATACTTATTAAATAGGCTTATTAAATAGACTTATTAAATAGACTTATTAAATAGGCTTATTAAATATACTTATTAAATAGGCTTATTAAAAAGGCTTATTAAATAGACTTATTAAACAGGCTCATTAAATTCTTATTAAATAGGTTTATTAAATAGGCGTATTAAATAGGCTTATTAAATAGGCTCAATAAATAGGCTTATTAAATGGGCTTATTAAATAGGCTCATTAAATAGGCTTAATAAATAGGCTTATTAAATAGGCGTATTAAATAGTCTTATTAAATAGGCTTATTAAATAGACTCATTAAATAGGCTTATTAAATAGGCTCAATAAATAGGCTCATTAAATAGGCTCAATAAATAGGCTTATTAAATAGGCTCAAGCATTAGGCTTATTAAATAGGCTCAATAAATAGGCTTATTAAATAGGCTCATTATATACCTATTAAATAGGCTTATTAAATAGACTTATTAAATAGACATATTAAATATGCTTATTAAATAGGCTTATTAAATAGGCTTATTAAATAGGCTTATTAAATAAACTTATTAAATAGCCTCATTAAATAGGCTTATTTTAGCAACTTAGGCTTATTAATTCGGCTTTTTTCAGCAACTTAGACTTATTAAATAGCCTTATTACAGC
Source organism: Petromyzon marinus (assembly GCF_048934315.1). Taxonomy (NCBI): domain Eukaryota; kingdom Metazoa; phylum Chordata; class Hyperoartia; order Petromyzontiformes; family Petromyzontidae; genus Petromyzon; species Petromyzon marinus. Next base: position 2,817,209 of record NW_027422784.1, read on the forward strand.
AACTTAGGCTTATTAAATAGGCTTATTTCAGCAACTTAGGCTTATTAAATAGGCTTATTTCAGCAACTTAGGCTTATTAAATAGGCTTATTTCAGCAACTTAGGCTTAAATAGGCTTATTAAATAGGCTTATTAAATAGGCTTATTAAATAGGCTTATTAAATAAACTTATTAAATAGCCTCATTAAATAGGCTTATTTTAGCAACTTAGGCTTATTAATTCGGCTTTTTTCAGCAACTTAGACTTATTAAATAGCCTTATTACAGCAACTTAGGCTTATTAAATAGGCTTATTTCAGCAACTTAGGCTTATTAAATAGGCTTATTTCAGCAACTTAGGCTTATTAAATAGGCTTATTTCAGCAACTTAGGCTTAAATAGGCTTATTAAATAGGCTTATTAAATAGGCTTATTAAATAGGCTTATTAAATAAACTTATTAAATAGCCTCATTAAATAGGCTTATTTTAGCAACTTAGGCTTATTAAATAGCCATATTAAATATGCTTATTTCAGCAACTTAGGCTTATTAAATAGGCTTATTTCAGCAGCTTATGCTTATTAAATAGCCTTATTAAATCGGCTTATTTCAGCAACATTAGGATTATTAAATAGGCTTATTTCAGCAACTTAGACTTATTAAATAGCCCTATTAAATAGGCTTATTAAATAGACTTATTAAATAGGCTCATTAAATATTTATTAAATAGGCTTATTAAATAGGCTTATTAAATAGACTTATTAAATAGGCTCAATAAATAGGCGTATTAAATAGGCTTATTAAATAGGCTTATTAAATAGGCTTATTAAATAGGCTTATTAAATAGGCTTATTAATTATGCGTATTAAATAGACTTATTAAATAGGCTTATTAAATAGTCTCAATAAATAGGCTTATTAAATAGGCTCAATAAATAGGCTTATTAAATAGGCTCAATAAATAGGCTTATTAAATAGGCTCAATAATAAACTTATTAAATAGGCTCATTAAATACTTATTAAATAGGCTTATTAAATAGACTTATTAAATAGACTTATTAAATAGGCTTATTACATATACTTATTAAATAGGCTTATTAAAAAGGCTTATTAAATAGACTTATTAAACAGGCTCATTAAATACTTATTAAAAAGGTTTATTAAATAGGCGTATTAAATAGGCTTAATAAATAGGCTTATTAAATAGGCGTATTAAATAGGCTTATTAAATAGGCTTATTAAATAGACTCATTAAATAGGCTAATTAAATAGGCTCAATAAATAGGCTCATTAAATAGGCTCAATAAATAGGCTTATTAAATAGGCTCAATAATTAGGCTTATTAAATAGGCTCAATAAATAGGCTTATTAAATAGGCTCATTATATACTTATTAAATAGGCTTATTAAATAGACTTATTAAATAGACGTATTAAATATGCTTATTAAATAGGCTTATTAAATAGGCTTATTAAATAGGCTTATTAAATAGACTTATTAAATAGCCTCATTAAATAGGCTTATTTCAGCAACTTAGGCTTATTAAATAGGCTTGTTTCAGCAACTTAGGCTTATTAAATAGCCTTATTTCAGCAACTTAGACTTATTAAAGTGGATTATTCAGCAACTTAGGCTTAAATAGGCTTATTAAATAGGCTTATTAAATAGGCTTATTAAATAGGCTTATTAAATAAACTTATTAAATAGCCTCATTAAATAGGCTTATTTTAGCAACTTAGGCTTATTAAATAGGTTTATTTCAGCAACTTAGACTTATTAAATAGCCATATTAAATATGCTTATTTCAGCAACTTAGGCTTATTAAATAGGCTTATTTCAGCAGCTTATGCTAATTAAATAGCCTTATTAAATAGGCTTATTTCAGCAACTTATGATCATTAAATAGGCTTATTTCAGCTACTTAGACTTATTCAATAGGCCTATTAAATAGGCTTATTAAATAGACTTATTAAATAGGCTCATTAAATACTTATTAAATAGGCTTATTAAATAGGCTTATTAAATAGACTGATTAAATAGGCTCAATAAATAGGCGTATTAAATAGGCTTATTAAATAGGCTTATTAAATAGGCTTATTAAATAGGCTTATGAAATATGCGTATTAAATAGACTTATTAAATAGGCTTATTAAATAGACTTATTAAATAGGCTTATTAAAAAGGCTTAGTAAATAGACTTATTAAACAGGCTCATTAAATACTTATTAAATAGTTTTATTAAATAGGCGTATTAAATAGGCTTATTAAATAGGCGCAATAAATAGGTTTATCAAATGGGCTTATTAAATAGGCTCTTTTAATAGGCTTAATCAATAGGCTTATTAAATAGGCTTATTTCAGCAACTTAGGCTTATTAAATAGGCTTATTCAGCAACTTAGGCTTAAATAGGCTTATTAAATAGGCTTATTAAATAGGCTTATTAAATAAACTTATTAAATAGACTCATTAAATAGGCTTATTTTAGCAACTTAGGCTTATTAATAGCCATATTAAATATGCTTATTTCAGCAACTTAGGCTTATTAAATAGGCTTATTTCAGCAGCTTATGCTTATTAAATAGCCTTATTAAATAGGCTTATTTCAGCAACAATAGGATTATTAAATAGGCTTATTTCAGCAACTTAGACTTATTAAATAGCCCTATTAAATAGGCTTATTAAATAGACTTATTAAATAGGCTCATTAAATACTTATTAAATAGGCTTATTAAATAGGCTTATTAAATAGACTTATTAAATAGGCTCAATAAATAGGCGTATTAAATAGGCTTATTAAATAGGCTTATTAAATAGGCTTATTAAATAGGCTTATTAAATAGGCTCAATAAATAGGCTTATTAAATAGGCTCAATAAATAGGCTTATTAAATAGGCTCATTAAATACTTATTAAATAGGCTTATTAAATAGACTTATTAAATAGACTTATTAAATAGGCTTATTAAATAGACTTATTAAATAGGCTTATTAAAAAGGCTTCTTAAATAGACTTATTAAACAGGCTCATTAAATACTTATTAAATAGGTTTATTAAATAGGCGTATTAAATAGGCTTATTAAATAGGCTCAATAAATAGGCTTATTAAATGGGCTAATTAAATAGGCTCATTAAATAGGCTTAATAAATAGGCTTATTAAATAGGCGTATTAAATAGGCTTATTAAATAGGCTTATTAAATAGACTCATTAAATAGGCTTATTAAATAGGCTCAATAAATAGGCTCATTAAATAGGCTCAATAAATAGGCTTATTAAATAGGCTCAATAATTAGGCTTATTAAATAGGCTCAATAAATAGGCTTATTAAATAGGCTCATTATATACTTATTTAATAGGCTTATTAAATAGACTTATTAAATAGACATATTTAATAAAGCTTATTTAATAAGCCTATTTAATATAGGCTTATTAAATAGGCTTATTAAATAAGCTTATTAAATAGGCTTATTAAATATGCGTATTAAATAGACTTATTAAATAGGCTTATTAAATAGGCTCAATAAATAGGCTTATTAAATAGGCTCAATAAATAGGCTTATTAAATAGGCTCAATAAATAGGCTTATTAAATAGGCTCAATAAATAGGCTTATTAAATAGGCTCAATAAATAGGCTTATTAAATAGGCTCATTAAATACTTATTAAATAGGCTTATTAAATAGACTTATTAAATAGACTTATTAAATAGCCTCATTAAATAGGCTTATTTTAGCAACTTAGGCTTATTAATTAGGCTTTTTTCAGCAACTTAGACTTATTAAATAGCCTTATTACATCAACTTAGGCTTATTAAATAGGCTTATTTCTGCAACTTAGGCTTATTAAAATAGGCTTATTTCAGCAACTTAGGCTTATTAAATAGGCTTATTAAATAGGCTTATTAAATAAACTTATTAAATAGCCTCATTAAATTGGCTTATTTTAGCAACTTAGGCTTATTAAATAGGTTTATTTCAGCAACTTAGACTTATTAAATAGCCATATTAAATATGCTTATTTCAGCAACTTAGGCTTATTAAATAGGCTTATTTCAGCAGCTTATGCTTATTAAATAGCCTTATTAAATAGGCTTATTTCATCAACTTAGGATTATTAAATAGGCTTATTTCAGCAACTTAGACTTATTAAAAAGGCTTATTTCAGCAACTTAGGCTTATGAAATAGGCTTATTCAGCAACTTAGGCTTATTAAATAGGCTTATTTCAGCAACTTATGCTTATTAAATAGCCTTATAAAACAGGTTTATTTCAGCAACTTAGGCTTATTAAATAGCATTTTTAAATAGGTTTGTTTCAGCAACTTAGACTTATTAAATATACCTTTTTAAATAGGCTTAGTTCAGAAACTTAGGCTTATTAAATAGGCTTATTTTAGCAACGTAGGCTTATTAATTAGGCTTTTTTCAGCAACTTAGACTTATTAAATAGCCTTATTACAGCAACTTAAGCTTATTAAATAGGCTTATTTCAGCAACTTAGGCTTATTAAATAGGCTTATTTCAGAAACTTAGGCTTATTAAATAGGCTTATTCAGCAACTTAGGCTTATTAAATAGCCTTATTAAATAGGCTTATTTCAGCAACTTAGGCTTATTAAATAGGCTTATTTCAGCAAATTAGACTTATTAAAAATACTTATTTCAGCAATTTAGGCTTATGAAATAGGCATATTCAGCAACTTAGGCTTATTAAATAGGCTTATTTCAGCAACTTAGACTTATTAAATAGGCCTATTAAATAGGCTTATTAAATAGACTGATTAAATAGGCTCATTAAATACATATTAAATAGGCTTATTAAATAGATTTATTAATTAGACTTATTAAATAGGCTTATTAAACAGGCTTATTAAATAGGCTCATTAAATAGACTTATTAAATAGCCTCATTAAATAGCCTTATTTCAGCAACTTAGGCTTATTAAATAGGCTTATTTCAGCAACTTAGGCTTATTAAATAGCCTTATTTCAGCAACTTAGACTTATTAAATATGCTTATTTCAGCAACTTAGGCTTATTTAATAGGCTTGTTTCAGCAGCTTATGCTTATTAAATAGCCTTATTAAATAGGCTTATTTCAGCAACATTAGGATTATTAAATAGGCTTATTTCAGCAACTTAGACTTATTAAATAGGCCTATTAAATAAGCTTATTAATTAGACTTATTAAATAGGCTCATTAAATACTTATTAAATAGGCTTATTAAATAGGCTTATTAAATAGACTTATTAAATAGGCTCAATAAATAGGTGTATTAAATAGGCTTATTAAATAGGCTTATTAAATAAGCTTATTAAATAGGCTTATTAAATATGCGTATTAAATAGACTTATTAAATAGGCTTATTAAATAGGCTCAATAAATAGGCTTATTAAATAGGCTCAATAAATAGGCTTATTAAATAGGCTCAATAAATAGGCTTATTAAATAGGCTCAATAAATAGGCTTATTAAATAGGCTCAATAAATAGGCTTATTAAATAGGCTCATTAAATACTTATTAAATAGGCTTATTAAATAGACTTATTAAATAGACTTATTAAATAGCCTCATTAAATAGGCTTATTTTAGCAACTTAGGCTTATTAATTAGGCTTTTTTCAGCAACTTAGACTTATTAAATAGCCTTATTACATCAACTTAGGCTTATTAAATAGGCTTATTTCTGCAACTTAGGCTTATTAAAATAGGCTTATTTCAGCAACTTAGGCTTATTAAATAGGCTTATTAAATAGGCTTATTAAATAAACTTATTAAATAGCCTCATTAAATTGGCTTATTTTAGCAACTTAGGCTTATTAAATAGGTTTATTTCAGCAACTTAGTCTTATTAAATAGCCATATTAAATATGCTTATTTCAGCAACTTAGGCTTATTAAATAGGCTTATTTCAGCAGCTTATGCTTATTAAATAGCCTTATTAAATAAGCTTATTTCATCAACTTAGGATTATTAAATAGGCTTATTTCAGCAACTTAGACTTATTAAAAAGGCTTATTTCAGCAACTTAGGCTTATGAAATAGGCTTATTCAGCAACTTAGGCTTATTAAATAGGCTTATTTCAGCAACTTATGCTTATTAAATAGCCTTATAAAACAGGTTTATTTCAGCAACTTAGGCTTATTAAATAGCATTTTTAAATAGGTTTGTTTCAGCAACTTAGACTTATTAAATATACCTTTTTAAATAGGCTTAGTTCAGAAACTTAGGCTTATTAAATAGGCTTATTTTAGCAACGTAGGCTTATTAATTAGGCTTTTTTCAGCAACTTAGACTTATTAAATAGCCTTATTACAGCAACTTAAGCTTATTAAATAGGCTTATTTCAGCAACTTAGGCTTATTAAATAGGCTTATTTCAGAAACTTAGGCTTATTAAATAGGCTTATTCAGCAACTTAGGCTTATTAAATAGCCTTATTAAATAGGCTTATTTCAGCAAATTAGGCTTATTAAATAGGCTTATTTCAGCAACTTAGACTTATTAAAAATACTTATTTCAGCAATTTAGGCTTATGAAATAGGCATATTCAGCAACTTAGGCTTATTAAATAGGCTTATTTCAGCAACTTAGACTTATTAAATAGGCCTATTAAATAGGCTTATTAAATAGACTGATTAAATAGGCTCATTAAATACATATTAAATAGGCTTATTAAATAGATTTATTAATTAGACTTATTAAATAGGCTTATTAAACAGGCTTATTATATAGGCTCATTAAATAGACTTATTAAATGGCCTCATTAAATAGCCTTATTTCAGCAACTTAGGCTTATTAAATAGGCTTATTTCAGCAACTTAGGCTTATTAAATAGCCTTATTTCAGCAACTTAGACTTATTAAATGGGCTTATTCAGCAACTTAGGCTTAAATAGGCGTATTAAATAGGCGTATTAAATAGGCTTATTAAATAGGCTTATTAAATAGGCTTATTAAATAAACTTATTAAATAGCCTCATTAAATAGGCTTATTTTAGCAACTTAGGCTTATTAAATAGCCATATTAAATATGCTTGTTTCAGCAACTTAGGCTTATTTAATAGGCTTGTTTCAGCAGCTTATGCTAATTAAATAGGCTTATTAAATAGACTTATTAAATAGGCTCAATAAATAGGTGTATTAAATAGGCTTATTAAATAGGCTTATTAAATAGGCTTATTAAATAGGCTTATTAAATATGCGTATTAAATAGACTTATTAAATAGGCTTATTAAATAGGCTCAATAAATAGGCTTATTAAATAGGCTCAATAAATAGGCTTATTAAATAGGCTCAATAAATAGGCTTATTAAATAGGCTCAATAAATAGGCTTATTAAATAGGCTCAATAAATAGGCTTATTAAATAGGCTCATTAAATACTTATTAAATAGGCTTATTAAATAGACTTATTAAATAGACTTATTAAATAGGCTTATTAAATAGACTTATTAAATAGGCTTATTAAAAAGGCTTATTAAATAGACTTATTAAACAGGCTCATTAAATACTTATTAAATAGGTTTATTAAATAGGCGAATTAAATATGCTTATTAAATAGGCGCAATAAATAGGCTTATCAAATGGGCTTATTAAATAGGCTCTTTTAATAGGCTTAATAAATAGGCTTATTAAATAGGCGTATTAAATAGGCGTATTAAATAGGCTTATTAAATATGCTCATTATATACTTATGAAAAGGCTTATTAAATAGACTTATTAAATAGACGTATTAAATATGCTTATTAAATAGGCTTATTAAATAGGCTTATTAAATAGGCTTATTAAATAGACTTATTAAATAGCCTCATTAAATAGGCTTATTTTAGCAACTTAGGCTTATTAATTAGGCTTTTTCAGCAACTTAGACTTATTAAATAGCCTTATTACAGCAACTTAAGCTTATTAAATAGCCTTATTTCAGCAAACTTAGGCTTATTAAATAGGCTTATTTCAGAAACTTAGGCTTATTAAATAGGCTTATTCAGCAACTTAGGCTTATTAAATAGCCTTATTAAATAGGCTTATTTAAGCAACTTAGGCTTATTAAATAGGCTTATTTCAGCAACTTAGACTTATTAAAAAGACTTATTTCAGCAACTTAGGCTTATGAAATTGGCTTATTCAGCAACTTAGGTTTATTAAATAGGCTTATTTCAGCAACTTAGACTTATTAAATAGGCCTATTAAATAGGCTTATTAAATAGACTGATTAAATAGGCTCATTAAGTACATATTAAATAGGCTTATTAAATAAATTTATTAATTAGACTTATTAAATAGGCTTATTAAATAGGCTTATTAAATAGGCTCATTAAATAGACTCATTAAATAGCCTCATTAAATAGGCTTATTTTAGCAACTTAGGCTTATTAAATAGGCTTATTTCAGCAACTTAGACTTATTAAATAGGCTTATTCAGCAACTTAGGCTTAAATAGGCTTATTAAATAGGCTTATTAAATAGGCTTATTAAATAGGCTTATTAAATAAACTTATTAAATAGCCTCATTAAATAGGCTTATTTTAGCAACTTAGGCTTATTAAACAGCCATATTAAATATGCTTATTTCAGCAACTTAGGCTTATTAAATAGGCTTATTTCAGTAGCTTATGCTTATTAAATAGCCTTATTAAATAGGCTTATTTCAGCAATATTAGGATTATTAAATAGGCTTATTTCAGCAACTTAGACTTATTAAATAGGCCTATTAAATAGGCTTATTAAATAGACTTATTAAATAGGCTCATTAAATACTTATTAAATTGGCTTATTAAATATGCTTATTAAATAGACTTATTAAATAGGCTCAATAAATAGGCGTATTAAATAGGCTTATTAAATAGGCTTATTAAATAGGCTTATTAAATATGCATATTAAATAGACTTATTAAATAGGCTTATTAAATAGGCTCAATAAATAGGCTTATTAAATAGGCTCAATAAATAGGCTTATTAAATAAACTTATTAAATAGCCTCATTAAATAGGCTTATTTTAGCAACTTAGGCTTATTAAATAGCCATATTAAATATGCTTATTTCAGCAACTTAGGCTTATTTAATAGGCTTGTTTCAGCAGTTTATGCTTATTAAATAGCCTTATTAAATAGGCTTATTTCAGCAACATTAGGATTATTAAATAGGCTTATTTCAGCAACTTAGACTTATTAAATAGGCCTATTAAATAGGCTTATTAAATAGACTTATTAAATAGGCTCATTAAATACTTATTAAATAGGCTTATTAAATAGGCTTATTAAATAGACTTATTAAATAGGCTCAATAAATAGGTGTATTAAATAGGCTTATTAAATAGGCTTATTAAATAGGCTTATTAAATAGGCTTATTAAATATGCGTATTAAATAGACTTATTAAATAGGCTTATTAAATAGGCTCAATAAATAGGCTTATTAAATAGGCTCAATAAATAGGCTTATTAAATAGGCTCAATAAATAGGCTTATTAAATAGGCTCAATAAATAGGCTTATTAAATAGGCTCAATAAATAGGCTTATTAAATAGGCTCATTAAATACTTATTAAATAGGCTTATTAAATAGACTTATTAAATAGGCTTATTAAAAAGGCTTATTAAATAGACTTATTAAACAGGCTCATTAAATACTTATTAAATAGGTTTTTTAAATAGGCATATTAAATAGGCTTATTAAATAGGCTCAATAAATAGGCTTATTAAATGGGCTTATTAAATAGGCTCATTAAATAGGCTTAATAAATAGGCTTATTAAATAGGCGTATTAAATAGGCTTATTAAATAGACTCATTAAATATTCTTATTAAATAGGCTCAATAAATAGGCTCATTAAATAGGCTCAATAAATAGGCTTATTAAATAGGCTCAATAATTAGGCTTATTAAATAGGCTCAATAAATAGGCTTATTAAATAGGTTCATTATATACTTATTAAATAGGCTTATTAAATAGACTTATTAAATAGACGTATTAAATATGCTTATTAAATAGGCTTATTAAATAGGCTTATTAAATAGGCTTATTAAATAGACTTATTAAATAGCCTCATTAAATAGGCTTATTTTAGCAACTTAGGCTTATTAATTAGGCTTTTTTCAGCAACTTAGACTTATTAAATAGCCTTATTACAGCAACTTAGGCTTATTAAATAGGTTTATTTCAGCAACTTAGGCTTATTAAATAGGCTTATTTCAGCAACTTAGGCTTATTAAATAGGCTTATTTCAGCAACTTAGGCTTATTAAATAGCCTTATTTCAGCAACTTAGACTTATTAAATAGGATTATTCAGCAACTTAGGCTTAAATAGGCTTATTATATAGGCTTATTAAATAGGCTTATTAAATAGGCTTATTAAATAAACTTATTAAATAGCCTCATTAAATAGGCTTATTTTAGCAACTTAGGCTTATTAAATAGGCTTATTTCAGCAGCTTATGCTTATTAAATAGCCTTATTAAATAGGCTTATTTCAGCAACTTAGGATTATTAAATAGGCTTATTTCAGCAACTTAGACTTATTCAATAGGCCTATTAAATAGGCTTATTAAATAGACTTATTAAATAGGCTCATTAAATACTTTTTAAATAGGCTTATTAAATAGGCTTATTAAATAGACTGATTAAAGAGGCTCAATAAATAGGCGTATTAAATAGGCTTATTAAATAGGCTCAATAAATAGGCTTATTAAATAGGCTCAATAAATAGGCTTATTAAATAGGCTCAATTAATAGGCTTATTAAATAGGCTCATTAAATACTTATTAAATAGGCTTATTAAATAGACTTATTAAATAGACGTATTAAATAGGCTTATTAAATAGACTTATTAAATAGGCTTATTAAAAAGGCTTATTAAATAGACTTATTAAACAGGCTCATTAAATACTTATTAAATAGTTTTATTAAATAGGCGAATTAAATAGGCTTATTAAATAGGCGCAATAAATAGGCTTATCAAATGGGCTTATTAAATAGGCTCTTTTAATAGGCTTAATAAATAGGCTTATTAAATAGGCGTATTAAATAGGCGTATTAAATAGGCTTATTAAATAGGCTCAATAAATAGGCTCATTAAATAGGCTCAATAAATAGGCTTATTAAATAGGCTCAATAATTAGGCTTATTAAATAGGCTCAAAAAATAGGCTTATTAAATAGGCTCATTATATACTTATGAAAAGGCTTATTAAATAGACTTATTAAATAGACGTATTAAATATGCTTATTAAATAGGCTTATTAAATAGGCTTATTAAATAGGCTTATTAAATAGACTTATTAAATAGCCTCATTAAATAGGCTTATTTTAGCAACTTAGGCTTATTAATTAGGCTTTTTCAGCAACTTAGACTTATTAAATAGCCTTATTACAGCAACTTAAGCTTATTAAATAGCCTTATTTCAGCAAACTTAGGCTTATTAAATAGGCTTATTTCAGAAACTTAGGCTTATTAAATAGGCTTATTCAGCAACTTAGGCTTATTAAATAGCCTTATTAAATAGGCTTATTTAAGCAACTTAGGCTTATTAAATAGGCTTATTTCAGCAACTTAGACTTATTAAAAAGACTTATTTCAGCAACTTAGGCTTATGAAATAGGCTTATTCAGCAACTTAGGTTTATTAAATAGGCTTATTTCAGCAACTTAGACTTATTAAATAGGCCTATTAAATAGGCTTATTAAATAGACTGATTAAATAGGCTCATTAAATACATATTAAATATTCTTATTAAATAAATTTATTAATTAGACTTATTAAATAGGCTTATTAAATAGGCTTATTAAATAGGCTCATTAAATAGACTTATTAAATAGCCTCATTAAATAGGCTTATTTTAGCAACTTAGGCTTATTAAATAGGCTTATTTCAGCAACTTAGACTTATTAAATAGGCTTATTCAGCAACTTAGGCTTATTAAATAGGCTTATTAAATAGGCTTATTAAATAGGCTTATTAAATAGGCTTATTTCAGCAACTTAGACTTATTAAATAGGCTTATTCAGCAACTTAGGCTTATTAAATAGGCTTATTAAATAGGCTTATTAAATAGGCTTATTAAATAAACTTATTAAATAGCCTCATTAAATAGGTTTATTTTAGCAACTTAGGCTTATTAAATAGCCATATTAAATATGCTTATTTCAGCAACTTAGGCTTATTAAATAGGCTTATTTCAGTAGCTTATGCTTATTAAATAGCCTTATTAAATAGGCTTATTTCAGCAACATTAGGATTATTAAATAGGCTTATTTCAGCAACTTAGACTTATTAAATAGGCCTATTAAATAGGCTTATTAAATAGACTTATTAAATAGGCTCATTAAATACTTATTAAATAGGCTTATTAAATAGGCTTATTAAATAGACTTATTAAATAGGCTCAATAAATAGGCGTATTAAATAGGCTTATTAAATAGTCCTATTAAATAGGCTTATTAAATAGGCTTATTAAATATGCATATTAAATAGACTTATTAAATAGGCTTATTAAATAGGCTCAATAAATAGGCTTATTAAATAGGCTCAATAAATAGGCTTATTAAATAGGCTCAATAAATAGGCTTATTAAATAGGCTCAATAAATAGGCTTATTAAATAGGCTCATTAAATACTTATTAAATAGGCTTATTAAATAGACTTATTAAATAGGCTTATTAAATAGACTTATTAAATAGGCTTATTAAAAAGGCTTATTAAATAGACTTATTAAATAGGCTCAATAAATAGGCTCATTAAATAGGCTTAATAAATAGGCTTATTAAATAGACTCATTAAATAGGCTTATTAAATAGGCTCAATAAATAGGATCATTAAATAGGCTCAATAAATAGGCTTATTAAATAGGCTCAATAATTAGGCTTATTAAATAGGCTCAATAAATAGGCTTATTAAATAGGCTCATTATATACTTATTAAATAGGCTTATTAAATAGACTTATTAAATAGACGTATTAAATATGCTTATTAAATAGGCTTATTAAATAGGCTTATTAAATAGGCTTATTAAATAGACTTATTAAATAGCCTCATTAAATAGGCTTATTTTAGCAACTTAGGCTTATTAATTAGGCTTTTTTCAGCAACTTAGACTTATTAAATAGCCTTATTACAGCAACTTAGGCTTATTAAATAGGCTTATTTCAGCAACTTAGGCTTATTAAATAGGCTTATTTCAGCAACTTAGGCTTATTAAATAGGCTTATTAAATAGGCTTATTAAATAGGCTTATTAAATAAACTTATTAAATAGCCTCATTAAATAGGCTTATTTTAGCAACTTAGGCTTATTAAATAGGTTTATTTCAGCAGCTTATGCTTATTAAATAGCCCTATTAAATAGGCTTATTTAATCAACTTAGGATTATTAAATAGGCTTATTTCAGCAACTTAGACTTATTAAATAGGCCTATTAAATAGGCTTATTAAATAGACTTATTAAATAGGCTCATTAAATAGGCTCTATAAATAGGCCTAAGTTGCTGAATAAACCTATTTAATAAGCCTAAGTTGCTGAAATAAGCCTATTTAATAAGTCTAAGTTGCTGAAATAAGGCTATTTAATAAGCCTAAGTTGCTGAAATAAGCCTGTTTAATATGGCTATTTAATAAGTCTAAGTTGCTGAAATAAACCTATTTAATAAGCCTAAGTTGCTAAAATAAGCCTATTTAATGAGGCTATTTAATAAGTCTATTTAATAAGCCTATTTAATAAGCCTATTTAATAAGCCTATTTAATAAGCCTATTTAATACGCCTATTTAATAAACCTATTTAATAAGTATTTAATGAGCCTATTTAATACGTCTATTTAATAAGCCTTTTTAATAAGCCTATTTAATAAGTCTATTTAATAAGCCTATTATTAAGTCTATTTAATAAGTCTATTTAATAAGCCTATTTATTGAGCCTATTTAATAAGCCTAATTATTGAGCCTATTTCATAAGCCTATTTAATACGTCTATTTAATAAGCCTATTATTACGTCTATTTAATAAGCCTATTTAATAAGCCTATTTAATAAGCCTATTTCATAAGCCTATTTAATAAGTCTATTTAATAAGCCTAATTAATAAGCCTATTTAATAAGCCTATTCAATAACTCTATTTAATAAGTCTATTTAATAAGCCTATTTAATAAGTATTTAATGAGCCTATTTAAAAAGCCTATTTATTGAGCCTATTTAATAAGCCTATTTATTGAGCCTATTTAATACGCCTATTTAATAAGCCTATTTATTGAGCCTATTTAATAAGTCTATTTAATAAGCCTATTTGATAAGCCTATTTATTGAGCCTATTTAATAAGCCTATTTAATAAGTCTATTTAATAAGCCTATTTAATAAGCCTATTTAATAAGCCTATTTATTGAGCCTATTTAATAAGTCGATTTAATAAGCCTATTTAATAAGCCTATTTAATAAGTATTTAATGAGCCTATTTAATAAGTCTATTTAATAAGCCTATTTAATAGGCCTATTTAATAAGTCTAAGTTGCTGAAATAAGACTATTTAATAAGCCTAAGTTGCTGAATAAGCCTATTTCATAAGCCTAAGTTGCTGAAATAAGCCTTTTTAATAAGTCTAAGTTGCTGAAATAAGCCTAAGTTGCTGAAATAAGCCTATTTAATAAAGCTATTTAATAAGCCTAAGTTGCTGAATAAGTCTATTTAATAAGTCTAAGTTGCTGAAATAAGGCTATTTAAAAAGCCTAAGTTGCTGAAATAAGCCTATTTAATAAGCCTAAGTTGCTGAAATAAGGCTATTTAATAAGTCTAAGTTGCTGAAATAAGCCTCTTTAATAAGCCTAAGTTGCAAAAAAGCCTATTTAATGAGGCTATTTAATAAGTCTATTTAATAAACCTATTTAATAAGCCTATTTAATAAGTCTAATTCATAAATCTATTTAATAAGCCTATTTAATAAGTATTTAATGAGCCTATTTAATAAGCCTATTTATTGAGCCTATTTAATGCGCCTATTTATTGAGCCTATTTATTGAGCCTATTTAATAAGTCAATTTAATAAGCCTATTTAATAAGCCTATTTAATAAGTATTTAATGAGCCTATTTAATAAGTCTATTTAATAAGCCTATTTAATAGGCCTATTTAATAAGTCTAAGTTGCTGAAATAAGACTATTTAATAAGCCTAAGTTGCTGAATAAGCCTATTTCATAAGCCTAAGTTGCTGAAATAAGCCTTTTTAATAAGTCTAAGTTGCTGAAATAAGCCTAAGTTGCTGAAATAAGCCTATTTAATGAAGCTATTTAATAAGCCTAAGTTGCTGAAATAAGGCTATTTAATAAGTCTAAGGTGCTGAAATAAGCCTATTTAATAAGCCTAAGTTGCTAAAATAAGCCTATTTAATGAGGCTATTTAATAAGTCTATTTAATAAGCCTATTTAATAAGCCTATTTAATACGCCTATTTAATAAGTCTAATTCATAAATCTATTTAATAAGCCTATTTAATAAATATTTAATGAGCCTATTTAATAAGCCTATTTATTGAGCCTATTTAATAAGCCTATTTATTGAGCCTATTTAATAAGCCTATTTATTGATCCTATTTAATAAGCCTATTTATTAAGCCTATTTAATGAGCCTATTTAATAAGCCTATTTATTGAGCCTATTTAATAAGCCTATTTAATACGCCTATTTAATAAACCTATTTAATAAGTATTTAATGAGCCTATTTAATAAGTCTATTTAATAAGCCTTTTTAATAAGCCTATTTAATAAGTCTATTTAATAAGCCTATTTAATAAGTCTATTTAATAAGTCTATTTAATAAGCCTATTTAATAAATATTTAATGAGCCTACTTAATAAGCCTATTTATTGAGCCTATTTAATAAGCCTATTTAATAAGTCTATTTAATACACCTATTTAATAAGCCTATTTAATAAGCCGATTTAATAAGCCTATTTATGAAGCCTATTTAATGAGCCTGTTTAATAAGCCTATTTATTGAGCCTATTTAATAAGTCCATTTAATAAGCCTGTTTAATAAGCCTATTTAATAAGTATTTAATGAGCCTATTTAATAAGCCTAAGTTGCTGAATAAGCCTATTTAATAAGCCAAAGTTCCTGAAATAAGCCTATTTAATAAGCCAATTTAATAAGCCTAAGTTGCTGAACAAGCCTATTTAATATGCCTAAGTTGCTGAAATAAGCCTATTTAATAAGTCTAAGTTGCTGAAATAAGGCTATTTAATAAGCCTAAGTTGCTGAAATAAGCCTATTTAATAAGCCTAAGTTGCTGAAATAAGGCTATTTAATAAGTCTAAGTTGCTGAAATAAGCCTATTTAATATGCCTAAGTTGCTGAAATAAGTATATTTAATAAGCATAAGTTGCTGAAATAAGCCTATTTAATAAGTCTAAGTTGCTGAGATAAGGCTATTTAATAAGTCTAAGTTGCTGAAATAAGCCTATTTAATAAGCCTAAGTTGCTGAAATAAGGCTATTTAATAAGTCTAAGTTGCTGAAATAAGCCTATTTAATAAGCCTAAGTTGCTAAAATAAGCCTATTTAATGAGGCTATTTAATAAGTCTATTTAATAAGCCTATTTAATAAGCCTATTTAATAAGCCTATTTAATAAGTCTAATTCATAAATCTATTTAATAAGCCTATTTAATAAGCCTATTTATTGAGCCTATTTAATAAGCCTATTTATTGATCCTATTTAATAAGCCTATTTATTAAGCCTATTTAATGAGCCTATTTAATAAGCCTATTTAATAAGCCTATTTATTGAGCCTATTTAATAAGCCTATTTAATACGCCTATTTAATAAACCTATTTAATAAGTATTTAATGAGCCGATTTAATAAGTCTATTTAATAAGCCTTTTTAATAAGCCTATTTAATAAGTCTATTTAATAAGCCTATTTAATAAGTCTATTTAATAAGTCTATTTAATAAGCCTATTTAATAAGTATTTAATGAGCCTACTTAATAAGCCTATTTATTGAGCCTATTTAATAAGCCTATTTATTGAGCCTATTTAATTAGCCTATTTATTGAGCCTATTTAATAAGCGTATTTATTGAGCCTATTTAATAAGCCTATTTAATAAGCCTATTTATTGAGCCTATTTAATAAGCCTATTTAATACGCCTATTTAATAAACCTATTTAATAAGTATTTAATGAGCTTATTTAATACGTCTGTTTAATAAGCCTTTTTAATAAGCCTATTTAATAAGTCTATTTAATAAGCCTATTTAATAAGTCCATTTAATAAGCCTGTTTAATAAGCCTATTTAATAAGTATTTAATGAGCCTATTTAATAAGCCTAAGTTGCTGAATAAGCCTATTTAATAAGCCAAAGTTCCTGAAATAAGCCTATTTAATAAGCCAATTTAATAAGCCTAAGTTGCTGAACAAGCCTATTTAATATGCCTAAGTTGCTGAAATAAGCCTATTTAATAAGTCTAAGTTGCTGAAATAAGGCTATTTAATAAGCCTAAGTTGCTGAAATAAGCCTATTTAATAAGCCTAAGTTGCTGAAATAAGGCTATTTAATAAGTCTAAGTTGCTGAAATAAGCCTATTTAATATGCCTAAGTTGCTGAAATAAGTATATTTAATAAGCATAAGTTGCTGAAATAAGCCTATTTAATAAGTCTAAGTTGCTGAGATAAGGCTATTTAATAAGTCTAAGTTGCTGAAATAAGCCTATTTAATAAGCCTAAGTTGCTGAAATAAGGCTATTTAATAAGTCTAAGTTGCTGAAATAAGCCTATTTAATAAGCCTAAGTTGCTAAAATAAGCCTATTTAATGAGGCTATTTAATACGTCTATTTAATAAGCCTATTTAATAAGCCTATTTAATAAGCCTATTTAATAAGTCTAATTCATTAATCTATTTAATAAGCCTATTTAATAAGCCTATTTATTGAGCCTATTTAATAAGCCTATTTATTGATCCTATTTAATAAGCCTATTTATTAAGCCTATTTAATAAGTCTATTTAATAAGTCTATTTAATGAGCCTATTTAATAAGTCTATTTAATAAGCCTTTTTAATAAGCCTATTTAATAAGTCTATTTAATAAGCCTATTTAATAAGTATTTAATGAGCCTACTTAATAAGCCTATTTATTGAGCCTATTTAATAAGCCTATTTATTGAGCCTATTTAATTAACCTATTTATTGAGCCTATTTAATAAGCGTATTTATTGAGCCTATTTAATAAGCCTATTTAATAAGCCTATTTATTGAGCCTATTTAATAAGCCTATTTAATACGCCTATTTAATAAGCCTATTTAATAAGTATTTAATGAGCCTATTTAATACGTCTATTTAATAAGCCTTTTTAATAAGCCTATTTAATAAGTCTATTTAATAAGCCTATTTAATAAGTCTATTTAATAAGTCTATTTAATAAGCCTATTTAATAAGTATTTAATGAGCCTACTTAATAAGCCTATTTATTGAGCCCATTTAATAAGCCTATTTATTGAGCCTATTTAATTAGCCTATTTATTGAGCCTATTTAATAAGCCTATTTATTGAGCCTATTTAATAAGCCTATTTAATAAGTCTATTTAATACGCCTATTTAATAAGCCTATTTAATATGCCGATTTAATAAGCCTATTTATGAAGCCTATTTAATGAGCCTATTTAATAAGCCTATTTATTGAGCCTATTTAATAAGTCCATTTAATAAGCCTGTTTAATAAGCCTAAGTTGCTGAATAAGCCTATTTAATAAGCCAAAGTTGCTGAAATAAGCCTATTTAATTAGCCAATTTAATAAGCCTAAGTTGCTGAATAAGCCTATTTAATAAGTCTAAGTTGCTGAAATAAGCCTATTTAATCAGCGTAAGTTGCTGAAATAAGCCTATTTAATAAGGCTATTTAATATGCCTAAGTTGCTGAAATAAGCCTATTTAATAAGCGTAAGTTTCTGAAATAAGCCTATTTAATAAGACTAAGTTGCTGAAATAAGGCTATTTAATAAGTCTAAGTTGCTGAAATCAGCCTATTTAATCAGCGTAAGTTGCTGAAATAAGCCTATTTAATAAGGCTATTTAATATGCCTAAGTTGCTGAAATAAGCCTATTTAATAAGCGTAAGTTGCTGAAATAAGCCTATTTAATAAGACTAAGTTGCTGAGATAAGGCTTTTTAATAAGTCTAAGTTGCTGAAATAAGCCTATTTAATCAGCGTAAGTTGCTGAAATAAGCCTATTTAATAAGGCTATTTAATACGCCTAAGTTGCTGAAATAAGCCTATTTAATAAGCGTAATTTGCTGAAATACGGCTATTTAATAAGTCTAAGTTGCTGAAATAAGCCTATTTAATAAGCATAAGTTGCTGAAATAAGCCTATTTAATAAGCCTAAGTTGCAAAATAAGCCTATTTAATAAGGCTATTTAATAAGCATAAGTTGCTGAAATACGCCAATTTAATAAGCCTAAGTTGCTGAAATAAGCCTATTTAATATGGCCATTTAATAAGTCTAAGTTGCTGAAATAAACCTATTTAATAAGCCTAAGTTGCTAAAATAAGCCTATTTAATGAGGCTATTTAATAAGTTTATTTAATAAGCCTATTTAATAAGCCTATTTAATAAGCCTATTTAATAAGCCTATTTAATATGCCTATTTAATAAACCTATTTAATAAGTATTTAATGAGCCTATTTAATAAGTCTATTTAATAAGCCTTTTTAAAAAGCCTATTTAATAAGTCTATTTAATAAGCCTATTTAATAAGTCTATTTAATAAGTCTATTTAATAAGCCTATTTAATAAGTATTTCATGAGCCTATTTAATACGCCTATTTATTGAGCCTATTTAATAAGCCTATTTTTTTAGCCTATTTATTGAGCCTATTTAGTAAGTCTATTTAATAAGCCTATTTAATAAGCCTATTTAATAAGTATTTAATGAGCCTATTTAATAAGTCTATTTAATAAGCCTATTTAATAGGCCTATTTAATAAGTCTAAGTTGCTGAAATAAGACTATTTAATAAGCCTAAGTTGCTGAATAAGCCTATTTCATAAGCCTAAGTTGCTGAAATAAGCCTTTTTAATAAATCTAAGTTGCTGAAATAAGCCTATTTAATAAAGCTATTTAATAAGCCTAAGTTGCTGAATAAGTCTATTTAATAAGTCTAAGTTGCTGAAATAAGGCAATTTAATAAGCCTAAGTTGCTGAAATAAGCCTATTTAATAAGCCTAAGTTGCTGAAAAAAGGCTATTTAATAAGTCTAAGTTGCTGAAATAAGCCTATTTAATAAGCCTAAGTTGCTAAAATAAGCATATTTAATTAGGCTATTTAATAAGTCTATTTAATAAGCCTATTTAATAAGCCTATTTAATAAGCCTATTTAATAAGCCTATTTAATTAGTCTAATTAATAAATCTATTTAATAAGCCTATTTAATAAGTATTTAATGAGCTATTTAATAAGCCTATTTATTGAGCCTATTTAATAAGCCTATTTATTGAGCCTATTTAATAAGCCTATTTTTGAGCCTATTTAATAAGCCTATTTATTAAGCCTATTTAATGAGCCTATTTAATAAGCCTATTAAATAAGCCTATTTATTGAGCCTATTTAATAAGCCTATTTAATACGCCTATTTAATAAACCTATTTAATAAGTATTTATTGAGCCTATTTAATAAGTCTATTTAATAAGCCTTTTTAATAAGCCTATTTAATAAGTCTATTTAATAAGCCTATTTAATACGTCTATTTAATAAGTCTATTTAATAAGCCTATTTAATAAGTATTTAATGATCCTATTTAATAAGCCTATTTATTGAGCCTATTTAATAAGCCTATTTATTGAGCCTATTTAATTAGCCTATTTATTGAGCCTATTTAATAAGCCTATTTATTGAGCCTATTTAATAAGCCTATTTAATGAGTCTATTTAATACGCCTATTTAATAAGCCTATTTAATAAGCCGATTTAATAAGCCTATTTATGAAGCCTATTTAATGAGCCTACTTAATATGCCTATTTATTGAGCCTATTTAATAAGTCTATTTAATAAGCCTGTTTAATAAGCCTATTTAATAAGTCTATTTAATAAGCCTATTTAATAGGCCTATTTAATAAGTCTAAGTTGCTGAAATAAGACTATTTAATAAGCCTAAGTTGCTGAATAAGCCTATTTCATAAGCCTAAGTTGCTGAAATAAGCCTTTTTAATAAATCTAAGTTGCTGAAATATGCCTATTTAATAAAGCTATTTAATAAGTCTAAGTTGCTGAATAAGTCTATTTAATAAGTCTAAGTTGCTGAAATAAGGCAATTTAATAAGCCTAAGTTGCTGAAATAAGCCTATTTAATAAGCCTAAGTTGCTGAAAAAGGCTATTTAATAAGTCTAAGTTGCTGAAATAAGCCTATTTAATAAGCCTAAGTTGCTAAAATAAGCATATTTAATTAGGCTATTTAATAAGTCTATTTAATAAGCCTATTTAATAAGCCTATTTAATAAGCCTATTTAATAAGCCTATTTAATAAGTCTAATTAATAAATCTATTTAATAAGCCTATTTAATAAGTATTTAATGAGCTATTTAATAAGCCTATTTATTGAGCCTATTTAATAAGCCTATTTAATGAGTCTATTTAATACGCCTATTTAATAAGCCTATTTAATAAGCCGATTTAATAAGCCTATTTATGAAGCCTATTTAATGAGCCTACTTAATATGCCTATTTATTGAGCCTATTTAATAAGTCTATTTAATAAGCCTGTTTAATAAGCCTATTTAATAAGTCTATTTAATAAGCCTATTTAATAGGCCTATTTAATAAGTCTAAGTTGCTGAAATAAGACTATTTAATAAGCCTAAGTTGCTGAATAAGCCTATTTCATAAGCCTAAGTTGCTGAAATAAGCCTTTTTAATAAATCTAAGTTGCTGAAATAAGCCTATTTAATAAAGCTATTTAATAAGTCTAAGTTGCTGAATAAGTCTATTTAATAAGTCTAAGTTGCTGAAATAAGGCAATTTAATAAGCCTAAGTTGCTGAAATAAGCCTATTTAATAAGCCTAAGTTGCTGAAAAAGGCATATTTAATTAGGCTATTTAATAAGTCTATTTAATAAGCCTATTTAATAAGCCTATTTAATAAGCCTATTTAATAAGCCTATTTAATAAGTCTAATTAATAAATCTATTTAATAAGCCTATTTAATAAGTATTTAATGAGCTATTTAATAAGCCTATTTATTGAGACTATTTAATAAGCCTATTTAATGAGTCTATTTAATACGCCTATTTAATAAGCCTATTTAATAAGCCGATTTAATAAGCCTATTTATGAAGCCTATTTAATGAGCCTACTTAATATGCCTATTTATTGAGCCTATTTAATAAGTCTATTTAATAAGCCTATTTAATAGGCCTATTTAATAAGTCTAAGTTGCTGAAATAAGACTATTTAATAAGCCTAAGTTGCTGAATAAGCCTATTTCATAAGCCTAAGTTGCTGAAATAAGCCTTTTTAATGAATCTAAGTTGCAGAAATAAGCCTATTTAATAAAGCTATTTAATAAGTCTAAGTTGCTGAATAAGTCTATTTAATAAGTCTAAGTTGCTGAAATAAGGCAATTTAATAAGCCTAAGTTGCTGAAATAAGCCTATTTAATACGCCTAAGTTGCTGAAAAAGGCTATTTAATAAGTCTAAGTTGCTGAAATAAGCCTATTTAATAAGCCTAAGTTGCTAAAATAAGCATATTTAATTAGGCTATTTAATAAGTCTATTTAATAAGCCTATTTAATAAGCCTATTTAATAAGCCTATTTAATAAGTCTAATTAATAAATCTATTTAATAAGCCTATTTAATAAGTATTTAATGAGCTATTTAATAAGCCTATTTATTGAGCCTATTTAATAAGCCTATTTATTGAGCCTATTTAATAAGCCTATTTTTGAGCCTATTTAATAAGCCTATTTAATGAGTCTATTTAATACGCCTATTTAATAAGCCTATTTAATAAGCTGATTTAATAAGCCTATTTATGAAGCCTATTTAATGAGCCTACTTAATATGCCTATTTATTGAGCCTATTTAATAAGTCTATTTAATAAGCCTGTTTAATAAGCCTATTTAATAAGTCTATTTAATAAGCCTATTTAATAGGCCTATTTAATAAGTCTAAGTTGCTGAAATAAGACTATTTAATAAGCCTAAGTTGCTGAATAAGCCTATTTCATAAGCCTAAGTTGCTGAAATAAGCCTTTTTAATAAATCTAAGTTGCTGAAATAAGCCTATTTAATAAAGCTATTTAATAAGTCTAAGTTGCTGAATAAGTCTATTTAATAAGTCTAAGTTGCTGAAATAAGGCAATTTAATAAGCCTAAGTTGCTGAAATAAGCCTATTTAATAAGCCTAAGTTGCTGAAAAAGGCTATTTAATAAGTCTAAGTTGCTGAAATAAGCCTATTTAATAAGCCTAAGTTGCTAAAATAAGCATATTTAATTAGGCTATTTAATAAGTCTATTTAATAAGCCTATTTAATAAGCCTATTTAATAAGCCTATTTAATAAGCCTATTTAATAAGTCTAATTAATAAATCTATTTAATAAGCCTATTTAATAAGTATTTAATGAGCTATTTAATAAGCCTATTTATTGAGCCTATTTAATAAGCCTATTTAATGAGTCTATTTAATACGCCTATTTAATAAGCCTATTTAATAAGCCGATTTAATAAGCCTATTTATGAAGCCTATTTAATGAGCCTACTTAATATGCCTATTTATTGAGCCTATTTAATAAGTCTATTTAATAAGCCTGTTTAATAAGCCTATTTAATAAGCCTATTTAATAAATATTTAATGAGCATACTTAATAAGCCTATTTATTGAGCCTATTTAATAAGCCTATTTAATAAGTCTATTTAATACGCCTATTTAATAAGCCTATTTAATAAGCCGATTTAATAAGCCTATTTATGAAGCCTATTTAATGAGCCTGTTTAATAAGCCTATTTATTGAGCCTATTTAATAAGTCCATTTAATAAGCCTGTTTAATAAGCCTATTTAATAAGTATTTAATAAGCCTATTTAATAAGCCTAAGTTGCTGAATAAGCCTATTTAATAAGCCAAAGTTCCTGAAATAAGCCTATTTAATAAGCCAATTTAATAAGCCTAAGTTGCTGAACAAGCCTATTTAATATGCCTAAGTTGCTGAAATAAGCCTATTTAATAAGTCTAAGTTGCTGAAATAAGGCTATTTAATAAGCCTAAGTTGCTGAAATAAGCCTATTTAATAAGCCTAAGTTGCTGAAATAAGGCTATTTAATAAGTCTAAGTTGCTGAAATAAGCCTATTTAATATGCCTAAGTTGCTGAAATAAGTATATTTAATAAGCATAAGTTGCTGAAATAAGCCTATTTAATAAGTCTAAGTTGCTGAGATAAGGCTATTTAATAAGTCTAAGTTGCTGAAATAAGCCTATTTAATAAGCCTAAGTTGCTGAAATAAGGCTATTTAATAAGTCTAAGTTGCTGAAATAAGCCTATTTAATAAGCCTAAGTTGCTAAAATAAGCCTATTTAATGAGGCTATTTAATAAGTCTATTTAATAAGCCTATTTAATAAGCCTATTTAATAAGCCTATTTAATAAGTCTAATTCATAAATCTATTTAATAAGCCTATTTAATAAGCCTATTTATTGAGCCTATTTAATAAGACTATTTATTGATCCTATTTAATAAGCCTATTTATTAAGCCTATTTAATGAGCCTATTTAATAAGCCTATTTAATAAGCCTATTTATTGAGCCTATTTAATAAGCCTATTTAATACGCCTATTTAATAAACCTATTTAATAAGTATTTAATGAGCCGATTTAATAAGTCTATTTAATAAGCCTTTTTAATAAGCCTATTTAATAAGTCTATTTAATAAGCCTATTTAATAAGTCTATTTAATAAGTCTATTTAATAAGCCTATTTAATAAGTATTTAATGAGCCTACTTAATAAGCCTATTTATTGAGCCTATTTAATAAGCCTATTTATTGAGCCTATTTAATTAGCCTATTTATTGAGCCTATTTAATAAGCGTATTTATTGAGCCTATTTAATAAGCCTATTTAATAAGCCTATTTATTGAGCCTATTTAATAAGCCTATTTAATACGCCTATTTAATAAACCTATTTAATAAGTATTTAATGAGCCTATTTAATACGTCTGTTTAATAAGCCTTTTTAATAAGCCTATTTAATAAGTCTATTTAATAAGCCTATTTAATAAGTCCATTTAATAAGCCTGTTTAATAAGCCTATTTAATAAGTATTTAATGAGCCTATTTAATAAGCCTAAGTTGCTGAATAAGCCTATTTAATAAGCCAAAGTTCCTGAAATAAGCCTATTTAATAAGCCAATTTAATAAGCCTAAGTTGCTGAACAAGCCTATTTAATATGCCTAAGTTGCTGAAATAAGCCTATTTAATAAGTCTAAGTTGCTGAAATAAGGCTATTTAATAAGCCTAAGTTGCTGAAATAAGCCTATTTAATAAGCCTAAGTTGCTGAAATAAGGCTATTTAATAAGTCTAAGTTGCTGAAATAAGCCTATTTAATATGCCTAAGTTGCTGAAATAAGTATATTTAATAAGCATAAGTTGCTGAAATAAGCCTATTTAATAAGTCTAAGTTGCTGAGATAAGGCTATTTAATGAGTCTAAGTTGCTGAAATAAGCCTATTTAATAAGCCTAAGTTGCTGAAATAAGGCTATTTAATAAGTCTAAGTTGCTGAAATAAGCCTATTTAATAAGCCTAAGTTGCTAAAATAAGCCTATTTAATGAGGCTATTTAATACGTCTATTTAATAAGCCTATTTAATAAGCCTATTTAATAAGCCTATTTAATAAGTCTAATTCATTAATCTATTTAATAAGCCTATTTAATAAGCCTATTTATTGAGCCTATTTAATAAGCCTATTTATTGATCCTATTTAATAAGCCTATTTATTAAGCCTATTTAATAAGTCTATTTAATAAGTCTATTTAATAAGCCTATTTAATAAGTATTTAATGAGCCTATTTAATAAGTCTATTTAATAAGCCTTTTTAATAAGCCTATTTAATAAGTCTATTTAATAAGCCTATTTAATAAGTCTATTTAATAAGTCTATTTAATAAGCCTATTTAATAAGTATTTAATGAGCCTACTTAATAAGCCTATTTATTGAGCCTATTTAATAAGCCTATTTATTGAGCCTATTTAATTAACCTATTTATTGAGCCTATTTAATAAGCGTATTTATTGAGCCTATTTAATAAGCCTATTTAATAAGCCTATTTATTGAGCCTATTTAATAAGCCTATTTAATACGCCTATTTAATAAACCTATTTAATAAGTATTTAATGAGCCTATTTAATACGTCTATTTAATAAGCCTTTTTAATAAGCCTATTTAATGAGCCTACTTAATAAGCCTATTTATTGAGCCCATTTAATAAGCCTATTTATTGAGCCTATTTAATTAGCCTATTTATTGAGCCTATTTAATAAGTCTATTTAATACGCCTATTTAATAAGCCTATTTAATATGCCGATTTAATAAGCCTATTTATGAAGCCTATTTAATGAGCCTATTTAATAAGCCTATTTATTGAGCCTATTTAATAAGTCCATTTAATAAGCCTGTTTAATAAGCCTAAGTTGCTGAATAAGCCTATTTAATAAGCCAAAGTTGCTGAAATAAGCCTATTTAATTAGCCAATTTAATAAGCCTAAGTTGCTGAATAAGCCTATTTAATAAGTCTAAGTTGCTGAAATAAGCCTATTTAATCAGCGTAAGTTGCTGAAATAAGCCTATTTAATAAGGCTATTTAATATGCCTAAGTTGCTGAAATAAGCCTATTTAATAAGCGTAAGTTTCTGAAATAAGCCTATTTAATAAGACTAAGTTGCTGAAATAAGGCTATTTAATAAGTCTAAGTTGCTGAAATCAGCCTATTTAATCAGCGTAAGTTGCTGAAATAAGCCTATTTAATAAGTCTAAGTTGCTGAGATAAGGCTATTTAATAAGTCTAAGTTGCTGAAATAAGCCTATTTAATAAGCCTAAGTTGCTGAAATAAGGCTATTTAATAAGTCTAAGTTGCTGAAATAAGCCTATTTAATAAGCCTAAGTTGCTAAAATAAGCCTATTTAATGAGGCTATTTAATACGTCTATTTAATAAGCATATTTAATAAGCCTATTTAATAAGCCTATTTAATAAGTCTAATTCATTAATCTATTTAATAAGCCTATTTAATAAGCCTATTTATTGAGCCTATTTAATAAGCCTATTTATTGATCCTATTTAATAAGCCTATTTATTAAGCCTATTTAATAAGTCTATTTAATAAGTCTATTTAATAAGCCTATTTAATAAGTATTTAATGAGCCTATTTAATAAGTCTATTTAATAAGCCTTTTTAATAAGCCTATTTAATAAGTCTATTTAATAAGCCTATTTAATAAGTCTATTTAATAAGTCTATTTAATAAGCCTATTTAATAAGTATTTAATGAGCCTACTTAATAAGCCTATTTATTGAGCCTATTTAATAAGCCTATTTATTGAGCCTATTTAATTAACCTATTTATTGAGCCTATTTAATAAGCGTATTTATTGAGCCTATTTAATAAGCCTATTTAATAAGCCTATTTATTGAGCCTATTTAATAAGCCTATTTAATACGCCTATTTAATAAACCTATTTAATAAGTATTTAATGAGCCTATTTAATACGTCTATTTAATAAGCCTTTTTAATAAGCCTATTTAATAAGTCTATTTAATAAGCCTATTTAAGAAGTCTATTTAATAAGTCTATTTAATAAGCCTATTTAATAAGTATTTAATGAGCCTACTTAATAAGCCTATTTATTGAGCCCATTTAATAAGCCTATTTATTGAGCCTATTTAATTAGCCTATTTATTGAGCCTATTTAATAAGCCTATTTATTGAGCCTATTTAATAAGCCTATTTAATAAGTCTATTTAATACGCCTATTTAATAAGCCTATTTAATATGCCGATTTAATAAGCCTATTTATGAAGCCTATTTAATGAGCCTATTTAATAAGCCTATTTATTGAGCCTATTTAATAAGTCCATTTAATAAGCCTGTTTAATAAGCCTAAGTTGCTGAATAAGCCTATTTAATAAGCCAAAGTTGCTGAAATAAGCCTATTTAATTAGCCAATTTAATAAGCCTAAGTTGCTGAATAAGCCTATTTAATAAGTCTAAGTTGCTGAAATAAGCCTATTTAATCAGCGTAAGTTGCTGAAATAAGCCTATTTAATAAGGCTATTTAATATGCCTAAGTTGCTGAAATAAGCCTATTTAATAAGCGTAAGTTGCTGAAATAAGCCTATTTAATAAGACTAAGTTGCTGAGATAAGGCTTTTTAATAAGTCTAAGTTGCTGAAATAAGCCTATTTAATCAGCGTAAGTTGCTGAAATAAGCCTATTTAATAAGGCTATTTAATACGCCTAAGTTGCTGAAATAAGCCTATTTAATAAGCGTAAGTTGCTGAAATACGGCTATTTAATAAGTCTAAGTTGCTGAAATAAGCCTATTTAATAAGCATAAGTTGCTGAAATAAGCCTATTTAATAAGCCTAAGTTGCAAAATAAGCCTATTTAATAAGGCTATTTAATAAGCATAAGTTGCTGAAATACGCCAATTTAATAAGCCTAAGTTGCTGAAATAAGCCTATTTAATATGGCCATTTAATAAGTCTAAGTTGCTGAAATAAACCTATTTAATAAGCCTAAGTTGCTAAAATAAGCCTATTTAATGAGGCTATTTAATAAGTTTATTTAATAAGCCTATTTAATAAGCCTATTTAATAAGCCTATTTAATAAGCCTATTTAATATGCCTATTTAATAAACCTATTTAATAAGTATTTAATGAGCCTATTTAATAAGTCTATTTAATAAGCCTTTTGAAAAAGCCTATTTAATAAGTCTATTTAATAAGCCTATTTAATAAGTCTATTTAATAAGTCTATTTAATAAGCCTATTTAATAAGTATTTCATGAGCCTATTTAATACGCCTATTTATTGAGCCTATTTAATAAGCCTATTTTTTTAGCCTATTTAATAAGCCTATTTATTGAGCCTATTTAATCAGCCTAATTATTGAGCATAATTAATAAGTCTATTTAATAAGTCTATTTAATAAGCCTATTTAATAAGCCTATTTATTGAGCCTATTTAATGAGCCTATTTAATAAGCCTATTTAATAAGCCTATTTAATAAGCCTATTTAATGAGCCTATTTATTGAGCCTATTTAGTAAGTCTATTTAATAAGCCTATTTAATAAGCCTATTTAATAAGTATTTAATGAGCCTATTTAATAAGTCTATTTAATAAGCCTATTTAATAGGCCTATTTAATAAGTCTAAGTTGCTGAAATAAGACTATTTAATAAGCCTAAGTTGCTGAATAAGCCTATTTCATAAGCCTAAGTTGCTGAAATAAGCCTTTTTAATAAATCTAAGTTGCTGAAATAAGCCTATTTAATAAAGCTATTTAATAAGCCTAAGTTGCTGAATAAGTCTATTTAATAAGTCTAAGTTGCTGAAATAAGGCAATTTAATAAGCCTAAGTTGCTGAAATAAGCCTATTTAATAAGCCTAAGTTGCTGAAAAAAGGCTATTTAATAAGTCTAAGTTGCTGAAATAAGCCTATTTAATAAGCCTAAGTTGCTAAAATAAGCATATTTAATTAGGCTATTTAATAAGTCTATTTAATAAGCCTATTTAATAAGCCTATTTAATAAGCCTATTTAATAAGCCTATTTAATTAGTCTAATTAATAAATCTATTTAATAAGCCTATTTAATAAGTATTTAATGAGCTATTTAATAAGCCTATTTATTGAGCCTATTTAATAAGCCTATTTATTGAGCCTATTTAATAAGCCTATTTTTGAGCCTATTTAATAAGCCTATTTATTAAGCCTATTTAATGAGCCTATTTAATAAGCCTATTAAATAAGCCTATTTATTGAGCCTATTTAATAAGCCTATTTAATACGCCTATTTAATAAACCTATTTAATAAGTATTTATTGAGCCTATTTAATAAGTCCATTTAATAAGCCTGTTTAATAAGCCTAAGTTGCTGAATAAGCCTATTTAATAAGCCAAAGTTGCTGAAATAAGCCTATTTAATTAGCCAATTTAATAAGCCTAAGTTGCTGAATAAGCCTATTTAATAAGTCTAAGTTGCTGAAATCAGCCTATTTAATCAGCGTAAGTTGCTGAAATAAGCCTATTTAATAAGGCTATTTAATATGCCTAAGTTGCTGAAATAAGCCTATTTAATAAGCGTAAACTGCTGAAATAAGCCTATTTAATAAGACTAAGTTGCTGAGATAAGGCTTTTTAATAAGTCTAAGTTGCTGAAATAAGCCTATTTAATCAGCGTAAGTTGCTGAAATAAGCCTATTTAATAAGGCTATTTAATACGCCTAAGTTGCTGAAATAAGCCTATTTAATAAGCGTAAGTTGCTGAAATACGGCTATTTAATAAGTCTAAGTTGCTGAAATAAGCCTATTTAATAAGCATAAGTTGCTGAAATAAGCCTATTTAATAAGCCTAAGTTGCAAAATAAGCCTATTTAATAAGGCTATTTAATAAGCATAAGTTGCTGAAATACGCCAATTTAATAAGCCTAAGTCGCTGAAATAAACCTATTTAATATGGCCATTTAATAAGTCTAAGTTGCTGAAATAAACCTATTTAATAAGCCTAAGTTGCTAAAATAAGCCTATTTAATGAGGCTATTTAATAAGTTTATTTAATAAGCCTATTTAATAAGCCTATTTAATAAGCCTATTTAATAAGCCTATTTAATATGCCTATTTAATAAACCTATTTAATAAGTATTTAATGAGCCTATTTAATAAGTCTATTTAATAAGCCTTTTGAAAAAGCCTATTTAATAAGTCTATTTAATAAGCCTATTTAATAAGTCTATTTAATAAGTCTATTTAATAAGCCTATTTAATAAGTATTTCATGAGCCTATTTAATACGCCTATTTATTGAGCCTATTTAATAAGCCTATTTTTTTAGCCTATTTAATAAGCCTA
Source organism: Petromyzon marinus (assembly GCF_048934315.1). Lineage (NCBI taxonomy): Eukaryota > Metazoa > Chordata > Hyperoartia > Petromyzontiformes > Petromyzontidae > Petromyzon > Petromyzon marinus. Next base: position 2,848,271 of record NW_027422784.1, read on the forward strand.
TTTATTGAGCCTATTTAATCAGCCTAATTATTGAGCATAATTAATAAGTCTATTTAATAAGTCTATTTAATAAGCCTATTTAATAAGCCTATTTATTGAGCCTATTTAATGAGCCTATTTAATAAGCCTATTTAATAAGCCTATTTAATAAGCCTATTTAATGAGCCTATTTATTGAGCCTATTTAGTAAGTCTATTTAATAAGCCTATTTAATAAGCCTATTTAATAAGTATTTAATGAGCCTATTTAATAAGTCTATTTAATAAGCCTATTTAATAGGCCTATTTAATAAGTCTAAGTTGCTGAAATAAGACTATTTAATAAGCCTAAGTTGCTGAATAAGCCTATTTCATAAGCCTAAGTTGCTGAAATAAGCCTTTTTAATAAATCTAAGTTGCTGAAATAAGCCTATTTAATAAAGCTATTTAATAAGCCTAAGTTGCTGAATAAGTCTATTTAATAAGTCTAAGTTGCTGAAATAAGGCAATTTAATAAGCCTAAGTTGCTGAAATAAGCCTATTTAATAAGCCTAAGTTGCTGAAAAAAGGCTATTTAATAAGTCTAAGTTGCTTAAATAAGCCTATTTAATAAGCCTAAGTTGCTAAAATAAGCATATTTAATTAGGCTATTTAATAAGTCTATTTAATAAGCCTATTTAATAAGCCTATTTAATAAGCCTATTTAATAAGCCTATTTAATTAGTCTAATTAATAAATCTATTTAATAAGCCTATTTAATAAGTATTTAATGAGCTATTTAATAAGCCTATTTATTGAGCCTATTTAATAAGCCTATTTATTGAGCCTATTTAATAAGCCTATTTTTGAGCCTATTTAATAAGCCTATTTATTAAGCCTATTTAATGAGCCTATTTAATAAGCCTATTAAATAAGCCTATTTATTGAGCCTATTTAATAAGCCTATTTAATACGCCTATTTAATAAACCTATTTAATAAGTATTTATTGAGCCTATTTAATAAGTCCATTTAATAAGCCTGTTTAATAAGCCTAAGTTGCTGAATAAGCCTATTTAATAAGCCAAAGTTGCTGAAATAAGCCTATTTAATTAGCCAATTTAATAAGCCTAAGTTGCTGAATAAGCCTATTTAATAAGTCTAAGTTGCTGAAATCAGCCTATTTAATCAGCGTAAGTTGCTGAAATAAGCCTATTTAATAAGGCTATTTAATATGCCTAAGTTGCTGAAATAAGCCTATTTAATAAGCGTAAGTTGCTGAAATAAGCCTATTTAATAAGACTAAGTTGCTGAGATAAGGCTTTTTAATAAGTCTAAGTTGCTGAAATAAGCCTATTTAATCAGCGTAAGTTGCTGAAATAAGCCTATTTAATAAGGCTATTTAATACGCCTAAGTTGCTGAAATAAGCCTATTTAATAAGCGTAAGTTGCTGAAATACGGCTATTTAATAAGTCTAAGTTGCTGAAATAAGCCTATTTAATAAGCATAAGTTGCTAAAATAAGCCTATTTAATGAGGCTATTTAATAAGTTTATTTAATAAGCCTATTTAATAAGCCTATTTAATAAGCCTATTTAATAAGCCTATTTAATATGCCTATTTAATAAACCTATTTAATAAGTATTTAATGAGCCTATTTAATAAGTCTATTTAATAAGCCTTTTGAAAAAGCCTATTTAATAAGTCTATTTAATAAGCCTATTTAATAAGTCTATTTAATAAGTCTATTTAATAAGCCTATTTAATAAGTATTTCATGAGCCTATTTAATACGCCTATTTATTGAGCCTATTTAATAAGCCTATTTTTTTAGCCTATTTAATAAGCCTATTTATTGAGCCTATTTAATCAGCCTAATTATTGAGCATAATTAATAAGTCTATTTAATAAGTCTATTTAATAAGCCTATTTAATAAGCCTATTTATTGAGCCTATTTAATGAGCCTATTTAATAAGCCTATTTAATAAGCCTATTTAATAAGCCTATTTAATGAGCCTATTTATTGAGCCTATTTAGTAAGTCTATTTAATAAGCCTATTTAATAAGCCTATTTAATAAGTATTTAATGAGCCTATTTAATAAGTCTATTTAATAAGCCTATTTAATAGGCCTATTTAATAAGTCTAAGTTGCTGAAATAAGACTATTTAATAAGCCTAAGTTGCTGAATAAGCCTATTTCATAAGCCTAAGTTGCTGAAATAAGCCTTTTTAATAAATCTAAGTTGCTGAAATAAGCCTATTTAATAAAGCTATTTAATAAGCCTAAGTTGCTGAATAAGTCTATTTAATAAGTCTAAGTTGCTGAAATAAGGCAATTTAATAAGCCTAAGTTGCTGAAATAAGCCTATTTAATAAGCCTAAGTTGCTGAAAAAAGGCTATTTAATAAGTCTAAGTTGCTGAAATAAGCCTATTTAATAAGCCTAAGTTGCTAAAATAAGCATATTTAATTAGGCTATTTAATAAGTCTATTTAATAAGCCTATTTAATAAGCCTATTTAATAAGCCTATTTAATACGCCTATTTATTGAGCCTATTTAATGAGCCTATTTAATAAGCCTATTAAATAAGCCTATTTATTGAGCCTATTTAATAAGCCTATTTAATACGCCTATTTAATAAACCTATTTAATAAGTATTTATTGAGCCTATTTAATAAGTCTATTTAATAAGCCTTTTTAATAAGCCTATTTAATAAGTCTATTTAATAAGCCTATTTAATACGTCTATTTAATAAGTCTATTTAATAAGCCTATTTAATAAGTATTTAATGATCCTATTTAATAAGCCTATTTATTGAGCCTATTTAATAAGCCTATTTATTGAGCCTATTTAATTAGCCTATTTATTGAGCCTATTTAATAAGCCTATTTATTGAGCCTATTTAATAAGCCTATTTAATGAGTCTATTTAATACGCCTATTTAATAAGCCTATTTAATAAGCCGATTTAATAAGCCTATTTATGAAGCCTATTTAATGAGCCTACTTAATATGCCTATTTATTGAGCCTATTTAATAAGTCTATTTAATAAGCCTGTTTAATAAGCCTATTTAATAAGTCTATTTAATAAGCCTATTTAATAGGCCTATTTAATAAGTCTAAGTTGCTGAAATAAGACTATTTAATAAGCCTAAGTTGCTGAATAAGCCTATTTCATAAGCCTAAGTTGCTGAAATAAGCCTTTTTAATAAATCTAAGTTGCTGAAATAATCCTATTTAATAAAGCTATTTAATAAGCCTAAGTTGCTGAATAAGTCTATTTAATAAGTCTAAGTTGCTGAAATAAGGCAATTTAATAAGCCTAAGTTGCTGAAATAAGCCTATTTAATAAGCCCAAGTTGCTGAAAAAGGCTATTTAATAAGTCTAAGTTGCTGAAATAAGCCTATTTAATAAGCCTAAGTTGCTAAAATAAGCATATTTAATTAGGCTATTTAATAAGTCTATTTAATAAGCCTATTTAATAAGCCTATTTAATAAGCCTATTTAATAAGCCTATTTAATAAGTCTAATTAATAAATCTATTTAATAAGCCTATTTAATAAGTATTTAATGAGCTATTTAATAAGCCTATTTATTGAGCCTATTTAATAAGCCTATTTATTGAGCCTATTTAATAAGCCTATTTTTGAGCCTATTTAATAAGCCTATTTATTAAGCCTATTTAATGAGCCTATTTAATAAGCCTATTAAATAAGCCTATTTATTGAGCCTATTTAATAAGCCTATTTAATACGCCTATTTAATAAACCTATTTAATAAGTATTTATTGAGCCTATTTAATAAGTCTATTTAATAAGCCTTTTTAATAAGCCTATTTAATAAGTCTATTTAATAAGCCTATTTAATACGTCTATTTAATAAGTCTATTTAATAAGCCTATTTAATAAGTATTTAATGATCCTATTTAATAAGCCTATTTATTGAGCCTATTTAATAAGCCTATTTATTGAGCCTATTTAATTAGCCTATTTATTGAGCCTATTTAATAAGCCTATTTATTGAGCCTATTTAATAAGCCTATTTAATGAGTCTATTTAATACGCCTATTTAATAAGCCAATTTAATAAGCCGATTTAATAAGCCTATTTATGAAGCCTATTTAATGAGCCTACTTAATATGCCTATTTATTGAGCCTATTTAATAAGTCTATTTAATAAGCCTGTTTAATAAGCCTATTTAATAAGTATTTAATGAGCCTATTTATTAAGCCTAAGTTGCTGAATAAGCCTATTTAATAAGCCAAAGTTGCTGAAATAAGCCTATTTAATAAGCCTATTTAATAAGCCTAAGTTGCTGAATAAGCCTATTTAATAAGCCTAAGTTGCTGAAATAAGCCTATTTAATAAGTCTAAGTTGCTGAAATAAGGCTATTTAATAAGCCTAATTTGCTGAAATAAGCCTATTTAAAAAGCCTAAGTTGCTGAAATAAGGCTATTTAATGAGTCTAAGTTGCTGAAATAAGCCTATTTAATAAGCCTAAGTTGCATAAATAAGTATATTTAATAAGCATAAGTTGCTGAAATTAGCCTATTTCATAAGTCTAAGTTGCTGAGATAAGGCTATTTAATAAGCATAAATTGCTGAAATACGCCAATTTAATAAGCCTAAGTTGCTGAAATAAGCCTATTTAATATGGCTATTTAATAAGTCTAAGTTGCTGAAATAAACCTACTTAATAAGCCTAAGTTGCTAAAATAAGCCTATTAAATGAGGCTATTTAATAAGTCTATTTAATAAGCCTATTTAATAAGCCTAAGTTGCTGAATAAGCCTATTTAATAAGTCTAAGTTGCTGAAATAAGCCTATTTAATCAGCGTAAGTTGCTGAAATAAGCCTATTTAATAAGCCCAAGTTGCTGAAATAAGCCTATTTAATAAGGCTATTTAATACGCCTAAGTTGCTGAAATAAGCCTATTTAATAAGAGAAAGTTGCTGAAATACGGCTATTTAATAAGCCTAAGTTGCTGAAATAAGCCTATTTAATAAGCATAAGTTGCTGAAATAAGCCTATTTAATAAGCCTAAGTTGCTGAAATAAGCCTATTTAATAAGGCTATTTAATAAGCATAAGTTGCTGAAATACGCCAATTTAATAAGCCTAAGTTGCTAAAATAAGCCTATTAAATGAGGCTATTTAATGAGTCTATTTAATAAGCCTATTTAATAAGCCTATTTAATAAGCCTATTTAATAAGCCTATTTAATACGCCTATTTAATAAACCTATTTAATAAGTATTTAATGAGCCTATTTAATAAGTCTATTTAATAAGCCTATTTAATAAGTCTATTTAATAAGTCTATTTAATAAGCCTATTTAATAAGTGTTCAATGAGCCTATTTAATAAGCCTATTTATTGAGCCTATTTAATAAGCCCATTTATTGAACCTATTTAATAAGCCTATTTAATAAGCCTATTTATTGAGCCTATTTAATAAATCTATTTAATAAGCATATTTAATAAGCCTATTTATTGAGCCTATTTAATAAGTCTATTTATTAAGTCTATTTAATAAGCCTATTTATTAAGCCTATTTAATAAGCCTATTTAATAAACCTATTTATTGAGCCTATTTAATAAGTCTATTTTAATAAGCCTATTTAATGAGCCTATTTAATGAGTATTTAATGAGCCTATTTAATAAGTCTATTTAATAAGCCTATTTAATAGGCCTATTTAATAAGTCTAAGTTGCTGAAATAAGACTATTTAATATGCCTAAGTTGCTGAATAAGCCTATTTCATAAGCCTAAGTTGCTGAAATAAGCCTTTTTAATAAGTCTAAGTTGCTGAAATAAGCCTATTTAATAAGCCTAAGTTGCTGAAATTAGCCTATTTAATAAAGCTATTTAATAAGCCTAAGTTGCTGAATAAGTCTATTTAATAAGTCTAAGTTGCTGAAATAAGGCTATTTAATAAGCCTAAGTTGCTGAAATAAGCCTGTTTAATAAGCCTAAGTTGCTGAAATAAGGCTATTTAATAATTCTAAGTTGCTGAAATAAGCCTATTTAATAAGCCTAAGTTGCTAAAATAAGCCTATTTAATGAGGATATTTAATAAGTCTATTTAATAAGCCTATTTAATAAGCCTATTTAATAAGCCTATTTAATAAGCCTATTTAATAAGTCTATTTTATAAATCTATTTAATAAGCCTATTTAATAAGTATTTAATGTGCCTATTTAATAAGCCTATTTATTGAGCCTATTTAATAAGCCTATTTATTGAGCCTATTAAATAAGCCTATTTATTGAGCCTATTTAATAAGCCTATTTAGTAAGCCTATTTAATGAGCCTATTTAATAAGCCTATTTAATAAGCCTATTTATTGAGCCTATTTAATAAGCCTATTTAATACGCCTATTTAATAAACCTATTTAATAAGTATTTAATGAGCCTATTTAATAAGTCTATTTAATAAGCCTTTTTAATAAGCCTATTTAATAAGTCTATTTAATAAGCCTATTTAATAAGTCTATTTAATAAGTCCATTTTACTAAGCCTATTCAATAAGTATTTAATGAGCCTATTCAATGAGCCTATTTATTGAGCCTATTTAATAAGTCTATTTAATGAGCCTATTTAATTAGCCTATTTATTGAACCTATTTAATAAGCCTATTTATTGAGCCTATTTAACAAGCCTATTTAATAAGTCTATTTAATACGCCTATTTAATAAGCCTATTTAATAAGCCGATTAAATAAGCCTATTTATGAAGCCTATTTAATGAGCCTATTTAATAAGCCTATTTATTGAGCCTATTTAATAAGTCCATTTAATAAGCCTGTTTAATAAACCTATTTAATAAATATTTAATGAGCCTATTTAATAAGCCTAAGTTGCTGAATAAGCCTATTTAATAAGCCAAAGTTGCTGAAGTAAGCCTATTTAATAAGCCAATTTAATAAGCCTAAGTTGCTGAATAAACCTATTTAATAAGCCTAAGTTGCTGAAATAAGGCTATTTAATAAGCCTAAGTTGCTGAAATAAGCCTATTTAATATGGCTATTTAATAAGTCTAAGTTGCTGAAATAAACCTATTTAATAAGCCTAAGTTGCTAAAATAAGCTTATTTAATGAGGCTATTTAATAAGTCTATTTAATAAGCCTATTTCATAAGCCTATTTAATAAGCCTATTTAATAAGCCTATTTAATACGCCTATTTAATAAACCTATTTAATAAGTATTTAATGAGCCTATTTAATAAGTCTATTTAATAAGCCTTTTAATAAGCCTATTTAATAAGTCTATTTAATAAGTTTATTTAATAAGCCTATTTAATAAGTATTTAATGAGCCTATTTAATAAGCCTATTTATTGAGCCTATTTAATAAGCCTAATTATTGAGCCTATTTCATAAGACTATTTAATAAGTCTATTTAATAAGCCTAATTAATAAGCCTATTTAATAAGCCTATTCAATAACTCTATTTAATAAGTCTATTTAATAAGCCTATTTAATAAGTATTTAATGAGCCTATTTAAAAAGCCTATTTATTGAGCCTATTTAATAAGCCTATTTATTGAGCCTATTTAATAAGCCTATTTAATAAGCCTATTTATTGAGCCTATTTAATAAGTCTATTTAATAAGCCTATTTAATACGCCTATTTATTGAGCCTATTTAATAAGCCTATTTAATAAGTCTATTTAATAAGGCGATTTAATAAGCCTATTTAATAAGCCTATTTAATAAGCCTATTTATTGAGCCTATTTAATAAGTCAATTTAATAAGCCTATTTAATAAGCCTATTTAATCAGCGTAAGTTGCTGAAATAAGCCTATTTAATAAGCCCAAGTTGCTGAAATAAGCCTATTTAATAAGGCTATTTAATACGCCTAAGTTGCTGAAATAAGCCTATTTAATAAGAGAAAGTTGCTGAAATACGGCTATTTAATAAGCCTAAGTTGCTGAAATAAGCCTATTTAATAAGCCTAAGTTGCTGAAATAAGCCTATTTAATAAGGCTATTTAATAAGTCTATTTAATAAGCCTATTTAATAAGCCTATTTAATAAGCCTATTTAATAAGCCTATTTAATACGCCTATTTAATAAACCTATTTAATAAGTATTTAATGAGCCTATTTAATACGTCTATTTAATAAGCCTTTTTAATAAGCCTATTTAATAAGTCTATTTAATAAGCCTATTTAATAAGCCTATTTATTGAGCCTATTTAATAAGTCAATTTAATAAGCCTATTTAATAAGCCTATTTAATAGATATTTAATGAGCCTATTTAATAAGTCTATTTAATAAGCATATTTAATAAGCCTATTTATTGAGCCTATTTAATAAGTCTATTTATTAAGTCTATTTAATAAGCCTATTTATTAAGCCTATTTAATAAGCCTATTTAATAAACCTATTTATTGAGCCTATTTAATAAGTCTATTTTAATAAGCCTATTTAATGAGCCTATTTAATGAGTATTTTTTTGAGCCTATTTAATAAGTCTATTTAATAAGCCTATTTAATAGGCCTATTTAATAAGTCTAAGTTGCTGAAATAAGACTATTTAATAAGCCTAAGTTGCTGAATAAGCCTATTTCATAAGCTTAAGTTGCTGAAATAAGCCTTTTTAATAAGTCTAAGTTGCTGAAATAAGCCTATTTAATAAGCCTAAGTTGCTGAAATTAGCCTATTTAATAAAGCTATTTAATAAGCCTAAGTTGCTGAATAAGTCTATTTAATAAGTCTAAGTTGCTGAAATAAGGCTATTTAATAAGCCTAAGTTGCTGAAATAAGGCTATTTAATAATTCTAAGTTGCTGAAATAAGCCTATTTAATAAGCCTAAGTTGCTGAAATAAGCCTGTTTAATAAGCCTAAGTTGCTGAAATAAGGCTATTTAATAATTCTAAGTTGCTGAAATAAGCCTATTTAATAAGCCTAAGTTGCTAAAATGAGCCTATTTAATGAGGATATTTAATAAGTCTGTTTAATAAGCCTATTTAATAAGCCTATTTAATAAGCCTTTTTAATAAGTCTAATTCATAAATCTATTTAATAAGCCTATTTAATAAGTATTTAATGTGCCTATTTAATAAGCCTATTTATTGAGCCTATTTAATAAGCCTATTTATTGAGCCTATTAAATAAGCCTATTTATTGAGCCTATTTAATAAGCCTATTTAGTAAGCCTATTTAATGAGCCTATTTAATAAGCCTATTTAATAAGCCTATTTATTGAGCCTATTTAATAAGCCTATTTAATATGCCTATTTAATAAACCTATTTAATAAGTATTTAATGGGCCTATTTAATAAGTCTATTTAATAAGCCTTTTTAATAAGCCTATTTAATAAGTCTATTTAATAAGCCTATTTAATAAGTCTATTTAATAAGTCTATTTAATAAGCCTATTCAATAAATATTTAATGAGCCTATTTAATAAGCCTATTTATTGAGCCTATTTAATAAGTCTATTTAATGAGCCTATTTAATTAGCCTATTTATTGAGCCTATTTAACAAGCCTATTTAATAAGTCTATTTAATACGCCTATTTAATAAGCCTATTTAATAAGCCGATTAAATAAGCCTATTTATGAAGCCTATTTAATAAGTCTAATTAATAAATCTATTTAATAAGCCTATTTAATAAGTATTTAATGAGCTATTTAATAAGCCTATTTATTGAGCCTATTTAATAAGCCTATTTATTGAGCCTATTTAATAAGCCTATTTTTGAGCCTATTTAATAAGCCTATTTATTAAGCCTATTTAATGAGCCTATTTAATAAGCCTATTAAATAAGCCTATTTATTGAGCCTATTTAATAAGCCTATTTAATACGCCTATTTAATAAACCTATTTAATAAGTATTTATTGAGCCTATTTAATAAGTCTATTTAATAAGCCTTTTTAATAAGCCTATTTAATAAGTCTATTTAATAAGCCTATTTAATACGTCTATTTAATAAGTCTATTTAATAAGCCTATTTAATAAGTATTTAATGATCCTATTTAATAAGCCTATTTATTGAGCCTATTTAATAAGCCTATTTATTGAGCCTATTTAATTAGCCTATTTATTGAGCCTATTTAATAAGCCTATTTATTGAGCCTATTTAATAAGCCTATTTAATGAGTCTATTTAATATGCCTATTTAATAAGCCTATTTAATAAGCCGATTTAATAAGCCTATTTATGAAGCCTATTTAATAAGCCTACTTAATATGCCTATTTATTGAGCCTATTTAATAAGTCTATTTAATAAGCCTGTTTAATAAGCCTATTTAATAAGTATTTAATGAGCCTATTTAATAAGCCTAAGTTGCTGAATAAGCCTATTTAATAAGCCAAAGTTGCTGAAATAAGCCTATTTAATAAGCCTATTTAATAAGCCTAAGTTGCTGAATAAGCCTATTTAATAAGCCTAAGTTGCTGAAATAAGCCTATTTAATAAGTCTAAGTTGCTGAAATAAGGCTATTTAATAAGCCTAATTTGCTGAAATAAGCCTATTTAAAAAGCCTAAGTTGCTGAAATAAGGCTATTTAATGAGTCTAAGTTGCTGAAATAAGCCTATTTAATAAGCCTAAGTTGCAGAAATAAGTTTATTTAATAAGCATAAGTTGCTGAAATTAGCCTATTTAATAAGTCTAAGTTGCTGAGATAAGGCTATTTAATAAGCATAAGTTGCTGAAATACGCCAATTTAATAAGCCTAAGTTGCTGAAATAAGCCTATTTAATATGGCTATTTAATAAGTCTAAGTTGCTGAAATAAACCTACTTAATAAGCCTAAGTTGCTAAAATAAGCCTATTAAATGAGGCTATTTAATAAGTCTATTTAATAAGCCTATTTAATAAGCCTAAGTTGCTGAATAAGCCTATATAATAAGTCTAAGTTGCTGAGATAAGGCTATTTAATAAGTCTAAGTTGCTGAAATAAGCCTATTTAATCAGCGTAAGTTGCTGAAATAAGCCTATTTAATAAGCCCAAGTTGCTGAAATAAGCCTATTTAATAAGGCTATTTAATACGCCTAAGTTGCTGAAATAAGCCTATTTAATAAGAGAAAGTTGCTGAAATACGGCTATTTAATAAGCCTAAGTTGCTGAAATAAGCCTATTTAATAAGCATAAGTTGCTGAAATAAGCCTATTTAATAAGCCTAAGTTGCTGATATAAGCCTATTTAATAAGGCTATTTAATAAGCATAAGTTGCTGAAATACGCCAATTTAATAAGCCTAAGTTGCTAAAATAAGCCTATTAAATGAGGCTATTTAATGAGTCTATTTAATAAGCCTATTTAATAAGCCTATTTAATAAGCCTATTTAATACGCCTATTTAATAAACCTATTTAATAAGTATTTAATGAGCCTATTTAATAAGTCTATTTAATAAGCCTTTTTAATAAGCCTATTTAATAAGTCTTTTTAATAAGCCTATTTAATAAGTCTATTTAATAAGTCTATTTAATAAGCCTATTTAATAAGTGTTCAATGAGCCTATTTAATAAGCCTATTTATTGAGCCTATTTAAAAAGCCTATTTTTTTAGCCTATTTAATAAACCTATTTATTGAGCCTATTTAATAAGCTTAATAATTGAGCCTATTTCATTAGCCTATTTAATAAGTCTATTTAATAAGCCTATTTCATAAGCCTATCTAATAAGCCTATTCAATAACTCTATTTAATAAGTCTATTTAATAAGCCTATTTAATAAGTATTTAATGAGCCTATTTATTGAGCCTATTTAATAAGCCCATTTATTGAACCTATTTAATAAGCCTATTTAATAAGCCTATTTATTGAGCCTATTTAATAAATCTATTTAATAAGCATATTTAATAAGCCTATTTATTGAGCCTATTTAATAAGTCTATTTATTAAGTCTATTTAATAAGCCTATTTATTAAGCCTATTTAATAAGCCTATTTAATAAACCTATTTATTGAGCCTATTTAATAAGTCTATTTTAATAAGCCTATTTAATGAGCCTATTTAATGAGTATTTAATGAGCCTATTTAATAAGTCTATTTAATAAGCCTATTTAATAGGCCTATTTAATAAGTCTAAGTTGCTGAAATAAGACTATTTAATAAGCCTAAGTTGCTGAATAAGCCTATTTCATAAGCCTAAGTTGATGAAAAAAGCCTTTTTAATAAGTCTAAGTTGCTGAAATAAGCCTATTTAATAAGCCTAAGTTGCTGAAATTAGCCTATTTAATAAATCTATTTAATAAGCCTAAGTTGCTGAATAAGTCTATTTAATAAGTCTAAGTTGCTGAAATAAGGCTATTTAATAAGCCTAAGTTGCTGAAATAAGCCTGTTTAATAAGCCTAAGTTGCTGAAATAAGGCTATTTAATAATTCTAAGTTGCTGAAATAAGCCTATTTAATAAGCCTAAGTTGCTAAAATAAGCCTATTTAATGAGGATATTTAATACGTCTATTTAATAAGCCTATTTAATAAGCCTATTTAATAAGCCTATTTAATAAGCCTATTTAATAAGTCTAATTCATAAATCTATTTAATAAGCCTATTTAATAAGTATTTAATGTGCCTATTTAATAAGTCTATTTATTGAGCCTATTTAATAAGCCTATTTATTGAGCCTATTAAATAAGCCTATTTATTGAGCCTATTTAATAAGCCTATTTAGTAAGCCTATTTAATGAGCCTATTTAATAAGCCTATTTAATAAGCCTATTTATTGAGCCTATTTAATAAGCCTATTTAATACGCCGATTTAACAAACCTATTTAATAAGTATTTAATGAGCCTATTTAATAAGTCTATTTAATAAGCCTTTTTAATAAGCCTATTTAATAAGTCTATTTAATAAGCCTATTTAATAAGTCTATTTAATAAGTCTATTTAATAAGCCTATTCAATAAGTATTTAATGAGCCTATTTAATAAGCCTATTTATTGAGCCTATTTAATAAGTCTATTTAATGAGCCTATTTAATTAGCCTATTTATTGAACCTATTTAATAAGCCTATTTATTGAGCCTATTTAACAAGCCTATTTAATAAGTCTATTTAATACGCCTATTTAATAAGTATTTACTGAGCCTATTTAATAAGCCTATTTATTGAGCCTATTTAATAAGCCCATTTATTGAACCTATTTAATAAGCCTATTTAATAAGCCTATTTATTGAGCCTATTTAATAAATCTATTTAATAAGCATATTTAATAAGCCTATTTATTGAGCCTATTTAATAAGTCTATTTATTAAGTCTATTTAATAAGCCTATTTATTAAGCCTATTTAATAAGCCTATTTAATAAACCTATTTATTGATCCTATTTAATAAGTCTATTTTAATAAGCGTATTTAATGAGCCTATTGAATGAGTATTTAATGAGCCTATTTAATAAGTCTATTTAATAAGCCTATTTAATAGGCCTATTTAATAAGGCTAAGTTGCTGAAATAAGACTATTTAATAAGCCTAAGTTGCTGAATAAGCCTATTTCATAAGCCTAAGTTGCTGAAATAAGCCTTTTTAATAAGTCTAAGTTGCTGAAATAAGCCTATTTAATAAGCCTAAGTTGCTGAAATTAGCCTATTTAATAAAGCTATTTAATAAGCCTAAGTTGCTGAATAAGTCTATTTAATAAGTCTAAGTTGCTGAAATAAGGCTATTTAATAAGCCTAAGTTGCTGAAATAAGCCTGTTTAATAAGCCTAAGTTGCTGAAATAAGGCTATTTAATAATTCTAAGTTGCTGAAATAAGCCTATTTAATAAGCCTAAGTTGCTAAAATAAGCCTATTTAATGAGGATATTTAATAAGTCTATTTAATAAGCCTATTTAATAAGCCTATTTAATAAGCCTATTTAATAAGCCTATTTAATAAGTCTAATTCATAAATCTATTTAATAAGCCTATTTAATAAGTATTTAATGTGCCTATTTAATAAGCCTATTTATTGAGCCTATTTAATGAGTCTATTTAATAAGCCTATTTATTGAGCCTATTAAATAAGCCTATTTATTGAGCCTATTTAATAAGCCTATTTAGTAAGCCTATTTAATGAGCCTATTTAATAAGCCTATTTAATAAGCCTATTTATTGAGCCTATTTAATAAGCCTATTTAATACGCCTATTTAATAAACCTATTTAATAAGTATTTAATGAGCCTATTTAATAAGTCTATTTAATAAGCCTTTTTAATAAGCCTATTTAATAAGTCTATTTAATAAGCCTATTTAATAAGTCTATTTAATAAGTCTATTTAATAAGCCTATTCAATACGTATTTAATGAGCCTATTTAATAAGCCTATTTATTGAGCCTATTTAATAAGCCTATTTATTGAGCCTATTAAATAAGCCTATTTATTGAGCCTATTTAATAAGCCTATTTAGTAAGCCTATTTAATGAGCCTATTTAATAAGCCTATTTAATAAGCCTATTTATTGAGCCTATTTAATAAGCCTATTTAATACGCCTATTTAATAAACCTATTTAATAAGTATTTAATGAGCCTATTTAATAAGTCTATTTAATAAGCCTTTTTAATAAGCCTATTTAATAAGTCTATTTAATAAGCCTATTTAATAAGTCTATTTAATACGTCTATTTAATAAGCCTATTCAATAAGTATTTAATGAGCCTATTTAATAAGCCTATTTATTGAGCCTATTTAATAAGTCTATTTAATGAGCCTATTTAATTAGCCTATTTATTGAACCTATTTAATAAGCCTATTTATTGAGCCTATTTAACAAGCCTATTTAATAAGTCTATTTAATACGCCTATTTAATAAGCCTATTTAATAAGCCGATTAAATAAGCCTATTTATGAAGCCTATTTAATGAGCCTATTTAATAAGCCTATTTATTGAGCCTATTTAATACGTCCATTTAATAAGCCTGTTTAATAAACCTATTTAATAAGTATTTAATGAGCCTATTTAATAAGCCTAAGTTGCTGAATAAGCCTATTTAATAAGCCAAAGTTGCTGAAATAAGCCTATTTAATAAGCCAATTTAATAAGCTTAAGTTGCTGAATAAACCTATTTAATAAGCCTAAGTTGCTGAAATAAGGCTATTTAATAAGCCTAAGTTGCTGAAATAAGCCTATTTAATATGGCTATTTAATAAGACTAAGTTGCTAAAATAAACCTATTTAATAAGGCTATTTAATAAGCCTAAGTTGCTGAATAAGTCTATTTAATAAGTCTAAGTTGCTGAAATAAGGCTATTTAATAAGCCTAAGTTGCTGAAATAAGCCTGTTTAATAAGCCTAAGTTGCTGAAATAAGGCTATTTAATAATTCTAAGTTGCTGAAATAAGCCTATTTAATAAGCCTAAGTTGCTAAAATAAGCCTATTTAATGAGGATATTTAATAAGTCTATTTAATAAGCCTATTTAATAAACCTATTTATTGATCCTATTTAATAAGTCTATTTTAATAAGCGTATTTAATGAGCCTATTGAATGAGTATTTAATGAGCCTATTTAATAAGTCTATTTAATAAGCCTATTTAATAGGCCTATTTAATAAGGCTAAGTTGCTGAAATAAGACTATTTAATAAGCCTAAGTTGCTGAATAAGCCTATTTCATAAGCCTAAGTTGCTGAAATAAGCCTTTTTAATAAGTCTAAGTTGCTGAAATAAGCCTATTTAATAAGCCTAAGTTGCTGAAATTAGCCTATTTAATAAAGCTATTTAATAAGCCTAAGTTGCTGAATAAGTCTATTTAATAAGTCTAAGTTGCTGAAATAAGGCTATTTAATAAGCCTAAGTTGCTGAAATAAGCCTGTTTAATAAGCCTAAGTTGCTGAAATAAGGCTATTTAATAATTCTAAGTTGCTGAAATAAGCCTATTTAATAAGCCTAAGTTGCTAAAATAAGCCTATTTAATGAGGATATTTAATAAGTCTATTTAATAAGCCTATTTAATAAGCCTATTTAATAAGCCTATTTAATAAGCCTATTTAATAAGTCTAATTCATAAATCTATTTAATAAGCCTATTTAATAAGTATTTAATGTGCCTATTTAATAAGCCTATTTATTGAGCCTATTTAATGAGTCTATTTAATAAGCCTATTTATTGAGCCTATTAAATAAGCCTATTTATTGAGCCTATTTAATAAGCCTATTTAGTAAGCCTATTTAATGAGCCTATTTAATAAGCCTATTTAATAAGCCTATTTATTGAGCCTATTTAATAAGCCTATTTAATACGCCTATTTAATAAACCTATTTAATAAGTATTTAATGAGCCTATTTAATAAGTCTATTTAATAAGCCTTTTTAATAAGCCTATTTAATAAGTCTATTTAATAAGCCTATTTAATAAGTCTATTTAATAAGTCTATTTAATAAGCCTATTCAATACGTATTTAATGAGCCTATTTAATAAGCCTATTTATTGAGCCTATTTAATAAGCCTATTTATTGAGCCTATTAAATAAGCCTATTTATTGAGCCTATTTAATAAGCTTATTTAGTAAGCCTATTTAATTAGCCTATTTAATAAGCCTATTTAATAAGCCTATTTATTGAGCCTATTTAATAAGCCTATTTAATACGCCTATTTAATAAACCTATTTAATAAGTATTTAATGAGCCTATTTAATAAGTCTATTTAATAAGCCTTTTTAATAAGCCTATTTAATAAGTCTATTTAATAAGCCTATTTAATAAGTCTATTTAATACGTCTATTTAATAAGCCTATTCAATAAGTATTTAATGAGCCTATTTAATAAGCCTATTTATTGAGCCTATTTAATAAGTCTATTTAATGAGCCTATTTAATTAGCCTATTTATTGAACCTATTTAATAAGCCTATTTATTGAGCCTATTTAACAAGCCTATTTAATAAGTCTATTTAATACGCCTATTTAATAAGCCTATTTAATAAGCCGATTAAATAAGCCTATTTATGAAGCCTATTTAATGAGCCTATTTAATAAGCCTATTTATTGAGCCTATTTAATACGTCCATTTAATAAGCCTGTTTAATAAACCTATTTAATAAGTATTTAATGAGCCTATTTAATAAGCCTAAGTTGCTGAATAAGCCTATTTAATAAGCCAAAGTTGCTGAAATAAGCCTATTTAATAAGCCAATTTAATAAGCTTAAGTTGCTGAATAAACCTATTTAATAAGCCTAAGTTGCTGAAATAAGGCTATTTAATAAGCCTAAGTTGCTGAAATAAGCCTATTTAATATGGCTATTTAATAAGACTAAGTTGCTAAAATAAACCTATTTAATAAGGCTATTTAATAAGCCTAAGTTGCTGAATAAGTCTATTTAATAAGTCTAAGTTGCTGAAATAAGGCTATTTAATAAGCCTAAGTTGCTGAAATAAGCCTGTTTAATAAGCCTAAGTTGCTGAAATAAGGCTATTTAATAATTCTAAGTTGCTGAAATAAGCCTATTTAATAAGCCTAAGTTGCTAAAATAAGCCTATTTAATGAGGATATTTAATAAGTCTATTTAATAAGCCTATTTAATAAGCCTATTTAATAAGCCTATTTAATAAGCCTATTTAATAAGTCTAATTCATAAATCTATTTAATAAGCCTATTTAATAAGTATTTAATGTGCCTATTTAATAAGCCTATTTATTGAGCCTATTTAATGAGTCTATTTAATAAGCCTATTTATTGAGCCTATTAAATAAGCCTATTTATTGAGCCTATTTAATAAGCCTATTTAGTAAGCCTATTTAATGAGCCTATTTAATAAGCCTATTTAATAAGCCTATTTATTGAGCCTATTTAATAAGCCTATTTAATACACCTATTTAATAAACCTATTTAATAAGTATTTAATGAGCCTATTTAATAAGTCTATTTAATAAGCCTTTTTAATAAGCCTATTTAATAAGTCTATTTAATAAGCCTATTTAATAAGTCTATTTAATAAGTCTATTTAATAAGCCTATTCAATACGTATTTAATGAGCCTATTTAATAAGCCTATTTATTGAGCCTATTTAATAAGCCTATTTATTGAGCCTATTAAATAAGCCTATTTATTGAGCCTATTTAATAAGCCTATTTAGTAAGCCTATTTAATGAGCCTATTTAATAAGCCTATTTAATAAGCCTATTTATTGAGCCTATTTAATAAGCCTATTTAATACGCCTATTTAATAAACCTATTTAATAAGTATTTAATGAGCCTATTTAATAAGTCTATTTAATAAGCCTTTTTAATAAGCCTATTTAATAAGTCTATTTAATAAGCCTATTTAATAAGTCTATTTAATACGTCTATTTAATAAGCCTATTCAATAAGTATTTAATGAGCCTATTTAATAAGCCTATTTATTGAGCCTATTTAATAAGTCTATTTAATGAGCCTATTTAATTAGCCTATTTATTGAACCTATTTAATAAGCCTATTTATTGAGCCTATTTAACAAGCCTATTTAATAAGTCTATTTAATACGCCTATTTAATAAGCCTATTTAATAAGCCGATTAAATAAGCCTATTTATGAAGCCTATTTAATGAGCCTATTTAATAAGCCTATTTATTGAGCCTATTTAATACGTCCATTTAATAAGCCTGTTTAATAAACCTATTTAATAAGTATTTAATGAGCCTATTTAATAAGCCTAAGTTGCTGAATAAGCCTATTTAATAAGCCAAAGTTGCTGAAATAAGCCTATTTAATAAGCCAATTTAATAAGCTTAAGTTGCTGAATAAACCTATTTAATAAGCCTAAGTTGCTGAAATAAGGCTATTTAATAAGCCTAAGTTGCTGAAATAAGCCTATTTAATATGGCTATTTAATAAGACTAAGTTGCTAAAATAAACCTATTTAATAAGGCTATTTAATAAGCCTAAGTTGCTGAATAAGTCTATTTAATAAGTCTAAGTTGCTGAAATAAGGCTATTTAATAAGCCTAAGTTGCTGAAATAAGCCTGTTTAATAAGCCTAAGTTGCTGAAATAAGGCTATTTAATAATTCTAAGTTGCTGAAATAAGCCTATTTAATAAGCCTAAGTTGCTAAAATAAGCCTATTTAATGAGGATATTTAATAAGTCTATTTAATAAGCCTATTTAATAAGCCTATTTAATAAGCCTATTTAATAAGCCTATTTAATAAGTCTAATTCATAAATCTATTTAATAAGCCTATTTAATAAGTATTTAATGTGCCTATTTAATAAGCCTATTTATTGAGCCTATTTAATGAGTCTATTTAATAAGCCTATTTATTGAGCCTATTAAATAAGCCTATTTATTGAGCCTATTTAATAAGCCTATTTAGTAAGCCTATTTAATGAGCCTATTTAATAAGCCTATTTAATAAGCCTATTTATTGAGCCTATTTAATAAGCCTATTTAATACGCCTATTTAATAAACCTATTTAATAAGTATTTAATGAGCCTATTTAATAAGTCTATTTAATAAGCCTTTTTAATAAGCCTATTTAATAAGTCTATTTAATAAGCCTATTTAATAAGTCTATTTAATAAGTCTATTTAATAAGCCTATTCAATACGTATTTAATGAGCCTATTTAATAAGCCTATTTATTGAGCCTATTTAATAAGCCTATTTATTGAGCCTATTAAATAAGCCTATTTATTGAGCCTATTTAATAAGCCTATTTAGTAAGCCTATTTAATGAGCCTATTTAATAAGCCTATTTAATAAGCCTATTTATTGAGCCTATTTAATAAGCCTATTTAATACGCCTATTTAATAAACCTATTTAATAAGTATTTAATGAGCCTATTTAATAAGTCTATTTAATAAGCCTTTTTAATAAGCCTATTTAATAAGTCTATTTAATAAGCCTATTTAATAAGTCTATTTAATACGTCTATTTAATAAGCCTATTCAATAAGTATTTAATGAGCCTATTTAATAAGCCTATTTATTGAGCCTATTTAATAAGTCTATTTAATGAGCCTATTTAATTAGCCTATTTATTGAACCTATTTAATAAGCCTATTTATTGAGCCTATTTAACAAGCCTATTTAATAAGTCTATTTAATACGCCTATTTAATAAGCCTATTTAATAAGCCGATTAAATAAGCCTATTTATGAAGCCTATTTAATGAGCCTATTTAATAAGCCTATTTATTGAGCCTATTTAATACGTCCATTTAATAAGCCTGTTTAATAAACCTATTTAATAAGTATTTAATGAGCCTATTTAATAAGCCTAAGTTGCTGAATAAGCCTATTTAATAAGCCAAAGTTGCTGAAATAAGCCTATTTAATAAGCCAATTTAATAAGCTTAAGTTGCTGAATAAACCTATTTAATAAGCCTAAGTTGCTGAAATAAGGCTATTTAATAAGCCTAAGTTGCTGAAATAAGCCTATTTAATATGGCTATTTAATAAGACTAAGTTGCTAAAATAAACCTATTTAATAAGCCTAAGTTGCTAAAATAAGCCTATTTAATGAGGCTATTTAATAAGTCTATTTAATAAGCCTACTTCATAAGCCTATTTAATAAGCCTATTTAATAAGCCTATTTAATACGCCTATTTAATAAACCTATTTAATAAGTCTATTTAATAAGTTTATTTAATAAGCCTATTTAATAAGTATTTAATGAGCCTATTTAATAAGCCTATTTATTGAGCCTATTTAATAAGCCTATTTTTTGAGCCTATTTAATAAGCCTATTTAATAAGCCTATTTCATAAGCCTATTTAATAAGCCTATTTAATAAGCCTATTTAATACGCCTATTTAATAAACCTATTTAATAAGTCTATTTAATAAGTTTATTTAATAAGCCTATTTAATAAGTATTTAATGAGCCTATTTAATAAGCCTATTTATTGAGCCTATTTAATAAGCCTATTTTTGAGCCTATTTAATAAGCCTATTTAATGAGCCTATTTAATAAGTCTATTTAATAAGCCTTTTAATAAGCCTATTTAATAAGTCTATTTAATAAGCCTATTTAATAAGTCTATTTAATAAGTTTATTTAATAAGCCTATTTAATAAGTATTTAATGAGCCTATTTAATAAGCCTATTTATTGAGCCTATTTAATAAGCCTATTTTTTGAGCCTATTTAATAAGCCTATTTATTGAGCCTATTTAATAAGCCTAATTATTGAGCCTATTTCATAAGACTATTTAATAAGTCTATTTAATAAGCCTAATTAATAAGCCTATTTAATAAGCCTATTCAATAACTCTATTTAATAAGTCTATTTAATAAGCCTATTTAATAAGTATTTAATGAGCCTATTTAAAAAGCCTATTTATTGAGCCTATTTAATAAGCCTATTTATTGAGCCTATTTAATAAGCCTATTTAATAAGCCTATTTATTGAGCCTATTTAATAAGTCTATTTAATAAGCCTATTTAATAAGCCTATTTATTGAGCCTATTTAATAAGCCTATTTAATAAGTCTATTTAATAAGGCGATTTAATAAGCCTATTTAATAAGCCTATTTAATAAGCCTATTTATTGAGCCTATTTAATAAGTCAATTTAATAAGCCTATTTAATAAGCCTATTTAAAAGATATTTAATGAGCCTATTTAATAAGTCTATTTAATAAGCCTATTTAATAAGCCTATTTAATCAGCGTAAGTTGCTGAAATAAACCTATTAAATAAGCCCAAGTTGCTGAAATAAGCCTATTTAATAAGGCTATTTAATAAGCCTAAGTTGCTGAAATAAGCCTATTTAATATGCCTAAGTTGCTGAAATAAGCCTATTTAATAAGGCTATTTAATAAGTCTATTTAATAAGCCTATTTAATAAGCCTATTTAATAAGCCTATTTAATAAGCCTATTTAATACGCCTATTTAATAAACCTATTTAATAAGTATTTAATGAGCCTATTTAATACGTCTATTTAATAAGCCTTTTTAATAAGCCTATTTAATAAGTCTATTTAATAAGCCTATTTAATAAGCCTATTTATTGAGCCTATTTAATAAGTCAATTTAATAAGCCTATTTAATAAGCCTATTTAATAGATATTTAATGAGCCTATTTAATAAGTCTATTTAATAAGCCTATTTATTGAGCCTATTTAATAAATCTATTTAATAAGCATATTTAATAAGCCTATTTATTGAGCCTATTTAATAAGTCTATTTATTAAGTCTATTTAATAAGCCTATTTATTAAGCCTATTTAATAAGCCTATTTAATAAACCTATTTATTGAGCCTATTTAATAAGTCTATTTTAATAAGCCTATTTAATGAGCCTATTTAATGAGTATTTAATGAGCCTATTTAATAAGTCTATTTAATAAGCCTATTTAATAGGCCTATTTAATAAGTCTAAGTTGCTGAAATAAGACTATTTAATAAGCCTAAGTTGCTGAATAAGCCTATTTCATAAGCCTAAGTTGCTGAAATAAGCCTTTTTAATAAGTCTAAGTTGCTGAAATAAGCCTATTTAATAAGCCTAAGTTGCTGAAATTAGCCTATTTAATAAAGCTATTTAATAAGCCTAAGTTGCTGAATAAGTCTATTTAATAAGTCTAAATTGCTGAAATAAGGCTATTTAATAAGCCTAAGTTGCTGAAATAAGGCTATTTAATAATTCTAAGTTGCTGAAATAAGCCTATTTAATAAGCCTAAGTTGCTGAAATAAGCCTGTTTAATAAGCCTAAGTTGCTGAAATAAGGCTATTTAATAATTCTAAGTTGCTGAAATAAGCCTATTTAATAAGCCTAAGTTGCTAAAATAAGCCTATTTAATGAGGATATTTAATAAGTCTATTTAATAAGCCTATTTAATAAGCCTATTTAATAAGTCTAATTCATAAATCTATTTAATAAGCCTATTTAATAAGTATTTAATGTGCCTATTTAATAAGCCTATTTATTGAGCCTATTTAATAAGCCTATTTATTGAGCCTATTAAATAAGCCTATTTATTGAGCCTATTTAATAAGCCTATTTAGTAAGCCTATTTAATGAGCCTATTTAATAAGCCTATTTAATAAGCCTATTTATTGAGCCTATTTAATAAGCCTATTTAATACGCCTATTTAATAAGCCTATTTAATAAGCCGATTAAATAAGCCTATTTATGAAGCCTATTTAATGAGCCTATTTAATAAGCCTATTTATTGAGCCTATTTAATAAGTCCATTTAATAAGCCTGTTTAATAAACCTATTTAATAAGTATTTAATGAGCCTATTTAATAAGCCTAAGTTGCTGAATAAGCCTATTTAATAAGCCAAAGTTGCTGAAATAAGCCTATTTAATAAGCCAATTTAATAAGCCTAAGTTGCTGAATAAACCTATTTAATAAGCCTAAGTTGCTGAAATAAGGCTATTTAATAAGCCTAAGTTGCTGAAATAAGCCTATTTAATTTGGCTATTTAATAAGTCTAAGTTGCTGAAATAAACCTATTTAATAAGCCTAAGTTGCTAAAATAAGCCTATTTAATGAGGCTATTTAATAAGTCTATTTAATAAGCCTATTTAATAAGCCTATTTAATAAGCCTATTTAATAAGCCTATTTAATACGCCTATTTAATAAACCTATTTAATAAGTATTTAATGAGCCTATTTAATACGTCTATTTAATAAGCCTTTTTAATAAGCCTATTTAATAAGTCTATTTAATAAGCCTATTTAATAAGTCTATTTAATAAGTCTATTTAATAAGCCTATTTAATAAGTATTCAATGAGCCTATTTAATAAGCCTATTTATTGAGCCTATTTAAAAAGCCTATTTTTTTAGCCTATTTAATCAACCTATTTATTGAGCCTATTTAATAAGCTTAATAATTGAGCCTATTTCATAAGCCTATTTAATAAGTCTATTTAATAAGCCTATTTCATAAGCCTATCTAATAAGCCTATTCAATAACTCTATTTAATACGTCTATTTAATAAGCCTATTTAATAAGTATTTAATGAGCCTATTTAATAAGCCTATTTATTGAGCCTATTTAATAAGCCCATTTATTGAACCTATTTAATAAGCCTATTTAATAAGCCTCTTTATTGAGCCTATTTAATAAATCTATTTAATAAGCATATTTAATAAGCCTATTTATTGAGCCTATTTAATAAGTCTATTTATTAAGTCTATTTAATAAGCCTATTTATTAAGCCTATTTAATAAGCCTATTTAATAAACCTATTTATTGAGCCTATTTAATAAGTCTATTTTAATAAGCCTATTTAATGAGCCTATTTAATGAGTATTTAATGAGCCTATTTAATAAGTCTATTTAATAAGCCTATTTAATAGGCCTATTTAATAAGCCTAAGTTGCTGAAATAAGCCTTTTTAATAAGTCTAAGTTGCTGAAATAAGCCTATTTAATAAGCCTAAGTTGCTGAAATTAGCCTATTTAATAAAGCTATTTAATAAGCCTAAGTTGCTGAATAAGTCTATTTAATAAGTCTAAGTTGCTGAAATAAGGCTATTTAATAAGCCTAAGTTGCTGAAATAAGCCTGTTTAATAAGCCTAAGTTGCTGAAATAAGGCTATTTAATAATTCTAAGTTGCTGAAATAAGCCTATTTAATAAGCCTAAGTTGCTAAAATAAGCCTATTTAATGAGGCTATTTAATAAGTCTATTTAATAAGCCTATTTAATAAGCCTATTTAATAAGCCTATTTAATAAGCCTATTTAATAAGTCTAATTCATAAATCTATTTAATAAGCCTATTTAATAAGTATTTAATGAGCCTATTTAATAAGCCTATTTATTGAGCTTATTTAATAAGCCTATTTATTGAGCCTATTAAATAAGCCTATTTATTGAGCCTATTTAATAAGCCTATTTAGTAAGCCTATTTAATGAGCCTATTTAATAAGCCTATTTAATAAGCCTATTTATTGAGCCTATTTAATAAGCCTATTTAATACGCCTATTTAATAAACCTATTTAATAAGTATTTAATGAGCCTATTTAATAAGTCTATTTAATAAGCCTTTTCAATAAGCCTATTTAATAAGTCTATTTAATAAGCCTATTTAATAAGTCTATTTAATAAGTCTATTTAATAAGCCTATTCAATAAGTATTTAATGAGCCTATTTAATAAGCCTATTTATTGAGCCTATTTAATAAGTCTATTTAATGAGCCTATTTAATTAGCCTATTTATTGAACCTATTTAATAAGCCTATTTATTGAGCCTATTTAACAAGCCTATTTAATGAGTCTATTTTATACGCCTATTTAATAAGCCTATTTAATAAGCCGATTAAATAAGCCTATTTATGAAGCCTATTTAATGAGCCTATTTAATAAGCCTATTTATTGAGCCTATTTAATGAGTCCATTTAATAAGCCTGTTTAATAAGCCTATTTAATAAGTATTTAATGAGCCTATTTAATAAGCCTATTTAATAAGCCTAAGTTTCTGAACTAAGCCTATTTAAAAAGGTATATTTAATAAGTCTAAGTTGCTGAAATAAACCTATTTAAAAATGCTATTTAATATGCCTAAGTTGCTGAAATAAACCTGTTTAATAAGGCTATTTAATAAGCATAAGTTGCTGAAATAAGCTTATTTAATAAGCCTAAGTTGCTGAAATAAGCCTATTTAATAAGTCTATTTAATAAGCCTATTTAATAAGCCTATTTAATAAGCCTATTTATTGAGCCTATTTAATAAGCCTATTTAATAAGCCTATTTTATTGAGCCTATTTAATAAGTCTATTTAATAAGCCTATTTAATAAGCCTATTTAATAAGCCTATTTATTGAGCCTATTTAATAAGCCTAATTAATAAGTATTTAATGAGCCTATTTAATAAGTCTATTTAATAAGCCTATTTAATAGGCCTATTTAATAAGTCTAAGTTGCAGAAATAAGCCTATTTAATAAGCCTATTTAATAGGCCTATTTAATAAGTCTAATTTGCTGAAATAAGCCTATTTAATAAGCCTAAGTTTCTGAATGAGCCTATTTAATAAGCCTAAGTTGCTGAAATAAGCCTATTTAATAAGCCTAAGTTGCTGAATAAGCCTATTTAATAAGCCTAAGTTTCTGAATGAGCCTATTTAATAAGCCTAAGTTGCTGAAATAAGCCTATTTAATAAGCCTAAGTTGCTGAATAAGCCTATTTAATAAGCCTAAGTTGCTGAATAAACCTATTTAATAAGTCTAAGTTGCTGAAATAAGCCTATTTAATAAGGCTATTTAATAAGCCTAAGTTGCTGAATAAGCCTATTTAATAAGCCTAAGTTGCTGAATAAACCTATTTAATAAGTCTAAGTTGCTGAAATAAGCCTATTTAATTAGGCTATTTAATAAGCCTAAGTTGCTGAATAAGCCTATTTAATAAGTCTAAGTTGCTGAAATAAGGCTATTTAATAAGCCTACGTTGCTGAAATAAGGCTATTTAATAAGTTTAAGTTGCTGAAATAAGCCTATTTAATAAGCCTACATTGCTGAAATAAGCCTATTTAATAAGCCTATTTAATAGGCCTATTTAATAAGTCTAAGTTGCTGAAAGAAGCCTATTTAATAAGCCTAAGTTGCTGAATGAGCCTATTTAATAAGCCTATGTTGCTGAAATAAGCCTATTTAATAAGCCTAAGTTGCTGAATAAGCCTATTTAATAAGCCTAAGTTGCTGAATAAACCTATTTAATAAGTCTAAGTTGCTGAAATAAGCCTATTTAATAAGGCTATTTAATAAGCCTAAGTTGCTGAATTAGCCTATTTAATAAGTCTAAGTTTCTGAAATAAGGCTATTTAATAAGCCTACGTTGCTGAAATAAGGCTATTTAATAAGGTTAAGTTGCTGAAATAAGCATATTTAATAAGCCTACATTGCTGAAATAAGCCTATTTAATAAGGCAATTTAATGAGCCTAAGTTGCTGAAATAAGCCTATTTAATAAGCCTAAGTTTCTGAACTAAGCCTATTTAAAAAGGTATATTTAATAAGTCTAAGTTGCTGAAATAAACCTATTTAAAAATGCTATTTAATAAGCCTAAGTTGCTGAAATAAGCCTATTTAATAAGGCTATTTAATAAGCATAAGTTGCTGAATAAGCCTATTTAATAAGCCTAAGTTGCTGAATAAACCTATTTAATAAGTCTAAGTTGCTGAAATGAGCCTATTTAATAAGGCTATTTAATAAGCCTAAGTTGCTGAATAAGCCTATTTAATAAGTCTAAGTTGCTGAAATAAGGCTATTTAATAAGCCTAAGTTGCTGAAATAAGGCTATTTAATAAGTTTAAGTTGCTGAAATAAGCCTATTTAATAAGCCTAAGTTGCTGAAATAAGCCTATTTAATAAGGCTATTTAATGAGCCTCAGTTGCTGAAATAAGCCTATTTAATAAGCCTAAGTTTCTGAACTAAGCCTATTTAAAAAGGTATATTTAATAAGTCTAAGTTGCTGAAATAAACCTATTTAAAAATGCTATTTAATATGCCTAAGTTGCTGAAATAAACCTGTTTAATAAGACTATTTAATAAGCATAAGTTGCTGAAATAAGCTTATTTAATAAGCCTAAGTTGCTGAAATAAGCCTATTTAATAAGTCTATTTAATAAGCCTATTTAATAAGCCTATTTAATAAGCCTATTTATTGAGCCTATTTAATAAGCCTATTTAATAAGCCTATTTATTGAGCCTATTTAATAAGCGTATTTAATAAGCCTATTTATTGAGCCTATTTAATAAGTCTATTTAATAAGCCTATTTAATAAGCCTATTTAATAAGCCTATTTATTGAGCCTATTTAATAAGCCTAATTAATAAGTATTTAATGAGCCTATTTAATAAGTCTATTTAATAAGCCTATTTAATAGGCCTATTTAATAGGCCTATTTAAAAAGTCTAATTTGCTGAAATAAGCCTATTTAATAAGCCTAAGTTTCTGAATGAGCCTATTTAATAAGCCTAAGTTGCAGAAATAAGCCTATTTAATAAGCCTATTTAATAGGCCTATTTAATAAGTCTAATTTGCTGAAATAAGCCTATTTAATAAGCCTAAGTTTCTGAATGAGCCTATTTAATAAGCCTAAGTTGCTGAAATAAGCCTATTTAATAAGCCTAAGTTGCTGAATAAGCCTATTTAATAAGCCTAAGTTGCTGAATAAACCTATTTAATAAGTCTAAGTTGCTGAAATAAGGCCATTTAATAAGCCTAAGTTGCTGAAATAAGCCTATTTAATAAGCCTAAGTTGCTGAAATAAGTATATTTAATAAGCATAAGTTGCTGAAATAAACCTATTTAATGAGTCTAAGTTGCTGAAATAAGGCTATTTAATAAGTCTAAGTTGCTGAAATAAGCATTTTTAATCAGCGTAAGTTGCTGAAATAAGTCTATTTAATAATCCCAAGTTGCTGAAATAAGCCTACTTAATTAGGCTATTTAATAAACCTAAGTTGCTGAAATAAGCCAATTTAATAAGCGTAAGTTGCTGAAATAAGGATATTTAATAAGTCTAAGTTGCTGAAATAAGCCTATTTAATAAGCCTAAGTTGCTGAAATAAGCCCATTTAATAAGCCTATTAAATAAGCCTAAGTTGCTGAAATAAGCCTATTTAATAAGCCTATTTAATAAGCCTATTTAATAGACCTATTTAATAAGTCTAAGTTGCTGAAATAAGCCTATTTAATAAGCCTATTTAATAGGCCTATTTAATAAGTCTAAGTTGCTGAAAGAAGCCTATTTAATAAGCCTAAGTTGCTGAATGAGCCTATTTAATAAGCCTATGTTGCTGAAATAAGCCTATTTAATAAGCCTAAGTTGATGAAATAAGCCTATTTAATAAGCCTAAGTTGCTGAATAAACCTATTTAATAAGTCTAAGTTGCTGAAATAAGCCTATTTAATAAGGCTATTTAATGAGCCTAAGTTGCTGAATAAGCCTATTTAATAAGTCTAAGTTGCTGAAATAAGGCTATTTAATAAGCCTACGTTGCTGAAATAAGGCTATTTAATAAGTTTAAGTTGCTGAAATAAGCCTATTTAATAAGCCTACATTGCTGAAATAAGCCTATGTAATAAGGCTATTTAATGAGCCTAAGTTGCTGAAATAAGCCTATTTAATAAGCCTAAGTTTCTGAACTAAGCCTATTTAATAAGGCTATTTAATAAGCATAAGTTGCTGAAATAAGCTTATTTAATAAGCCTAAGTTGCTGAAATAAGCCTATTTAATAAGGCTATTTAATAAGTCTATTTAATAAGCCTATTTAATAAGTATTTAATGCGCCTATTTAATAAGCCTATTTATTGAGCCTATTTAATAAGCCTATTTATTGAGCCTATTTAATAAGCCTATTTATTGAGCCTATTTAATAAGCCTATTTATTGAGCCTATTTAATAAGCCTATTTAATAAGTCTATTTAATAAGCCTATTTAATAGGCCTATTTAATAAGTTTAAGTTGCTGAAATAAGCCTATTTAATAAGCCTATTTAATAGGCCTATTTAATAAGTCTACGTTGCTGAAATAAGCCTATTAAATAAGCCTAAGTTGCTGAAAAAAACTATTAAATAAGCCTAAGTTGCTGAATAAGCCTATTTAATAAGCCTAAGTTGCTGAAATAAGCCCATTTAATAAGCCTATTTAATAAGCCTATTTAATAGGCCTATTTAATAAGTCTAAGTTGCTGAAATAAGCCTATTTAATAAGCCTATTTAATAGGCCTATTTAATAAGTCTAAGTTGCTGAAATAAGCCTATTTAAAAAGCCTAAGTTGCTGAATGAGCCTATTTAATAAGCCTATGTTGCTGAAATAAGCCTTTTTAATAAGCCTAAGTTGCTGAATAAGCCTATTTAATAAGCCTAAGTTGCTGAATAAACCTATTTAATAAGTCTAAGTTGCTGAAATAAGCCTATTTAATTAGGCTATTTAATAAGCCTAAGTTGCTGAATAAGCCTATTTAATAAGTCTAAGTTGCTGAAATAAGGCTATTTAATAAGCCTACGTTGCTGAAATAAGGCTATTTAATAAGTTTAAGTTGCTGAAATAAGCCTATTTAATAAGCCTACATTGCTGAAATAAGCCTATTTAATAAGCCTATTTAATAGGCCTATTTAATAAGTCTAAGTTGCTGAAAGAAGCCTATTTAATAAGCCTAAGTTGCTGAATGAGCCTATTTAATAAGCCTATGTTGCTGAAATAAGCCTATTTAATAAGCCTAAGTTGCTGAATAAGCCTATTTAATAAGCCTAAGTTGCTGAATAAACCTATTTAATAAGTCTAAGTTGCTGAAATAAGCCTATTTAATAAGGCTATTTAATGAGCCTAAGTTGCTGAATAAGCCTATTTAATAAGTCTAAGTTGCTGAAATAAGGCTATTTAATAAGCCTACGTTGCTGAAATAAGGCTATTTAATAAGTTTAAGTTGCTGAAATAAGCCTATTTAATAAGCCTACATTGCTGAAATAAGCCTATTTAATAAGGCTATTTAATGAGCCTAAGTTGCTGAAATAAGCCTATTTAATAAGCCTAAGTTTCTGAACTAAGCCTATTTAAAAAGGTATATTTAATAAGTCTAAGTTGCTGAAATAAACCTATTTAATAAGCCTAAGTTGCTGAAATAAGCCTATTTAATAAGGCTATTTAATAAGCATAAGTTGCTGAAATAAGCTTATTTAATAAGCCTAAGTTGCTGAAATAAGCCTATTTAATAAGGCTATTTAATAAGTCTATTTAATAAGCCTATTTAATAAGTATTTAATGCGCCTATTTAATAAGCCTATTTATTGAGCCTATTTAATAAGCCTATTTATTGAGCCTATTTAATAAGCCTATTTATTGTGCCTATTTAATAAGCCTATTTATTGAGCCTATTTAATAAGCCTATTTAATAAGTCTATTTAATAAGCCTATTTAATAGGCCTATTTAATAAGTTTAAGTTGTTGAAATAAGCCTATTTAATAAGCCTATTTAATAGGCCTATTTAATAAGTCTACATTGCTGAAATAAGCCTATTTAATAAGCCTAAGTTTCTGAATGAGCCTATTTAATAAGCCTAAGTTGCTGAAATAAGCCTATTAAATAAGCCTAAGTTGCTGAATAAAACCTATTAAATAAGCCTAAGTTGCTGAATAAGCCTATTTAATAAGCCTAAGTTGCTGAAATAAGCCCATTTAATAAGCCTATTAAATAAGCCTAAGTTGCTGAAATAAGCCTATTTAATAAGCCTATTTAATAAGCCTATTTAATAGGCCTATTTAATAAGTCTAAGTTGCTGAAATAAGCCTATTTAATACGCCTATTTAATAGGCCTATTTAATAAGTCTAAGTTGCTGAAATAAGCCTATTTAATAAGCCTATTTAATAGGCATATTTAAAAAGTCTAAGTTGCTGAAATAAGCCTATTTAATACGCCTAAGTTTCTGAATGAGCCTATTTAATAAGCCTAAGTTGCTGAAATAAGCCTATTTAATAAGCCTAAGTTGCTGAATAAGCCTATTTAATAAGCCTAAGTTGCTGAAATAAGCCTATTTAATAAGTTTAAGTTGCTGAAATAAGGCTATTTAATAAGCCTAAGTTGCTGAAATAAGCCTATTTAATAAGCCTAAGTTGCTGAAATAAAGCTATTTAATAAGTCTAAGTTGCTGAAATAAGCCTATTTAATAAGACTAAGTTGCTGAAATAAGTATATTTAATAAGCATAAGTTGCTGAAATAAACCTATTTAATGAGTCTAAGTTGCTGAAATAAGGCTATTTAATAAGTCTAAGTTGCTGAAATAAGCCTTTTTAATCAGCGTAAGTTGCTGAAATAAGTCTATTTAATAATCCCAAGTTGCTGAAATAAGCCTACTTAATTAGGCTATTTAATAAGCCTAAGTTGCTGAAATAAGCCTATTTAATAAGCGTAAGTTGCTGAAATAACGCTATTTAATAAGTCTAAGTTGCTGAAATAAGCCTATTTAATAAGCCTAAGTTGCTGAAATAAGCCCATTTAATAAGCCTATTTAATAAGCCTAAGTTGCTGAAATAAGCCTATTTAATAAGCCTATTTAATAAGCCTATTTAATAGGCCTATTTAATAAGTCTAAGTTGCTGAAATAAGCCTATTTAATACGCCTATTTAATAGGCCTATTTAATGAGTCTAAGTTGCTGAAATAAGCCTATTTAATAAGCCTAAGTTGCTGAATGAGCCTATTTAATTTGCCTAAGTTGCTGAAATAAGCCTATTTAATAAGCCTAAGTTGCTGAATAAGCCTATTTAATAAGTCTAAGTTGCTGAAATAAGCCTATTTAATAAGGCTATTTAATAAGCCTAAGTTGATGAATAAGCCTATTTAATAAGTCTAAGTTGCTGAAATAAGGCTATTTAATAAGCCTAAGTTGCTGAAATAAGGCTATTTAATAAGTTTAAGTTGCTGAAATAAGCCTATTTAATGAGCCTAAGTTGCTGAAATAAGCCTATTTAATAAGGCTATTTAATGAGCCTCAGTTGCTGAAATAAGCCTATTTAATAAGCCTAAGTTTCTGAACTAAGCCTATTTAAAAAGGTATATTTAATAAGTCTAAGTTGCTGAAATAAACCTATTTAAAAATGCTATTTAATAAGCCTAAGTTTCTGAAATAAACATGTTTAATAAGGCTATTTAATAAGCATAAGTTGCTGAAATAAGCTTATTTAATAAGCCTAAGTTGCTGAAATAAGCCTATTTAATAAGTCTATTTAATAAGCCTATTTAATAAGCCTATTTAATAAGCCTATTTATTGAGCCTATTTAATAAGCCTATTTAATAAGCCTATTTATTGAGCCTATTTAATAAGCCTATTTAATAAGCCTATTTATAGAGCCTATTTAATAAGTCTATTTAATAAGCCTATTTAATAAGCCTATTTAATAAGCCTATTTATTGAGCCTATTTAATAAGCCTAATTGATAAGTATTTAATGAGCCTATTTAATACGTCTATTTAATAAGCCTATTTAATAGGCCTATTCAATAAGTCTAAGTTGCAGAAATAAGCCTATTTAATAAGCCTATTTAATAGGCGTATTTAATAAGTCTAATTTGCTCAAATAAGCCTATTTAATAAGCCTAAGTTTCTGAATGAGCCTATTTAATAAGCCTAAGTTGTTGAAATAAGCCTATTTAATAAGCCTAAGTTGCTGAATAAGCCTATTTAATAAGCCTAAGTTGCTGAAATAAGCCTATTTAATAAGTTTAAGTTGCTGAAATAAGGCTATTTAATAAGCCTAAGTTGCTGAAATAAGCCTATTTAATAAGCCTAAGTTGCTGAAATAAAGCTATTTAATAAGTCTAAGTTGCTGAAATAAGCCTATTTAATAAGCCTAAGTTGCTGAAATAAGTATATTTAATAAGCATAAGTTGCTGAAATAAACCTATTTAATGAGTCTAAGTTGCTGAAATAAAGCTATTTAATAAGTCTAAGTTGCTGAAATAAGCATTTTTAATCAGCGTAAGTTGCTGAAATAAGTCTATTTAATAATCCCAAGTTGCTGAAATAAGCCTACTTAATTAGGCTATTTAATAAGCCTAAGTTGCTGAAATAAGCCAATTTAATAAGCGTAAGTTGCTGAAATAAGGATATTTAATAAGTCTAAGTTGCTGAAATAAGCCTATTTAATAAGCCTAAGTTGCTGAAATAAGCCCATTTATTAAGCCTATTAAATAAGCCTAAGTTGCTGAAATAAGCCTATTTAATAAGCCTATTTAATAAGCCTATTTAATAGACCTATTTAATAAGTCTAAGTTGCTGAAATAAGCCTATTTAATAAGCCTATTTAATAGGCCTATTTAATAAGTCTAAGTTGCTGAAAGAAGCCTATTTAATAAGCCTAAGTTGCTGAATGAGCCTATTTAATAAGCCTATGTTGCTGAAATAAGCCTATTTAATAAGCCTAAGTTGCTGAATAAGCCTATTTAATATGCCTAAGTTGCTGAATAAACCTATTTAATAAGTCTAAGTTGCTGAAATAAGCCTATTTAATTAGGCTATTTAATAAGCCTAAGTTGCTGAATAAGCCTATTTAATAAGTCTAAGTTGCTGAAATAAGGCTATTTAATAAGCCTACGTTGCTGAAATAAGGCTATTTAATAAGTTTAAGTTGCTGAAATAAGCCTATTTAATAAGCCTACATTGCTGAAATAAGCCTATTTAAAAAGCCTATTTAATAGGCCTATTTAATAAGTCTAAGTTGCTGAAAGAAGCCTATTTAATAAGCCTAAGTTGCTG
This sequence comes from Petromyzon marinus, assembly GCF_048934315.1. Classification (NCBI taxonomy): domain Eukaryota; kingdom Metazoa; phylum Chordata; class Hyperoartia; order Petromyzontiformes; family Petromyzontidae; genus Petromyzon; species Petromyzon marinus. Next base: position 2,882,304 of record NW_027422784.1, read on the forward strand.
AATGAGCCTATTTAATAAGCCTATGTTGCTGAAATAAGCCTATTTAATAAGCCTAAGTTGCTGAATAAGCCTATTTAATAAGCCTAAGTTGCTGAATAAACCTATTTAATAAGTCTAAGTTGCTGAAATAAGCCTATTTAAAAAGGCTATTTAATGAGCCTAAGTTGCTGAATAAGCCTATTTAATAAGTCTAAGTTGCTGAAATAAGGCTATTTAATAAGCCTACGTTGCTGAAATAAGGCTATTTAATAAGTTTAAGTTGCTGAAATAAGCCTATTTAATAAGCCTACATTGCTGAAATAAGCCTATTTAATAAGGCTATTTAATGAGCCTAAGTTGCTGAAATAAGCCTATTTAATAAGCCTAAGTTTCTGAACTAAGCCTATTTAAAAAGGTATATTTAATAAGTCTAAGTTGCTGAAATAAACCTATTTAATAAGCCTAAGTTGCTGAAATAAGCCTATTTAATAAGGCTATTTAATAAGCATAAGTTGCTGAAATAAGCTTATTTAATAAGCCTAAGTTGCTGAAATAAGCCTATTTAATAAGGCTATTTAATAAGTCTATTTAATAAGCCTATTTAATAAGTATTTAATGCGCCTATTTAATAAGCCTATTTATTGAGCCTATTTAATAAGCCTATTTATTGAGCCTATTTAATAAGCCTATTTATTGTGCCTATTTAATAAGCCTATTTATTGAGCCTATTTAATAAGCCTATTTAATAAGTCTATTTAATAAGCCTATTTAATAGGCCTATTTAATAAGTTTAAGTTGTTGAAATAAGCCTATTTAATAAGCCTATTTAATAGGCCTATTTAATAAGTCTACGTTGCTGAAATAAGCCTATTTAATAAGCCTAAGTTTCTGAATGAGCCTATTTAATAAGCCTAAGTTGCTGAAATAAGCCTATTAAATAAGCCTAAGTTGCTGAATAAAACCTATTAAATAAGCCTAAGTTGCTGAATAAGCCTATTTAATAAGCCTAAGTTGCTGAAATAAGCCCATTTAATAAGCCTATTAAATAAGCCTAAGTTGCTGAAATAAGCCTATTTAATAAGCCTATTTAATAAGCCTATTTAATAGGCCTATTTAATAAGTCTAAGTTGCTGAAATAAGCCTATTTAATACGCCTATTTAATAGGCCTATTTAATAAGTCTAAGTTGCTGAAATAAGCCTATTTAATAAGCCTATTTAATAGGCATATTTAATAAGTCTAAGTTGCTGAAATAAGCCTATTTAATAAGCCTAAGTTTCTGAATGAGCCTATTTAATAAGCCTAAGTTGCTGAAATAAGCCTATTTAATAAGCCTAAGTTGCTGAATAAGCCTATTTAATAAGCCTAAGTTGCTGAAATAAGCCTATTTAATAAGTTTAAGTTGCTGAAATAAGGCTATTTAATAAGCCTAAGTTGCTGAAATAAGCCTATTTAATAAGCCTAAGTTGCTGAAATAAAGCTATTTAATAAGTCTAAGTTGCTGAAATAAGCCTATTTAATAAGACTAAGTTGCTGAAATAAGTATATTTAATAAGCATAAGTTGCTGAAATAAACCTATTTAATGAGTCTAAGTTGCTGAAATAAGGCTATTTAATAAGTCTAAGTTGCTGAAATAAGCCTTTTTAATCAGCGTAAGTTGCTGAAATAAGTCTATTTAATAATCCCAAGTTGCTGAAATAAGCCTACTTAATTAGGCTATTTAATAAGCCTAAGTTGCTGAAATAAGCCTATTTAATAAGCGTAAGTTGCTGAAATAACGCTATTTAATAAGTCTAAGTTGCTGAAATAAGCCTATTTAATAAGCCTAAGTTGCTGAAATAAGCCCATTTAATAAGCCTATTTAATAAGCCTAAGTTGCTGAAATAAGCCTATTTAATAAGCCTATTTAATAAGCCTATTTAATAGGCCTATTTAATAAGTCTAAGTTGCTGAAATAAGCCTATTTAATACGCCTATTTAATAGGCCTATTTAATGAGTCTAAGTTGCTGAAATAAGCCTATTTAATAAGCCTAAGTTGCTGAATGAGCCTATTTAATTTGCCTAAGTTGCTGAAATAAGCCTATTTAATAAGCCTAAGTTGCTGAATAAGCCTATTTAATAAGTCTAAGTTGCTGAAATAAGCCTATTTAATAAGGCTATTTAATAAGCCTAAGTTGATGAATAAGCCTATTTAATAAGTCTAAGTTGCTGAAATAAGGCTATTTAATAAGCCTAAGTTGCTGAAATAAGGCTATTTAATAAGTTTAAGTTGCTGAAATAAGCCTATTTAATGAGCCTAAGTTGCTGAAATAAGCCTATTTAATAAGGCTATTTAATGAGCCTCAGTTGCTGAAATAAGCCTATTTAATAAGCCTAAGTTTCTGAACTAAGCCTATTTAAAAAGGTATATTTAATAAGTCTAAGTTGCTGAAATAAACCTATTTAAAAATGCTATTTAATAAGCCTAAGTTTCTGAAATAAACATGTTTAATAAGGCTATTTAATAAGCATAAGTTGCTGAAATAAGCTTATTTAATAAGCCTAAGTTGCTGAAATAAGCCTATTTAATAAGTCTATTTAATAAGCCTATTTAATAAGCCTATTTAATAAGCCTATTTATTGAGCCTATTTAATAAGCCTATTTAATAAGCCTATTTATTGAGCCTATTTAATAAGCCTATTTAATAAGCCTATTTATAGAGCCTATTTAATAAGTCTATTTAATAAGCCTATTTAATAAGCCTATTTAATAAGCCTATTTATTGAGCCTATTTAATAAGCCTAATTGATAAGTATTTAATGAGCCTATTTAATACGTCTATTTAATAAGCCTATTTAATAGGCCTATTCAATAAGTCTAAGTTGCAGAAATAAGCCTATTTAATAAGCCTATTTAATAGGCGTATTTAATAAGTCTAATTTGCTCAAATAAGCCTATTTAATAAGCCTAAGTTTCTGAATGAGCCTATTTAATAAGCCTAAGTTGTTGAAATAAGCCTATTTAATAAGCCTAAGTTGCTGAATAAGCCTATTTAATAAGCCTAAGTTGCTGAAATAAGCCTATTTAATAAGTTTAAGTTGCTGAAATAAGGCTATTTAATAAGCCTAAGTTGCTGAAATAAGCCTATTTAATAAGCCTAAGTTGCTGAAATAAAGCTATTTAATAAGTCTAAGTTGCTGAAATAAGCCTATTTAATAAGCCTAAGTTGCTGAAATAAGTATATTTAATAAGCATAAGTTGCTGAAATAAACCTATTTAATGAGTCTAAGTTGCTGAAATAAAGCTATTTAATAAGTCTAAGTTGCTGAAATAAGCATTTTTAATCAGCGTAAGTTGCTGAAATAAGTCTATTTAATAATCCCAAGTTGCTGAAATAAGCCTACTTAATTAGGCTATTTAATAAGCCTAAGTTGCTGAAATAAGCCAATTTAATAAGCGTAAGTTGCTGAAATAAGGATATTTAATAAGTCTAAGTTGCTGAAATAAGCCTATTTAATAAGCCTAAGTTGCTGAAATAAGCCCATTTATTAAGCCTATTAAATAAGCCTAAGTTGCTGAAATAAGCCTATTTAATAAGCCTATTTAATAAGCCTATTTAATAGACCTATTTAATAAGTCTAAGTTGCTGAAATAAGCCTATTTAATAAGCCTATTTAATAGGCCTATTTAATAAGTCTAAGTTGCTGAAAGAAGCCTATTTAATAAGCCTAAGTTGCTGAATGAGCCTATTTAATAAGCCTATGTTGCTGAAATAAGCCTATTTAATAAGCCTAAGTTGCTGAATAAGCCTATTTAATATGCCTAAGTTGCTGAATAAACCTATTTAATAAGTCTAAGTTGCTGAAATAATCCTATTTAATAAGGCTATTTAATGAGCCTAAGTTGCTGAATAAGCCTATTTAATAAGTCTAAGTTGCTGAAATAAGGCTATTTAATAAGCCTACGTTGCTGAAATAAGGCTATTTAATAAGTTTAAGTTGCTGAAATAAGCCTATTTAATAAGCCTACATTGCTGAAATAAGCCTATTTAAAAAGGTATATTTAATAAGTCTAAGTTGCTGAAATAAACCTATTTAAAAATGCTATTTAATAAGCCTAAGTTGCTGAAATAAGCCTATTTAATAAGGCTATTTAATAAGCATAAGTTGCTGAAATAAGCTTATTTAATAAGCCTAAGTTGCTGAAATAAGGCTATTTAATAAGGCTATTTAATAAGTCTATTTAATAAGCCTATTTAATAAGTATTTAATGCGCCTATTTAATAAGCCTATTTATTGAGCCTATTTAATAAGCCTATTTATTGAGCCTATTTAATAAGCCTATTTAATAAGTCTATTTAATAAGCCTATTTAATAGGCCTATTTAATAAGTTTAAGTTGCTGAAATAAGCCTATTTAATAAGCCTATTTAATAGGCCTATTTAATAAGTTTACGTTGCTGAAATAAGCCTATTTAATAAGCCTAAGTTTCTGAATGAGCCTATTTAATAAGCCTAAGTTGCTGAAAAAAACCTATTAAATAAGCCTAAGTTGCTGAATAAGCCTATTTAATAAGCCTAAGTTGCTGAAATAAGCCCATTTAATAAGCCTATTAAATAAGCCTAAGTTGCTGAAATAAGCCTATTTAATAAGCCTATTTAATAAGCCTATTTAATAGGCCTATTTAATAAGTCTAAGTTGCTGAAATAAGCCTATTTAATAAGCCTATTTAATAGGCCTATTTAATAAGTCTAAGTTGCTGAAATAAGCCTATTTAATAAGCCTAAGTTCCTGAATGAGCCTATTTAATAAGCCTATGTTGCTGAAATAAGCCTATTTAATAAGCCTAAGTTGCTGAATAAGCCTATTTAATAAGCCTAAGTTGCTGAATAAGCCTATTTAATAAGTCTAAGTTGCTGAAATAAGGCTATTTAATAAGCCTACGTTGCTGAAATAAGGCTATTTAATAAGTTTAAGTTGCTGAAATAAGCCTATTTAATAAGCCTACATTGCTGAAATAAGCCTATTTAATAAGGCAATTTAATGAGCCTAAGTTGCTGAAATAAGCCTATTTAATAAGCCTAAGTTTCTGAACTAAGCCTATTTAAAAAGGTATATTTAATAAGTCTAAGTTGCTGAAATAAACCTATTTAAAAATGCTATTTAATAAGCCTAAGTTGCTGAAATAAGCCTATTTAATAAGGCTATTTAATAAGCATAAGTTGCTGAATAAGCCTATTTAATAAGCCTAAGTTGCTGAATAAACCTATTTAATAAGTCTAAGTTGCTGAAATGAGCCTATTTAATAAGGCTATTTAATAAGCCTAAGTTGCTGAATAAGCCTATTTAATAAGTCTAAGTTGCTGAAATAAGCCAATTTAATAAGCGTAAGTTGATGAAATAAGGATATTTAATAATTCTAAGTTGCTGAAATAAGCCTATTTAATAAGCCTAAGTTGCTTAAATAAGCCCATTTATTAAGCCTATTAAATAAGCCTAAGTTGCTGAAATAAGCCTATTTAATAAGCCTATTTAATAAGCCTATTTAATAGACCTATTTAATAAGTCTAAGTTGCTGAAATAAGCCTATTTAATAAGCCTATTTAATAGGCCTATTTAATAAGTCTAAGTTGCTGAAAGAAGCCTATTTAATAAGCCTAAGTTGCTGAATGAGCCTATTTAATAAGCCTATGTTGCTGAAATAAGCCTATTTAATAAGCCTAAGTTGCTGAATAAGCCTATTTAATATGCCTAAGTTGCTGAATAAACCTATTTAATAAGTCTAAGTTGCTGAAATAATCCTATTTAATAAGGCTATTTAATGAGCCTAAGTTGCTGAATAAGCCTATTTAATAAGTCTAAGTTGCTGAAATAAGGCTATTTAATAAGCCTACGTTGCTGAAATAAGGCTATTTAATAAGTTTAAGTTGCTGAAATAAGCCTATTTAATAAGCCTACATTGCTGAAATAAGCCTATTTAAAAAGGTATATTTAATAAGTCTAAGTTGCTGAAATAAACCTATTTAAAAATGCTATTTAATAAGCCTAAGTTGCTGAAATAAGCCTATTTAATAAGGCTATTTAATAAGCATACGTTGCTGAAATAAGCTTATTTAATAAGCCTAAGTTGCTGAAATAAGGCTATTTAATAAGGCTATTTAATAAGTCTATTTAATAAGCCTATTTAATAAGTATTTAATGCGCCTATTTAATAAGCCTATTTATTGAGCCTATTTAATAAGCCTATTTATTGAGCCTATTTAATAAGCCTATTTAATAAGTCTATTTAATAAGCCTATTTAATAGGCCTATTTAATAAGTTTAAGTTGCTGAAATAAGCCTATTTAATAAGCCTATTTAATAGGCCTATTTAATAAGTTTACGTTGCTGAAATAAGCCTATTTAATAAGCCTAAGTTTCTGAATGAGCCTATTTAATAAGCCTAAGTTGCTGAAATAAGCCTATTAAATAAGCCTAAGTTGCTGAAAAAAACCTATTAAATAAGCCTAAGTTGCTGAATAAGCCTATTTAATAAGCCTAAGTTGCTGAAATAAGCCCATTTAATAAGCCTATTAAATAAGCCTAAGTTGCTGAAATAAGCCTATTTAATAAGCCTATTTAATAAGCCTATTTAATAGGCCTATTTAATAAGTCTAAGTTGCTGAAATAAGCCTATTTAATAAGCCTATTTAATAAGCCTATTTAATAGGCCTATTTAATAAGTCTAAGTTGCTGAAATAAGCCTATTTAATAAGCCTATTTAATAGGCCTATTTAATAAGTCTAAGTTGCTGAAATAAGCCTATTTAATAAGCCTAAGTTCCTGAATGAGCCTATTTAATAAGCCTATGTTGCTGAAATAAGCCTATTTAATAAGCCTAAGTTGCTGAATAAGCCTATTTAATAAGCCTAAGTTGCTGAATAAACCTATTTAATAAGTCTAAGTTGCTGAAATAAGCCTATTTAATAAGGCTATTTAATAAGCCTAAGTTGCTGAATAAGCCTATTTAATAAGTCTAAGTTGCTGAAATAAGGCTATTTAATAAGCCTACGTTGCTGAAATAAGGCTATTTAATAAGTTTAAGTTGCTGAAATAAGCCTATTTAATAAGCCTACATTGCTGAAATAAGCCTATTTAATAAGGCAATTTAATGAGCCTAAGTTGCTGAAATAAGCCTATTTAATAAGCCTAAGTTTCTGAACTAAGCCTATTTAAAAAGGTATATTTAATAAGTCTAAGTTGCTGAAATAAACCTATTTAAAAATGCTATTTAATAAGCCTAAGTTGCTGAAATAAGCCTATTTAATAAGGCTATTTAATAAGCATAAGTTGCTGAATAAGCCTATTTAATAAGCCTAAGTTGCTGAATAAACCTATTTAATAAGTCTAAGTTGCTGAAATGAGCCTATTTAATAAGGCTATTTAATAAGCCTAAGTTGCTGAATAAGCCTATTTAATAAGTCTAAGTTGCTGAAATAAGCCAATTTAATAAGCGTAAGTTGCTGAAATAAGGATATTTAATAAGTCTAAGTTGCTGAAATAAGCCTATTTAATAAGCCTAAGTTGCTGAAATAAGCCCATTTATTAAGCCTATTAAATAAGCCTAAGTTGCTGAAATAAGCCTATTTAATAAGCCTATTTAATAAGCCTATTTAATAGACCTATTTAATAAGTCTAAGTTGCTGAAATAAGCCTATTTAATAAGCCTATTTAATAGGCCTATTTAATAAGTCTAAGTTGCTGAAAGAAGCCTATTTAATAAGCCTAAGTTGCTGAATGAGCCTATTTAATAAGCCTATGTTGCTGAAATAAGCCTATTTAATAAGCCTAAGTTGCTGAATAAGCCTATTTAATATGCCTAAGTTGCTGAATAAACCTATTTAATAAGTCTAAGTTGCTGAAATAATCCTATTTAATAAGGCTATTTAATGAGCCTAAGTTGCTGAATAAGCCTATTTAATAAGTCTAAGTTGCTGAAATAAGGCTATTTAATAAGCCTACGTTGCTGAAATAAGGCTATTTAATAAGTTTAAGTTGCTGAAATAAGCCTATTTAATAAGCCTACATTGCTGAAATAAGCCTATTTAAAAAGGTATATTTAATAAGTCTAAGTTGCTGAAATAAACCTATTTAAAAATGCTATTTAATAAGCCTAAGTTGCTGAAATAAGCCTATTTAATAAGGCTATTTAATAAGCATAAGTTGCTGAAATAAGCTTATTTAATAAGCCTAAGTTGCTGAAATAAGGCTATTTAATAAGGCTATTTAATAAGTCTATTTAATAAGCCTATTTAATAAGTATTTAATGCGCCTATTTAATAAGCCTATTTATTGAGCCTATTTAATAAGCCTATTTATTGAGCCTATTTAATAAGCCTATTTAATAAGTCTATTTAATAAGCCTATTTAATAGGCCTATTTAATAAGTTTAAGTTGCTGAAATAAGCCTATTTAATAAGCCTATTTAATAGGCCTATTTAATAAGTTTACGTTGCTGAAATAAGCCTATTTAATAAGCCTAAGTTTCTGAATGAGCCTATTTAATAAGCCTAAGTTGCTGAAATAAGCCTATTAAATAAGCCTAAGTTGCTGAAAAAAACCTATTAAATAAGCCTAAGTTGCTGAATAAGCCTATTTAATAAGCCTAAGTTGCTGAAATAAGCCCATTTAATAAGCCTATTAAATAAGCCTAAGTTGCTGAAATAAGCCTATTTAATAAGCCTATTTAATAAGCCTATTTAATAGGCCTATTTAATAAGTCTAAGTTGCTGAAATAAGCCTATTTAATAAGCCTATTTAATAGGCCTATTTAATAAGTCTAAGTTGCTGAAATAAGCCTATTTAATAAGCCTAAGTTCCTGAATGAGCCTATTTAATAAGCCTATGTTGCTGAAATAAGCCTATTTAATAAGCCTAAGTTGCTGAATAAGCCTATTTAATAAGCCTAAGTTGCTGAATAAACCTATTTAATAAGTCTAAGTTGCTGAAATAAGCCTATTTAATAAGGCTATTTAATAAGCCTAAGTTGCTGAATAAGCCTATTTAATAAGTCTAAGTTGCTGAAATAAGGCTATTTAATAAGCCTACGTTGCTGAAATAAGGCTATTTAATAAGTTTAAGTTGCTGAAATAAGCCTATTTAATAAGCCTACATTGCTGAAATAAGCCTATTTAATAAGGCAATTTAATGAGCCTAAGTTGCTGAAATAAGCCTATTTAATAAGCCTAAGTTTCTGAACTATGCCTATTTAAAAAGGTATATTTAATAAGTCTAAGTTGCTGAAATAAACCTATTTAAAAATGCTATTTAATAAGCCTAAGTTGCTGAAATAAGCCTATTTAATAAGGCTATTTAATAAGCATAAGTTGCTGAATAAGCCTATTTAATAAGCCTAAGTTGCTGAATAAACCTATTTAATAAGTCTAAGTTGCTGAAATGAGCCTATTTAATAAGGCTATTTAATAAGCCTAAGTTGCTGAATAAGCCTATTTAATAAGTCTAAGTTGCTGAAATAAGGCTATTTAATAAGCCTAAGTTGCTGAAATAAGGCTATTTAATAAGTTGCTGAAATAAGCCTATTTAATAAGCCTAAGTTGCTGAAATAAGCCTATTTAATAAGGTTATTTAATGAGCCTCAGTTGCTGAAATAAGCCTATTTAATAAGCCTAAGTTTCTGAACTAAGCCTATTTAAAAAGGTATATTTAATAAGTCTAAGTTGCTGAAATAAACCTGTTTAATAAGGCTATTTAATAAGCATAAGTTGCTGAAATAAGCTTATTTAATAAGCCTAAGTTGCTGAAATAAGCCTATTTAATAAGTCTATTTAATAAGCCTATTTAATAAGCCTATTTAATAAGCCTATTTATTGAGCCTATTTAATAAGCCTATTTAATAAGCCTATTTATTGAGCCTATTTAATAAGCCTATTTAATAAGCCTATTTATTGAGCCTATTTAATAAGTCTATTTAATAAGCCTATTTAATAAGCCTATTTAATAAGCCTATTTATTGAGCCTATTTAATAAGCCTAATTAATAAGTATTTAATGAGCCTATTTAATAAGTCTATTTAATAAGCCTATTTAATAGGCCTATTTAATAAGTCTAAGTTGCAGAAATAAGCCTATTTAATAAGCCTATTTAATAGGCCTATTTAATAAGTCTAATTTGCTGAAATAAGCCTATTTAATAAGCCTAAGTTTCTGAATGAGCCTATTTAATAAGCCTAAGTTGCTGAAATAAGCCTATTTAATAAGCCTAAGTTGCTGAATAAGCCTATTTAATAAGCCTAAGTTGCTGAAATAAGCCTATTTAATAAGTTTAAGTTGCTGAAATAAGGCTATTTAATAAGCCTAAGTTGCTGAAATAAGCCTATTTAATAAGCCTAAGTTGCTGAAATAAAGCTATTTAATAAGTCTAAGTTGCTGAAATAAGCCTATTTAATAAGCCTAAGTTGCTGAAATAAGTATATTTAATAAGCATAAGTTGCTGAAATAAACCTATTTAATGAGTCTAAGTTGCTGAAATAAGGCTATTTAATAAGTCTAAGTTGCTGAAATAAGCATTTTTAATGAGCGTAAGTTGCTGAAATAAGTCTATTTAATAATCCCAAGTTGCTGAAATAAGCCTACTTAATTAGGCTATTTAATAAGCCTAAGTTGCTGAAATAAGCCAATTTAATAAGCGTAAGTTGCTGAAATAAGGATATTTAATAAGTCTAAGTTGCTGAAATAAGCCTATTTAATAAGCCTAAGTTGCTGAAATAAGCCCATTTAATAAGCCTATTAAATAAGCCTAAGTTACTGAAATAAGCCTATTTAATAAGCCTATTTAATAAGCCTATTTAATAGACCTATTTAATAAGTCTAAGTTGCTGAAATAAGCCTATTTAATAAGCCTATTTAATAGGCCTATTTAATAAGTCTAAGTTGCTGAAAGAAGCCTATTTAATAAGCCTAAGTTGCTGAATGAGCCTATTTAATAAGCCTATGTTGCTGAAATAAGCCTATTTAATAGGCCTAAGTTGCTGAATAAGCCTATTTAATAAGCCTAAGTTGCTGAATAAACCTATTTAATAAGTCTAAGTTGCTGAAATAAGCCTATTTAATAAGGCTATTTAATGAGCCTAAGTTGCTGAATAAGCCTATTTAATAAGTCTAAGTTGCTGAAATAAGGCTATTTAATAAGCCTACATTGCTGAAATAAGGCTATTTAATAAGTTTAAGTTGCTGAAATAAGCCTATTTAATAAGCCTAAGTTTCTGAACTAAGCCTATTTAAAAAGGTATATTTAATAAGTCTAAGTTGCTGAAATAAACCTATTTAAAAATGCTATTTAATAAGCCTAAGTTGCTGAAATAAGCCTATTTAATAAGGCTATTTAATAAGCATAAGTTGCTGAAATAAGCTTATTTAATAAGCCTAAGTTGCTGAAATAAGCCTATTTAATAAGGCTATTTAATAAGTCTATTTAATAAGCCTATTTAATAAGTATTTAATGCGCCTATTTAATAAGCCTATTTATTGAGCCTATTTAATAAGCCTATTTATTGAGCCTATTTAATAAGCCTATTTATTGAGCCTATTTAATAAGCCTATTTATTGAGCCTATTTAATAAGCCTATTTAATAAGTCTATTTAATAAGCCTATTTAATAGGCCTATTTAATAAGTTTAAGTTGCTGAAATAAGCCTATTTAATAAGCCTAAGTTTCTGAATGAGCCTATTTAATAAGCCTAAGTTGCTGAAATAAGCCTATTAAATAAGCCTAAGTTGCTGAAAAAAAACTATTAAATATGCCTAAGTTGCTGAATAAGCCTATTTAATAAGCCTAAGTTGCTGAAATAAGCCCATTTAATAAGCCTATTAAATAAGCCTAAGTTGCTGAAATAAGCCTATTTAATAAGCCTATTTAATAAGCCTATTTAATAGGCCTATTTAATAAGTCTAAGTTGCTGAAATAAGCCTATTTAATAAGCCTATTTAATAGGCCTATTTAATAAGTCTAAGTTGCTGAAATAAGCCTATTTAATAAGCCTAAGTTGCTGAATGAGCCTATTTAATAAGCCTATGTTGCTGAAATAAGCCTATTTAATAAGCCTAAGTTGCTGAATAAGCCTATTTAATAAGCCTAAGTTGCTGAATAAACCTATTTAATAAGTCTAAGTTGCTGAAATAAGCCTATTTAATTAGGCTATTTAATAAGCCTAAGTTGCTGAATAAGCCTATTTAATAAGTCTAAGTTGCTGAAATAAGGCTATTTAATAAGCCTACGTTGCTGAAATAAGGCTATTTAATAAGTTTAAGTTGCTGAAATAAGCCTATTTAATAAGCCTACATTGCTGAAATAAGCCTATTTAATAAGCCTATTTAATAGGCCTTTTTAATAAGTCTAAGTTGCTGAAAGAAGCCTATTTAATAAGCCTAAGTTGCTGAATGAGCCTATTTAATAAGCCTATGTTGCTGAAATAAGCCTATTTAATAAGCCTAAGTTGCTGAATAAGCCTATTTAATAAGCCTAAGTTGCTGAATAAACCTATTTAATAAGTCTAAGTTGCTGAAATAAGCCTATTTAATAAGGCTCTTTAATAAGCCTAAGTTGCTGAATAAGCCTATTTAATAAGTCTAAGTTTCTGAAATAAGGCTATTTAATAAGCCTACGTTGCTGAAATAAGGCTATTTAATAAGGTTAAGTTGCTGAAATAAGCCTATTTAATAAGCCTACATTGCTGAAATAAGCCTATTTAATAAGGCAATTTAATGAGCCTAAGTTGCTGAAATAAGCCTATTTAATAAGCCTAAGTTTCTGAACTAAGCCTATTTAAAAAGGTATATTTAATAAGTCTAAGTTGCTGAAATAAACCTATTTAAAAATGCTATTTAATAAGCCTAAGTTGCTGAAATAAGCCTATTTAATAAGGCTATTTAATAAGCATAAGTTGCTGAATAAGCCTATTTAATAAGCCTAAGTTGCTGAATAAACCTATTTAATAAGTCTAAGTTGCTGAAATGAGCCTATTTAATAAGGCTATTTAATAAGCCTAAGTTGCTGAATTAGCCTATTTAATAAGTCTAAGTTGCTGAAATAAGGCTATTTAATAAGCCTAAGTTGCTGAAATAAGGCTATTTAATAAGTTTAAGTTGCTGAAATAAGCCTATTTAATAAGCCTAAGTTGCTGAAATAAGCCTATTTAATAAGGCTATTTAATGAGCCTCAGTTGCTGAAATAAGCCTATTTAATAAGCCTAAGTTTCTGAACTAAGCCTATTTAAAAAGGTATATTTAATAAGTCTAAGTTGCTGAAATAAACCTATTTAAAAATGCTATTTAATATGCCTAAGTTGCTGAAATAAACCTGTTTAATAAGGCTATTTAATAAGCATAAGTTGCTGAAATAAGCTTATTTAATAAGCCTAAGTTGCTGAAATAAGCCTATTTAATAAGTCTATTTAATAAGCCTATTTAATAAGCCTATTTAATAAGCCTATTTATTGAGCCTATTTAATAAGCCTATTTAATAAGCCTATTTATTGAGCCTATTTAATAAGCCTATTTAATAAGCCTATTTATTGAGCCTATTTAATAAGTCTATTTAATAAGCCTATTTAATAAGCCTATTTAATAAGCCTATTTATTGAGCCTATTTAATAAGCCTAATTAATAAGTATTTAATGAGCCTATTTAATAAGTCTATTTAATAAGCCTATTTAATAGGCCTATTTAATAAGTCTAAGTTGCAGAAATAAGCCTATTTAATAAGCCTATTTAATAGGCCTATTTAATAAGTCTAATTTGCTGAAATAAGCCTATTTAATAAGCCTAAGTTTCTGAATGAGCCTATTTAATAAGCCTACGTTGCTGAAATAAGCCTATTTAATAAGCCTAAGTTGCTGAATAAGCCTATTTAATAAGCCTAAGTTGCTGAATAAACCTATTTAATAAGTCTAAGTTGCTGAAATAAGCCTATTTAATAAGGCTATTTAATAAGCCTAAGTTGCTGAATAAGCCTATTTAATAAGCCTAAGTTGCTGAATAAACCTATTTAATAAGTCTAAGTTGCTGAAATAAGCCTATTTAATTAGGCTATTTAATAAGCCTAAGTTGCTGAATAAGCCTATTTAATAAGTCTAAGTTGCTGAAATAAGGCTATTTAATAAGCCTACGTTGCTGAAATAAGGCTATTTAATAAGTTTAAGTTGCTGAAATAAGCCTATTTAATAAGCCTACATTGCTGAAATAAGCCTATTTAATAAGCCTATTTAATAGGCCTATTTAATAAGTCTAAGTTGCTGAAAGAAGCCTATTTAATAAGCCTAAGTTGCTGAATGAGCCTATTTAATAAGCCTATGTTGCTGAAATAAGCCTATTTAATAAGCCTAAGTTGCTGAATAAGCCTATTTAATAAGCCTAAGTTGCTGAATAAACCTATTTAATAAGTCTAAGTTGCTGAAATAAGCCTATTTAATAAGGCTATTTAATAAGCCTAAGTTGCTGAATAAGCCTATTTAATAAGTCTAAGTTTCTGAAATAAGGCTATTTAATAAGCCTACGTTGCTGAAATAAGGCTATTTAATAAGGTTAAGTTGCTGAAATAAGCCTATTTAATAAGCCTACATTGCTGAAATAAGCCTATTTAATAAGGCAATTTAATGAGCCTAAGTTGCTGAAATAAGCCTATTTAATAAGCCTAAGTTTCTGAACTAAGCCTATTTAAAAAGGTATATTTAATAAGTCTAAGTTGCTGAAATAAACCTATTTAAAAATGCTATTTAATAAGCCTAAGTTGCTGAAATAAGCCTATTTAATAAGGCTATTTAATAAGCATAAGTTGCTGAATAAGCCTATTTAATAAGCCTAAGTTGCTGAATAAACCTATTTAATAAGTCTAAGTTGCTGAAATGAGCCTATTTAATAAGGCTATTTAATAAGCCTAAGTTGCTGAATAAGCCTATTTAATAAGTCTAAGTTGCTGAAATAAGGCTATTTAATAAGCCTAAGTTGCTGAAATAAGGCTATTTAATAAGTTTAAGTTGCTGAAATAAGCCTATTTAATAAGCCTAAGTTGCTGAAATAAGCCTATTTAATAAGGCTATTTAATGAGCCTCAGTTGCTGAAATAAGCCTATTTAATAAGCCTAAGTTTCTGAACTAAGCCTATTTAAAAAGGTATATTTAATAAGTCTAAGTTGCTGAAATAAACCTATTTAAAAATGCTATTTAATATGCCTAAGTTGCTGAAATAAACCTGTTTAATAAGGCTATTTAATAAGCATAAGTTGCTGAAATAAGCTTATTTAATAAGCCTAAGTTGCTGAAATAAGCCTATTTAATAAGTCTATTTAATAAGCCTATTTAATAAGCCTATTTAATAAGCCTATTTATTGAGCCTATTTAATAAGCCTATTTAATAAGCCTATTTATTGAGCCTATTTAATAAGCCTATTTAATAAGCCTATTTATTGAGCCTATTTAATAAGTCTATTTAATAAGCCTATTTAATAAGCCTATTTAATAAGCCTATTTATTGAGCCTATTTAATAAGCCTAATTAATAAGTATTTAATGAGCCTATTTAATAAGTCTATTTAATAAGCCTATTTAATAGGCCTATTTAATAAGTCTAAGTTGCAGAAATAAGCCTATTTAATAAGCCTATTTAATAGGCCTATTTAATAAGTCTAATTTGCTGAAATAAGCCTATTTAATAAGCCTAAGTTTCTGAATGAGCCTATTTAATAAGCCTACGTTGCTGAAATAAGCCTATTTAATAAGCCTAAGTTGCTGAATAAGCCTATTTAATAAGCCTAAGTTGCTGAATAAACCTATTTAATAAGTCTAAGTTGCTGAAATAAGCCTATTTAATAAGGCTATTTAATAAGCCTAAGTTGCTGAATAAGCCTATTTAATAAGCCTAAGTTGCTGAATAAACCTATTTAATAAGTCTAAGTTGCTGAAATAAGCCTATTTAATTAGGCTATTTAATAAGCCTAAGTTGCTGAATAAGCCTATTTAATAAGTCTAAGTTGCTGAAATAAGGCTATTTAATAAGCCTACGTTGCTGAAATAAGGCTATTTAATAAGTTTAAGTTGCTGAAATAAGCCTATTTAATAAGCCTACATTGCTGAAATAAGCCTATTTAATAAGCCTATTTAATAGGCCTATTTAATAAGTCTAAGTTGCTGAAAGAAGCCTATTTAATAAGCCTAAGTTGCTGAATGAGCCTATTTAATAAGCCTATGATGCTGAAATAAGCCTATTTAATAAGCCTAAGTTGCTGAATAAGCCTATTTAATAAGCCTAAGTTGCTGAATAAACCTATTTAATAAGTCTAAGTTGCTGAAATAAGCCTATTTAATAAGGCTATTTAATAAGCCTAAGTTGCTGAATAAGCCTATTTAATAAGTCTAAGTTTCTGAAATAAGGCTATTTAATAAGCCTACGTTGCTGAAATAAGGCTATTTAATAAGGTTAAGTTGCTGAAATAAGCCTATTTAATAAGCCTACATTGCTGAAATAAGCCTATTTAATAAGGCAATTTAATGAGCCTAAGTTGCTGAAATAAGCCTATTTAATAAGCCTAAGTTTCTGAACTAAGCCTATTTAAAAAAGTATATTTAATAAGTCTAAGTTGCTGAAATAAACCTATTTAAAAATGCTATTTAATAAGCCTAAGTTGCTGAAATAAGCCTATTTAATAAGGCTATTTAATAAGCATAAGTTGCTGAATAAGCCTATTTAATAAGCCTAAGTTGCTGAATAAACCTATTTAATAAGTCTAAGTTGCTGAAATGAGCCTATTTAATAAGGCTATTTAATAAGCCTAAGTTGCTGAATAAGCCTATTTAATAAGTCTAAGTTGCTGAAATAAGGCTATTTAATAAGCCTAAGTTGCTGAAATAAGGCTATTTAATAAGTTGCTGAAATAAGCCTATTTAATAAGCCTAAGTTGCTGAAATAAGCCTATTTAATAAGGTTATTTAATGAGCCTCAGTTGCTGAAATAAGCCTATTTAATAAGCCTAAGTTTCTGAACTAAGCCTATTTAAAAAGGTATATTTAATAAGTCTAAGTTGCTGAAATAAACCTATTTAAAAATGCTATTTAATATGCCTAAGTTGCTGAAATAAACCTGTTTAATAAGGCTATTTAATAAGCATAAGTTGCTGAAATAAGCTTATTTAATAAGCCTAAGTTGCTGAAATAAGCCTATTTAATAAGTCTATTTAATAAGCCTATTTAATAAGCCTATTTAATAAGCCTATTTATTGAGCCTATTTAATAAGCCTATTTAATAAGCCTATTTATTGAGCCTATTTAATAAGCCTATTTAATAAGCCTATTTATTGAGCCTATTTAATAAGTCTATTTAATAAGCCTATTTAATAAGCCTATTTAATAAGCCTATTTATTGAGCCTATTTAATAAGCCTAATTAATAAGTATTTAATGAGCCTATTTAATAAGTCTATTTAATAAGCCTATTTAATAGGCCTATTTAATAAGTCTAAGTTGCAGAAATAAGCCTATTTAATAAGCCTATTTAATAGGCCTATTTAATAAGTCTAATTTGCTGAAATAAGCCTATTTAATAAGCCTAAGTTTCTGAATGAGCCTATTTAATAAGCCTAAGTTGCTGAAATAAGCCTATTTAATAAGCCTAAGTTGCTGAATAAGCCTATTTAATAAGCCTAAGTTGCTGAAATAAGCCTATTTAATAAGTTTAAGTTGCTGAAATAAGGCTATTTAATAAGCCTAAGTTGCTGAAATAAGCCTATTTAATAAGCCTAAGTTGCTGAAATAAAGCTATTTAATAAGTCTAAGTTGCTGAAATAAGCCTATTTAATAAGCCTAAGTTGCTGAAATAAGTATATTTAATAAGCATAAGTTGCTGAAATAAACCTATTTAATGAGTCTAAGTTGCTGAAATAAGGCTATTTAATAAGTCTAAGTTGCTGAAATAAGCATTTTTAATGAGCGTAAGTTGCTGAAATAAGTCTATTTAATAATCCCAAGTTGCTGAAATAAGCCTACTTAATTAGGCTATTTAATAAGCCTAAGTTGCTGAAATAAGCCAATTTAATAAGCGTAAGTTGCTGAAATAAGGATATTTAATAAGTCTAAGTTGCTGAAATAAGCCTATTTAATAAGCCTAAGTTGCTGAAATAAGCCCATTTAATAAGCCTATTAAATAAGCCTAAGTTGCTGAAATAAGCCTATTTAATAAGCCTATTTAATAAGCCTATTTAATAGACCTATTTAATAAGTCTAAGTTGCTGAAATAAGCCTATTTAATAAGCCTATTTAATAGGCCTATTTAATAAGTCTAAGTTGCTGAAAGAAGCCTATTTAATAAGCCTAAGTTGCTGAATGAGCCTATTTAATAAGCCTATGTTGCTGAAATAAGCCTATTTAATAGGCCTAAGTTGCTGAATAAGCCTATTTAATAAGCTTAAGTTGCTGAATAAACCTATTTAATAAGTCTAAGTTGCTGAAATAAGCCTATTTAATAAGGCTATTTAATGAGCCTAAGTTGCTGAATAAGCCTATTTAATAAGTCTAAGTTGCTGAAATAAGGCTATTTAATAAGCCTACATTGCTGAAATAAGGCTATTTAATAAGTTTAAGTTGCTGAAATAAGCCTATTTAATAAGCCTAAGTTTCTGAACTAAGCCTATTTAATAAGGCTATTTAATAAGCATAAGTTGCTGAAATAAGCTTATTTAATAAGCCTAAGTTGCTGAAATAAGCCTATTTAATAAGGCTATTTAATAAGTCTATTTAATAAGCCTATTTAATAAGTATTTAATGCGCCTATTTAATAAGCCTATTTATTGAGCCTATTTAATAAGCCTATTTATTGAGCCTATTTAATAAGCCTATTTATTGAGCCTATTTAATAAGCCTATTTATTGAGCCTATTTAATAAGCCTATTTAATAAGTCTATTTAATAAGCCTATTTAATAGGCCTATTTAATAAGTTTAAGTTGCTGAAATAAGCCTATTTAATAAGCCTAAGTTTCTGAATGAGCCTATTTAATAAGCCTAAGTTGCTGAAATAAGCCTATTAAATAAGCCTAAGTTGCTGAAAAAAAACTATTAAATAAGCCTAAGTTGCTGAATAAGCCTATTTAATAAGCCTAAGTTGCTGAAATAAGCCCATTTAATAAGCCTATTAAATAAGCCTAAGTTGCTGAAATAAGCCTATTTAATAAGCCTATTTAATAAGCCTATTTAATAGGCCTATTTAATAAGTCTAAGTTGCTGAAATAAGCCTATTTAATAAGCCTATTTAATAGGCCTATTTAATAAGTCTAAGTTGCTGAAATAAGCCTATTTAATAAGCCTAAGTTGCTGAATGAGCCTATTTAATAAGCCTATGTTGCTGAAATAAGCCTATTTAATAAGCCTAAGTTGCTGAATAAGCCTATTTAATAAGCCTAAGTTGCTGAATAAACCTATTTAATAAGTCTAAGTTGCTGAAATAAGCCTATTTAATTAGGCTATTTAATAAGCCTAAGTTGCTGAATAAGCCTATTTAATAAGTCTAAGTTGCTGAAATAAGGCTATTTAATAAGCCTACGTTGCTGAAATAAGGCTATTTAATAAGTTTAAGTTGCTGAAATAAGCCTATTTAATAAGCCTACATTGCTGAAATAAGCCTATTTAATAAGCCTATTTAATAGGCCTTTTTAATAAGTCTAAGTTGCTGAAAGAAGCCTATTTAATAAGCCTAAGTTGCTGAATGAGCCTATTAAATAAGCCTATGTTGCTGAAATAAGCCTATTTAATAAGCCTAAGTTGCTGAATAAGCCTATTTAATAAGCCTAAGTTGCTGAATAAACCTATTTAATAAGTCTAAGTTGCTGAAATAAGCCTATTTAATAAGGCTCTTTAATAAGCCTAAGTTGCTGAATAAGCCTATTTAATAAGTCTAAGTTTCTGAAATAAGGCTATTTAATAAGCCTACGTTGCTGAAATAAGGCTATTTAATAAGGTTAAGTTGCTGAAATAAGCCTATTTAATAAGCCTACATTGCTGAAATAAGCCTATTTAATAAGGCAATTTAATGAGCCTAAGTTGCTGAAATAAGCCTATTTAATAAGCCTAAGTTTCTGAACTAAGCCTATTTAAAAAGGTATATTTAATAAGTCTAAGTTGCTGAAATAAACCTATTTAAAAATGCTATTTAATAAGCCTAAGTTGCTGAAATAAGCCTATTTAATAAGGCTATTTAATAAGCATAAGTTGCTGAATAAGCCTATTTAATAAGCCTAAGTTGCTGAATAAACCTATTTAATAAGTCTAAGTTGCTGAAATGAGCCTATTTAATAAGGCTATTTAATAAGCCTAAGTTGCTGAATTAGCCTATTTAATAAGTCTAAGTTGCTGAAATAAGGCTATTTAATAAGCCTAAGTTGCTGAAATAAGGCTATTTAATAAGTTTAAGTTGCTGAAATAAGCCTATTTAATAAGCCTAAGTTGCTGAAATAAGCCTATTTAATAAGGCTATTTAATGAGCCTCAGTTGCTGAAATAAGCCTATTTAATAAGCCTAAGTTTCTGAACTAAGCCTATTTAAAAAGGTATATTTAATAAGTCTAAGTTGCTGAAATAAACCTATTTAAAAATGCTATTTAATATGCCTAAGTTGCTGAAATAAACCTGTTTAATAAGGCTATTTAATAAGCATAAGTTGCTGAAATAAGCTTATTTAATAAGCCTAAGTTGCTGAAATAAGCCTATTTAATAAGTCTATTTAATAAGCCTATTTAATAAGCCTATTTAATAAGCCTATTTATTGAGCCTATTTAATAAGCCTATTTAATAAGCCTATTTATTGAGCCTATTTAATAAGCCTATTTAATAAGCCTATTTATTGAGCCTATTTAATAAGTCTATTTAATAAGCCTATTTAATAAGCCTATTTAATAAGCCTATTTATTGAGCCTATTTAATAAGCCTAATTAATAAGTATTTAATGAGCCTATTTAATAAGTCTATTTAATAAGCCTATTTAATAGGCCTATTTAATAAGTCTAAGTTGCAGAAATAAGCCTATTTAATAAGCCTATTTAATAGGCCTATTTAATAAGTCTAATTTGCTGAAATAAGCCTATTTAATAAGCCTAAGTTTCTGAATGAGCCTATTTAATAAGCCTACGTTGCTGAAATAAGCCTATTTAATAAGCCTAAGTTGCTGAATAAGCCTATTTAATAAGCCTAAGTTGCTGAATAAACCTATTTAATAAGTCTAAGTTGCTGAAATAAGCCTATTTAATAAGGCTATTTAATAAGCCTAAGTTGCTGAATAAGCCTATTTAATAAGCCTAAGTTGCTGAATAAACCTATTTAATAAGTCTAAGTTGCTGAAATAAGCCTATTTAATTAGGCTATTTAATAAGCCTAAGTTGCTGAATAAGCCTATTTAATAAGTCTAAGTTGCTGAAATAAGGCTATTTAATAAGCCTACGTTGCTGAAATAAGGCTATTTAATAAGTTTAAGTTGCTGAAATAAGCCTATTTAATAAGCCTACATTGCTGAAATAAGCCTATTTAATAAGCCTATTTAATAGGCCTATTTAATAAGTCTAAGTTGCTGAAAGAAGCCTATTTAATAAGCCTAAGTTGCTGAATGAGCCTATTTAATAAGCCTATGTTGCTGAAATAAGCCTATTTAATAAGCCTAAGTTGCTGAATAAGCCTATTTAATAAGCCTAAGTTGCTGAATAAACCTATTTAATAAGTCTAAGTTGCTGAAATAAGCCTATTTAATAAGGCTATTTAATAAGCCTAAGTTGCTGAATAAGCCTATTTAATAAGTCTAAGTTTCTGAAATAAGGCTATTTAATAAGCCTACGTTGCTGAAATAAGGCTATTTAATAAGGTTAAGTTGCTGAAATAAGCCTATTTAATAAGCCTACATTGCTGAAATAAGCCTATTTAATAAGGCAATTTAATGAGCCTAAGTTGCTGAAATAAGCCTATTTAATAAGCCTAAGTTTCTGAACTAAGCCTATTTAAAAAGGTATATTTAATAAGTCTAAGTTGCTGAAATAAACCTATTTAAAAATGCTATTTAATAAGCCTAAGTTGCTGAAATAAGCCTATTTAATAAGGCTATTTAATAAGCATAAGTTGCTGAATAAGCCTATTTAATAAGCCTAAGTTGCTGAATAAACCTATTTAATAAGTCTAAGTTGCTGAAATGAGCCTATTTAATAAGGCTATTTAATAAGCCTAAGTTGCTGAATAAGCCTATTTAATAAGTCTAAGTTGCTGAAATAAGGCTATTTAATAAGCCTAAGTTGCTGAAATAAGGCTATTTAATAAGTTTAAGTTGCTGAAATAAGCCTATTTAATAAGCCTAAGTTGCTGAAATAAGCCTATTTAATAAGGCTATTTAATGAGCCTCAGTTGCTGAAATAAGCCTATTTAATAAGCCTAAGTTTCTGAACTAAGCCTATTTAAAAAGGTATATTTAATAAGTCTAAGTTGCTGAAATAAACCTATTTAAAAATGCTATTTAATATGCCTAAGTTGCTGAAATAAACCTGTTTAATAAGGCTATTTAATAAGCATAAGTTGCTGAAATAAGCTTATTTAATAAGCCTAAGTTGCTGAAATAAGCCTATTTAATAAGTCTATTTAATAAGCCTATTTAATAAGCCTATTTAATAAGCCTATTTATTGAGCCTATTTAATAAGCCTATTTAATAAGCCTATTTATTGAGCCTATTTAATAAGCATATTTAATAAGCCTATTTATTGAGCCTATTTAATAAGTCTATTTAATAAGCCTATTTAATAAGCCTATTTAATAAGCCTATTTATTGAGCCTATTTAATAAGCCTAATTAATAAGTATTTAATGAGCCTATTTAATAAGTCTATTTAATAAGCCTATTTAATAGGCCTATTTAATAAGTCTAAGTTGCAGAAATAAGCCTATTTAATAAGCCTATTTAATAGGCCTATTTAATAAGTCTAATTTGCTGAAATAAGCCTATTTAATAAGCCTAAGTTTCTGAATGAGCCTATTTAATAAGCCTACGTTGCTGAAATAAGCCTATTTAATAAGCCTAAGTTGCTGAATAAGCCTATTTAATAAGCCTAAGTTGCTGAATAAACCTATTTAATAAGTCTAAGTTGCTGAAATAAGCCTATTTAATAAGGCTATTTAATAAGCCTAAGTTGCTGAATAAGCCTATTTAATTAGGCTATTTAATAAGCCTAAGTTGCTGAATAAGCCTATTTAATAAGTCTAAGTTGCTGAAATAAGGCTATTTAATAAGCCTACGTTGCTGAAATAAGGCTATTTAATAAGTTTAAGTTGCTGAAATAAGCCTATTTAATAAGCCTACATTGCTGAAATAAGCCTATTTAATAAGCCTATTTAATAGGCCTATTTAATAAGTCTAAGTTGCTGAAAGAAGCCTATTTAATAAGCCTAAGTTGCTGAATGAGCCTATTTAATAAGCCTATGTTGCTGAAATAAGCCTATTTAATAAGCCTAAGTTGCTGAATAAGCCTATTTAATAAGCCTAAGTTGCTGAATAAACCTATTTAATAAGTCTAAGTTGCTGAAATAAGCCTATTTAATAAGGCTATTTAATAAGCCTAAGTTGCTGAATAAGCCTATTTAATAAGTCTAAGTTTCTGAAATAAGGCTATTTAATAAGCCTACGTTGCTGAAATAAGGCTATTTAATAAGGTTAAGTTGCTGAAATAAGCCTATTTAATAAGCCTACATTGCTGAAATAAGCCTATTTAATAAGGCAATTTAATGAGCCTAAGTTGCTGAAATAAGCCTATTTAATAAGCCTAAGTTTCTGAACTAAGCCTATTTAAAAAAGTATATTTAATAAGTCTAAGTTGCTGAAATAAACCTATTTAAAAATGCTATTTAATAAGCCTAAGTTGCTGAAATAAGCCTATTTAATAAGGCTATTTAATAAGCATAAGTTGCTGAATAAGCCTATTTAATAAGCCTAAGTTGCTGAATAAACCTATTTAATAAGTCTAAGTTGCTGAAATGAGCCTATTTAATAAGGCTATTTAATAAGCCTAAGTTGCTGAATAAGCCTATTTAATAAGTCTAAGTTGCTGAAATAAGGCTATTTAATAAGCCTAAGTTGCTGAAATAAGGCTATTTAATAAGTTTAAGTTGCTGAAATAAGCCTATTTAATAAGCCTAAGTTGCTGAAATAAGCCTATTTAATAAGGCTATTTAATGAGCCTCAGTTGCTGAAATAAGCCTATTTAATAAGCCTAAGTTTCTGAACTAAGCCTATTTAAAAAGGTATATTTAATAAGTCTAAGTTGCTGAAATAAACCTATTTAAAAATGCTATTTAATATGCCTAAGTTGCTGAAATAAACCTGTTTAATAAGGCTATTTAATAAGCATAAGTTGCTGAAATAAGCTTATTTAATAAGCCTAAGTTGCTGAAATAAGCCTATTTAATAAGTCTATTTAATAAGCCTATTTAATAAGCCTATTTAATAAGCCTATTTATTGAGCCTATTTAATAAGCCTATTTAATAAGCCTATTTATTGAGCCTATTTAATAAGCGTATTTAATAAGCCTATTTATTGAGCCTATTTAATAAGTCTATTTAATAAGCCTATTTAATAAGCCTATTTAATAAGCCTATTTATTGAGCCTATTTAATAAGCCTAATTAATAAGTATTTAATGAGCCTATTTAATAAGTCTATTTAATAAGCCTATTTAATAGGCCTATTTAATAAGTCTAAGTTGCAGAAATAAGCCTATTTAATAAGCCTATTTAATAGGCCTATTTAATAAGTCTAATTTGCTGAAATAAGCCTATTTAATAAGCCTAAGTTTCTGAATGAGCCTATTTAATAAGCCTAAGTTGCTGAAATAAGCCTATTTAATAAGCCTAAGTTGCTGAATAAGCCTATTTAATAAGCCTAAGTTGCTGAATAAACCTATTTAATAAGTCTAAGTTGCTGAAATAAGGCCATTTAATAAGCCTAAGTTGCTGAAATAAGCCTATTTAATAAGCCTAAGTTGCTGAAATAAGTATATTTAATAAGCATAAGTTGCTGAAATAAACCTATTTAATGAGTCTAAGTTGCTGAAATAAGGCTATTTAATAAGTCTAAGTTGCTGAAATAAGCATTTTTAATCAGCGTAAGTTGCTGAAATAAGTCTATTTAATAATCCCAAGTTGCTGAAATAAGCCTACTTAATTAGGCTATTTAATAAGCCTAAGTTGCTGAAATAAGCCAATTTAATAAGCGTAAGTTGCTGAAATAAGGATATTTAATAAGTCTAAGTTGCTGAAATAAGCCTATTTAATAAGCCTAAGTTGCTGAAATAAGCCCATTTAATAAGCCTATTAAATAAGCCTAAGTTGCTGAAATAAGCCTATTTAATAAGCCTATTTAATAAGCCTATTTAATAGACCTATTTAATAAGTCTAAGTTGCTGAAATAAGCCTATTTAATAAGCCTATTTAATAGGCCTATTTAATAAGTCTAAGTTGCTGAAAGAAGCCTATTTAATAAGCCTAAGTTGCTGAATGAGCCTATTTAATAAGCCTATGTTGCTGAAATAAGCCTATTTAATAAGCCTAAGTTGATGAAATAAGCCTATTTAATAAGCCTAAGTTGCTGAATAAACCTATTTAATAAGTCTAAGTTGCTGAAATAAGCCTATTTAATAAGGCTATTTAATGAGCCTAAGTTGCTGAATAAGCCTATTTAATAAGTCTAAGTTGCTGAAATAAGGCTATTTAATAAGCCTATGTTGCTGAAATAAGGCTATTTAATAAGTTTAAGTTGCTGAAATAAGCCTATTTAATAAGCCTACATTGCTGAAATAAGCCTATGTAATAAGGCTATTTAATGAGCCTAAGTTGCTGAAATAAGCCTATTTAATAAGCCTAAGTTTCTGAACTAAGCCTATTTAAAAAGGTATATTTAATAAGTCTAAGTTGCTGAAATAAACCTATTTAAAAATGCTATTTAATAAGCCTAAGTTGCTGAAATAAGCCTATTTAATAAGGCTATTCAATAAGCATAAGTTGCTGAAATAAGCTTATTTAATAAGCCTAAGTTGCTGAAATAAGCCTATTTAATAAGGCTATTTAATAAGTCTATTTAATAAGCCTATTTAATAAGTATTTAATGCGCCTATTTAATAAGCCTATTTATTGAGCCTATTTAATAAGCCTATTTATTGAGCCTATTTAATAAGCCTATTTATTGAGCCTATTTAATAAGCCTATTTATTGAGCCTATTTAATAAGCCTATTTAATAAGTCTATTTAATAAGCCTATTTAATAGGCCTATTTAATAAGTTTAAGTTGCTGAAATAAGCCTATTTAATAAGCCTATTTAATAGGCCTATTTAATAAGTCTACGTTGCTGAAATAAGCCTATTAAATAAGCCTGAGTTGCTGAAAAAAACCTATTAAATAAGCCTAAGTTGCTGAATAAGCCTATTTAATAAGCCTAAGTTGCTGAAATAAGCCCATTTAATAAGCCTATTTAATAAGCCTATTTAATAGGCCTATTTAATAAGTCTAAGTTGCTGAAATAAGCCTATTTAATAAGCCTATTTAATAGGCCTATTTAATAAGTCTAAGTTGCTGAAATAAGCCTATTTAAAAAGCCTAAGTTGCTGAATGAGCCTATTTAATAAGCCTATGTTGCTGAAATAAGCCTTTTTAATAAGCCTAAGTTGCTGAATAAGCCTATTTAATAAGCCTAAGTTGCTGAATAAACCTATTTAATAAGTCTAAGTTGCTGAAATAAGCCTATTTAATTAGGCTATTTAATAAGCCTAAGTTGCTGAATAAGCCTATTTAATAAGTCTAAGTTGCTGAAATAAGGCTATTTAATAAGCCTACGTTGCTGAAATAAGGCTATTTAATAAGTTTAAGTTGCTGAAATAAGCCTATTTAATAAGCCTACATTGCTGAAATAAGCCTATTTAATAAGCCTATTTAATAGGCCTATTTAATAAGTCTAAGTTGCTGAAAGAAGCCTATTTAATAAGCCTAAGTTGCTGAATGAGCCTATTTAATAAGCCTATGTTGCTGAAATAAGCCTATTTAATAAGCCTAAGTTGCTGAATAAGCCTATTTAATAAGCCTAAGTTGCTGAATAAACCTATTTAATAAGTCTAAGTTGCTGAAATAAGCCTATTTAATAAGGCTATTTAATGAGCCTAAGTTGCTGAATAAGCCTATTTAATAAGTCTAAGTTGCTGAAATAAGGCTATTTAATAAGCCTACGTTGCTGAAATAAGGCTATTTAATAAGTTTAAGTTGCTGAAATAAGCCTATTTAATAAGCCTACATTGCTGAAATAAGCCTATTTAATAAGGCTATTTAATGAGCCTAAGTTGCTGAAATAAGCCTATTTAATAAGCCTAAGTTTCTGAACTAAGCCTATTTAAAAAGGTATATTTAATAAGTCTAAGTTGCTGAAATAAACCTATTTAATAAGCCTAAGTTGCTGAAATAAGCCTATTTAATAAGGCTATTTAATAAGCATAAGTTGCTGAAATAAGCTTATTTAATAAGCCTAAGTTGCTGAAATAAGCCTATTTAATAAGGCTATTTAATAAGTCTATTTAATAAGCCTATTTAATAAGTATTTAATGCGCCTATTTAATAAGCCTATTTATTGAGCCTATTTAATAAGCCTATTTATTGAGCCTATTTAATAAGCCTATTTATTGTGCCTATTTAATAAGCCTATTTATTGAGCCTATTTAATAAGCCTATTTAATAAGTCTATTTAATAAGCCTATTTAATAGGCCTATTTAATAAGTTTAAGTTGTTGAAATAAGCCTATTTAATAAGCCTATTTAATAGGCCTATTTAATAAGTCTACGTTGCTGAAATAAGCCTATTTAATAAGCCTAAGTTTCTGAATGAGCCTATTTAATAAGCCTAAGTTGCTGAAATAAGCCTATTAAATAAGCCTAAGTTGCTGAATAAAACCTATTAAATAAGCCTAAGTTGCTGAATAAGCCTATTTAATAAGCCTAAGTTGCTGAAATAAGCCCATTTAATAAGCCTATTAAATAAGCCTAAGTTGCTGAAATAAGCCTATTTAATAAGCCTATTTAATAAGCCTATTTAATAGGCCTATTTAATAAGTCTAAGTTGCTGAAATAAGCCTATTTAATAAGCCTATTTAATAGGCCTTTTTAATAAGTCTAAGTTGCTGAAATAAGCCTATTTAATAAGCCTAAGTTGCTGAATGAGCCTATTTAATAAGCCTATGTTGCTGAAAAAAGCCTATTTAATAAGCCTAAGTTGCTGAATAAGCCTATTTAATAAGCCTAAGTTGCTGAATAAACCTATTTAATAAGTCTAAGTTGCTGAAATAAGCCTATTTAATAAGGCTATTTAATAAGCCTAAGTTGCTGAATAAGCCTATTTAATAAGTCTAAGTTGCTGAAATAAGGCTATTTAATAAGCCTACGTTGCTGAAATAAGGCTATTTAATAAGTTTAAGTTGCTGAAATAAGCCTATTTAATAAGCCTACATTGCTGAAATAAGCCTATTTAATAAGGCTATTTAATGAGCCTAAATTGCTGAAATAAACCTATTTAAAAATGCTATTTAATAAGCCTAAGTTGCTGAAATAAGCCTATTTAATAAGGCTATTTAATAAGCATAAGTTGCTGAAATAAGCTTATTTAATAAGCCTAAGTTGCTGAAATAAGCCTATTTAATAAGGCTATTTAATAAGTCTATTTAATAAGCCTATTTAATAAGTATTTAATGCGCCTATTTAATAGGCCTATTTATTGAGCCTATTTAATAAGCCTATTTATTGAGCCTATTTAATAAGCCTATTTATTGAGCCTATTTAATAAGCCTATTTATTGAGCCTATTTAATAAGCCTATTTAATAAGTCTATTTAATAAGCCTATTTAATAGGCCTATTTAATAAGTTTAAGTTGCTGAAATAAGCCTATTTAATATACCTATTTAATAGGCCTATTTAATAAGTCTAAGTTGCTGAAATAAGCCTATTTAATAAGCCTAAGTTTCTGAATGAGCCTATTTAATAAGCCTAAGTTGCTGAAATAAGCCTATTAAATAAGCCTAAGTTGCTGAAAAAAACCTATTAAATAAGCCTAAGTTGCTGAATAAGCCTATTTAATAAGCCTAAGTTGCTGAATAAACCTATTTAATAAGTCTAAGTTGCTGAAATAAGCATATTTAATAAGGCTATTTAATAAGTCTAAGTTGCTGAAATGAACCTATTTAAAATGCTATTTAATAAGCCTAAGTTGCTGAAATAAACCTGCTTAATAAGGCTATTTAATAAAAATAAGTTGCTGAAATAAGCTTATTTAATAAGCCTAAGTTGCTGAAATAAGCCTATTTAATAAGCCTATTTATTGAGCCTATTTAATAAGCCTATTTATTGTGCCTATTTAATACACCTATTTATTGAGCCTATTTAATAAGCCTATTTATTGAGCCTATTTAATAAGCCTATTTAATAAGTCTATTTAATAAACCTATTTAATAAGCCTATTTAATAAACCTATTTATTGAGCCTATTTCATAAGCCTATTTAATAAGCCTATTTATTGAGCCTATTTAATAAGTCTATTTAATAAGCCTATTTAATAAGTATTTAATGCGCCTATTTAATAAGCCTATTTATTGAGCCTATTTAATAAGCCTATTTATTGAGCCTATTTAATAAGCCTATTTATTGAGCCTATTTAATAAGCCTATTTATTGAGCCTATTTAATAAGCCTATTTAATAAGTCTATTTAATAAGCCTATTTAATAGGCCTATTTAATAAGTCTAAGTTGCTGAAATAAGCCTATTTAATAAGCCTATTTAATAGGCCTATTTAATAAGTCTAAGTTGCTGAAATAAGCCTCTTTAATAAGCCTATTTAATAGGCCTATTTAATAAGTCTAAGTTGCTGAAATAAGCCTCTTTAATAAGCCTAAGTTTCTGAATGAGCCTATTTAATAAGCCTAAGTTGCTGAAATAAGCCTATTAAATAAGCCCAAGTTGCTGAAAAAAGCCTATTAAATAAGCCTAAGTTGCTGAATAAGCCTATTTAATAAGTCTAAGTTGCTGAAATAAGCATATTTAATAAGGCTATTTAATAAGTCTAAGTTGCTGAAATAAACCTATTTAAAAATGCTATTTAATAAGCCTAAGTTGCTGAAATAAACCTGCTTAATAAGGCTATTTAATAAAAATAAATTGCTGAAATAAGCTTATTTAATAAGCCTAAGTTGCTGAAATAAGCCTATTTAATAAGGCTCTTTAATAAGTCTAAGTTGCTGAAATAAACCTATTTAATAAGCCTAAGTTGCTAAAATAAGCCTATTTAATGAGGCTATTTAATAAGTCTATTTAATGAGCCTATTTAATAAGCCTATTTATTGAGCCTATTTAATAAGCCTATTTATTGAGCCTATTTAATAAGCCTATTTATTGAGCCTATTTAATAAGCCTATTTATTGAGCCTATTTAATAAGCCTATTTAATAAGTCTATTTAATAAACCTATTTAATAAGCCTTTTTAATAAGCCTATTTATTGAGCCTATTTCATAAGCCTATTTAATAAGCCTATTTATTGAGCCTATTTAATAAGTCTATTTAATAAGCCTATTTAATAAGCCTAATTAATAAGTATTTAATGAGTCTATTTAATAAGTCTATTTAATAAGCCTATTTAATAGGCCTATTTAATAAGTCTAAGTTGCTGAAATAAACCTATTTAAAAATGCTATTTAATAAGCCTAAGTTGCTGAAATAAGCCTATTTAATAAGGCTCTTTAATAAGTCTAAGTTGCTGAAATAAACCTATTTAATAAGCCTAACTTGCTAAAATAAGCCTATTTAATGAGGCTATTTAATAAGTCTATTTAATAAGCCTATTTAATAAGCCTATTTAGTAAGCCTATTTAATAAGCCTATTTAATAAGTCTATTTAATAAGTCTATTTAATAAGTATTTAATGAGCCTATTTAATAAGCCTATTTATTGAGCCTATTTAATAAGCCTATTTATTGAGCCGATTTAATAAGCCTATTTATTGAGCCTATTTAATAAGCCTATTTATTAAGTCTATTTAATAAACCTATTTAATAAGCCTTTTTAATAAGCCTATTTATTGAGCCTATTTCATAAGCCTATTTAATAAGCCTATTTATTGAGCCTATTTAATAAGTCTATTTAATAAGCCTATTTAATAAGCCTAATTAATAAGTATTTATTGAGCCTATTTCATAAGCCTATTTAATAAGCCTATTTATTGAGCCTATTTAATAAGTCTATTTAATAAGCCTATTTAATAAGTATTTAATGCGCCTATTTAATAAGCCTATTTATTGAGCCTATTTAATAAGCCTATTTATTGAGCCTATTTAATAAGCCTATTTATTGAGCCTATTTAATAAGCCTATTTATTGAGCCTATTTAATAAGCCTATTTAATAAGTCTATTTAATAAGCCTATTTAATAGGCCTATTTAATAAGTCTAAGTTGCTGAAATAAGCCTATTTAATAAGCCTATTTAATAGGCCTATTTAATAAGTCTAAGTTGCTGAAATAAGCCTCTTTAATAAGCCTAAGTTTCTGAATGAGCCTATTTAATAAGCCTAAGTTGCTGAAATAAGCCTATTAAATAAGCCCAAGTTGCTGAAAAAAGCCTATTAAATAAGCCTAAGTTGCTGAATAAGCCTATTTAATAAGTCTAAGTTGCTGAAATAAGCATATTTAATAAGGCTATTTAATAAGTCTAAGTTGCTGAAATAAACCTATTTAAAAATGCTATTTAATATGCCTAAGTTGCTGAAATAAGCCTATTTAATAAGGCTCTTTAATAAGTCTAAGTTGCTGAAATAAACCTATTTAATAAGCCTAAGTTGCTAAAATAAGCCTATTTAATGAGGCTATTTAATAAGTCTATTTAATAAGCCTATTTAATAAGCCTATTTAGTAAGCCTATTTAAGAAGCCTATTTAATAAGTCTATTTAATAAGTCTATTTAATAAGTATTTAATGAGCCTATTTAATAAGCCTATTTATTGAGCCTATTTAATAAGCCTATTTATTGAGCCTATTTAATAAGCCTATTTATTGAGCCTATTTAATAAGCCTATTTATTGAGCCTATTTAATAAGCCTATTAAATAAGTCTATTTAATAAACCTATTTAATAAGCCTTTTTAATAAGCCTATTTATTGAGCCTATTTCATAAGCCTATTTAATAAGCCTATTTATTGAGCCTATTTAATAAGTCTATTTAATAAGCCTATTTAATAAGCCTAATTAATAAGTATTTAATGAGTCTATTTAATAAGTCTATTTAATAAGCCTATTTAATAGGCCTATTTAATAAGTCTAAGTTGCTGAAATAAGCCTATTTAATAAGCCTATTTAATAGGCCTATTTAATAAGTCTAAGTTGCTGAAATAGGCCTATTTAATAAGCCTAAGTTTCTGAATGAGCCTATTTAATAAGCCTAAGTTGCTGAAATAAGCCTATTTAATAAGCCTAAGTTGCTGAATAAGCCTATTTAATAAGCCTAAGTTGCTGAAATAAGCCTATTTAATAAGTTTAAGTTGCTGAAATAAGGCTATTTAATAAGCCTAAGTTGCTGAAATAAGCCTATTTAATAAGCCTAAGTTGCTGAAATAAGCCTATTTAATAAGCCTAAATTGCTGAAATAAGTATATTTAATAAGCATAAGTTGCTGAAATAAACCTATTTAATGAGTCTAAGTTGCTTAAATAAGGCTATTTAATAAGTCTAAGTTGCTGAAATACGCCTTTTCAATCAGTGTAAGTTGCTGAAATAAGTCTATTTAATAAGTCTAAGTTGCTGAAATAAGCCTATTTAATAAGCCTAAGTTGCTGAAATAAGCCCATTTAATAAGCATATTTAATAAGCCTAAGTTGCTGAAATAAGCCTATTTAATAAGCCTATTTAATAAGCCTATTTAATAGGCCTATTTAATAAGTCTAAGTTGCTGAAATAAGCCTATTTAATAAGCCTATTTAATAGGCCTATTTAATAAGTCTAAGTTGCTGAAATAAGCCTATTTAATAAGCCTAAGTTGCTGAATGAGCCTATTTAATTTGCCTAAGTTGCTGAAATAAGCCTATTTAATAAGCCTAAGTTGCTAAATAAGCCTATTTAATAAGCCTAAGTTGCAGAATCAACATATTTAATAAGTCTAAGTTGCTGAAATAAGCCTATTTAATAAGGCTAATTAATAAGCTTAAGTTGCTGAATAAGCCTATTTAATAAGTCTAAGTTGCTGAAATAAGGCTATTTAATAAGTTTAAGTTGCTGAAATAAGCCTATTTAATAAGCCTAAGTTGCTGAAATAAGCCTATTTAATAAGGCTATTTAATGAGCCTCAGTTGCTGAAATAAGCCTATTTAATAAGCCTAAGTTTCTGAACTAATCCTATTTAAAAAGGTATATTTAATAAGTCTAAGTTGCTGAAATAAACCTATTTAAGAATGCTATTTAATAAGCCTAAGTTGCTGAAATAAACCTGTTTAATAAGGCTATTTAATAAGCATAAGTTGCTGAAATAAGCTTATTTAATAAGCCTAAGTTGCTGAAATAAGCCTATTTAATAAGGCTATTTAATAAGTCTATTTAATAAGCCTATTTAATAAGCCTATTTAATAAGTCTATTTAATAAGCCTATTTAATAAGCCTATTTAATAAGCCTATTTATTGAGCCTATTTAATAAGCCTATTTAATAAGCCTATTTATTGAGCCTATTTAATAAGTCTATTTAATAAGCCTATTTAATAAGCCTAATTAATAAGTATTTAATGAGCCTATTTAATAAGTCTATTTAATAAGCCTATTTAATAGGCCTATTTAATAAGTCTAAGTTGCAGAAATAAGCCTATTTAATAAGCCTATTTAATAGGCCTATTTAATAAGTCTAAGTTGCTGAAATAAGCCTATTTAATAAGCCTAAGTTTCTGAATGAGCCTATTTAATAAGCCTAAGTTGCTGAAATAAGCCTATTTAATAAGCCTAAGTTGCTGAATAAGCCTATTTAATACGCCTAAGTTGCTGAAATAAGCCTATTTAAAAAGTTTAAGTTGCTGAAATAAGGCTATTTAATAAGCCTAAGTTGCTGAAATAAGCCTATTTAATAAGCCTAAGTTGCTGAAATAAAGCTATTTAATAAGTCTAAGTTGCTGAAATAAGCCTATTTAATAAGCCTAAGTTGCTGAAATAAGTATATTTAATAAGCATAAGTTGCTGAAATAAACCTATTTAATGAGTCTAAGTTGCTGAAATAAAGCTATTTAATAAGTCTAAGTTGCTGAAATAAGCATTTTTAATCAGCGTAAGTTGCTGAAATAAGTCTATTTAATAATCCCAAGTTGCTGAAATAAGCCTACTTAATTAGGCTATTTAATAAGCCTAAGTTGCTGAAATAAGCCTATTTAATAAGCGTAAGTTGCTGAAATAAGGCTATTTAATAAGTCTAAGTTGCTGAAATAAGCCTATTTAATAAGCCTAAGTTGCTGAAATAAGCCCATTTAATAAGCCTATTAAATAAGCCTAAGTTGCTGAAGTAAGCCTATTTAATAAGCCTATTTAATAAGCCTATTTAATAAGCCTATTAAATAAGCCTAAGTTGCTGAAATAAGCCTATTTATTGAGCCTATTTAATAAGTCTATTTAATAAGCCTATTTAATAAGTATTTAATGCGCCTATTTAATAAGCCTATTTATTGAGCCTATTTAATAAGCCTATTTATTGAGCCTATTTAATAAGCCTATTTATTGAGCCTATTTAATAAGCCTATTTATTGAGCCTATTTAATAAGCCTATTTAATATGTCTATTTAATAAGCCTATTTAATAGGCCTATTTAATAAGTCTAAGTTGCTGAAATAAGCCTATTTAATAAGCCTATTTAATAGGCCTATTTAATAAGTCTAAGTTGCTGAAATAAGCCTATTTAATAAGCCTAAGTTTCTGAATGAGCCTATTTAATAAGCCTAAGTTGCTGAAATAAGCCTATTAAATAAGCCTAAGTTGCTGATAAAAGCCTATTAAATAAGCCTAAGTTGCTGAATAAGCCTATTTAATAAGCCTAAGTTGCTGAATAAACCTATTTAATAAGTCTAAGTTGCTGAAATAAGTATATTTAATAAGGCTATTTAATAAGTCTAAGTTGCTGAAATAAACCTATTTAAAAATGCTATTTAATAAGCCTAAGTTGCTGAAATAAACCTGCTTAATAAGGCTATTTAATAAAAATAAGTTGCTGAAATAAGCTTATTTAATAAGCCTAAGTTGCTGAAATAAGCCTATTTAATAAGGCTCTTTAATAAGTCTAAGTTGCTGAAATAAACCTATTTAATAAGCCTAAGTTGCTAAAATAAGCCTATTTAATGAGGCTATTTAATAAGTCTATTTAATAAGCCTATTTAAAAGCCTATTTAATGAGCCTATTTAATAAGCCTATTTAATAAGTCTATTTAATAAGTCTATTTAATAAGTATTTAATGAGCCTATATAATAAGCCTATTTATTGAGCCTATTTAATAAGCCTATTTATTGAGCCTATTTAATAAGCCTATTTATTGAGCATATTTAATAAGCCTATTTATTGAGCCTATTTATTGAGCATATTTAATAAGCCTATTTAATAAGTCTATTTAATAAACCTATTTAATAAGCCTATTTAATAAGCCTATTTATTGAGCCTATTTCATAAGCCTATTTAATAAGCCTATTTATTGAGCCTATTTAATAAGTCTATTTAATAAGCCTATTTAATAAGCCTAATTAATAAGTATTTAATGAGCCTATTTAATAAGCCTATTTATTGAGCATATTTAATAAGCCTATTTATTGAGCCTATTTAATAAGCCTATTTAATAAGTCTATTTAATAAACCTATTTAATAGGCCTATTTAATAAGTCTAAGTTGCTGAAATAAGCCTATTTAATAAGCCTATTTAATAGGCCTATTTAATAAGTCTAAGTTGCTGAAATAAGCCTATTTAATAAGCCTAAGTTTCTGAATGAGCCTATTTAATAAGCCTAAGTTGCTGAAATAAGCCTATTTAATAAGCCTAAGTTGCTGAATAAGCCTATTTAATAAGCCTAAGTTGCTGAAATAAGCCTATTTAATAAGTTTAAGTTGCTGAAATAAGGCTATTTAATAAGCCTAAGTTGCTGAAATAAGCCTATTTAATAAGCCTAAGTTGCTGAAATAAAGCTATTTAATAAGTCTAAGTTGCTGAAATAAGGCTATTTAATAAGCCTAAGTTGCTGAAATAAGCCTATTTAATAAGCCTAAGTTGCTTAAATAAGGCTATTTAATAAGTCTAAGTTGCTGAAATAAGCCTTTTTAATCAGCGTAAGTTGCTGAAATAAGTCTATTTAATAAGTCTAAGTTGCTGAAATAAGCCTATTTAATAAGCCTAAGTTGCTGAAATAAGCCCATTTAATAAGCATATTTAATAAGCCTAAGTTGCTGAAATAAGCCTATTTAATAAGCCTATTTAATAAGCCTATTTAATAGGCCTATTTAATAAGTCTAAGTTGCTGAAATAAGCCTATTTAATAAGCCTATTTAATAGGCCTATTTAATAAGTCTAAGTTGCTGAAATTAGCCTATTTAATAAGCCTCAGTTGCTGAATGAGCCTATTTAATTTGCCTAAGTTGCTGAAATAAGCCTATTTAATAAGCCTAAGTTGCTGAATAAGCCTATTTAATAAGCCTAAGTTGCGGAATAAACCTATTTAATAAGTCTAAGTTGCTGAAATAAGCCTATTTAATAAGGCTATTTAATAAGCTTAAGTTGCTGAATAAGCCTATTTTATAAGTCTAAGTTGCTGAAATAAGGCTATTTAATAAGCCTAAGTTGCTGAAATAAGCCTATTTAATAAGCCTAAGTTTCTGAAATAAGCCTATTTAATAAGGCTATTTAATGAGCCTCAGTTGCTGAAATAAGCCTATTTAATAAGCCTAATTTCTGAACTAAGCCTATTTAAAAAGGTATATTTAATAAGTCTAAGTTGCTGAAATAAACCTATTTAAAAATGCTATTTAATAAGCCTAAGTTGCTGAAATAAACCTGTTTAATAAGGCTATTTAATAAGCATAAGTTGCTGAAATAAGCTTATTTAATAAGCCTAAGTTGCTGAAATAAGCCTATTTAATAAGGCTATTTAATAAGTCTATTTAATAAGCCTATTTAATAAGTATTTAATGCGCCTATTTAATAAGCCTATTTATTGAGCCTATTTAATAAGCCTATTTATTGAGCCTATTTAATAAGCCTATTTATTGAGCCTATTTAATAAGCCTATTTATTGAGCCTATTTAATAAGCCTATTTAATAAGTCTATTTAATAAGCCTATTTAATAAGCCTATTTAATAAGCCTATTTTTTGAGCCTATTTAATAAGCCTATTTAATAAGCCTATTTATTGAACCTATTTAATAAGTCTATTTAATAAGCCTATTTAATAAGCCTTTTTAATAAGCCTATTTATTGAGCCTATTTAATAAGTCTATTTAATAAGCCTATTTAATAAGCCTAATTAATAAGTATTTAATGAGTCTATTTAATAAGTCTATTTAATAAGCCTATTTAATAGGCCTATTTAATAAGTCTAAGTTGCTGAAATAAGCCTATTTAATAAGCCTATTTAATAGGCCTATTTAATAAGTCTAAGTTGCTGAAATAGGCCTATTTAATAAGCCTAAGTTTCTGAATGAGCCTATTTAATAAGCCTAAGTTGCTGAAATAAGCCTATTTAATAAGCCTAAGTTGCTGAATAAGCCTATTTAATAAGCCTAAGTTGCTGAAATAAGCCTATTTAATAAGTTTAAGTTGCTGAAATAAGGCTATTTAATAAGCCTAAGTTGCTGAAATAAGCCTATTTAATAAGCCTAAGTTGCTGAAATAAGCCTATTTAATAAGCCTAAATTGCTGAAATAAGTATATTTAATAAGCATAAGTTGCTGAAATAAACCTATTTAATGAGTCTAAGTTGCTTAAATAAGGCTATTTAATAAGTCTAAGTTGCTGAAATACGCCTTTTCAATCAGTGTAAGTTGCTGAAATAAGTCTATTTAATAAGTCTAAGTTGCTGAAATAAGCCTATTTAATAAGCCTAAGTTGCTGAAATAAGCCCATTTAATAAGCATATTTAATAAGCCTAAGTTGCTGAAATAAGCCTATTTAATAAGCCTATTTAATAAGCCTATTTAATAGGCCTATTTAATAAGTCTAAGTTGCTGAAATAAGCCTATTTAATAAGCCTATTTAATAGGCCTATTTAATAAGTCTAAGTTGCTGAAATAAGCCTATTTAATAAGCCTAAGTTGCTGAATGAGCCTATTTAATTTGCCTAAGTTGCTGAAATAAGCCTATTTAATAAGCCTAAGTTGCTAAATAAGCCTATTTAATAAGCCTAAGTTGCAGAATCAACATATTTAATAAGTCTAAGTTGCTGAAATAAGCCTATTTAATAAGGCTAATTAATAAGCTTAAGTTGCTGAATAAGCCTATTTAATAAGTCTAAGTTGCTGAAATAAGGCTATTTAATAAGTTTAAGTTGCTGAAATAAGCCTATTTAATAAGCCTAAGTTGCTGAAATAAGCCTATTTAATAAGGCTATTTAATGAGCCTCAGTTGCTGAAATAAGCCTATTTAATAAGCCTAAGTTTCTGAACTAATCCTATTTAAAAAGGTATATTTAATAAGTCTAAGTTGCTGAAATAAACCTATTTAAGAATGCTATTTAATAAGCCTAAGTTGCTGAAATAAACCTGTTTAATAAGGCTATTTAATAAGCATAAGTTGCTGAAATAAGCTTATTTAATAAGCCTAAGTTGCTGAAATAAGCCTATTTAATAAGGCTATTTAATAAGTATTTAATGCGCCTATTTAATAAGCCTATTTATTGAGCCTATTTAATCAGCCTATTTATTGAGCCTATTTAATAAGCCTATTAATTGAGCCTATTTAATAAGCCTATTTATTGAGCCTATTTAATAAGCCTATTTATTGAGCCTATTTAATAAGCCGATTTAATAAGTCTATTTAATAAGCCTAATTAATAAGCCGATTTAATAAGCCTATTTATTGAGCCTATTTAATAAGCCTATTTAATAAGCCGATTTATTGAGCCTATTTAATAAGTCTATTTAATAAGCCTATTTAATAACCCTATTTAATAAGTATTTAATGAGCCTATTTAATAAGTCTATTTAATAAGCCTATTTAATAGGCCTATTTATTAAGTCTAAGTCTATTTAATAAGCCTATTTAATAAGTCTATTTAATAAGTCTATTTAATAAGCCTATTTAATAAGTATTTAATGAGCCTATTTAATAAGTCTATTTAATAAGCCTATTTATTGAGCCTATTTAATAAGCCTATTTATTGAGCCTATTTAATAAGCATATTTATTGAGCCTATTTATTGAGCCTATTTAATAAGCTGATTTAATAAGTCTATTTAATAAGCCTATTTAATAAGCCTATTTAATAAGCCTATTTATTGAGCCTATTTCATAAGCCTATTTAATAAGCCTATTTATTGAGCCTATTTAATAAGTCTATTTAATAAGCCTATTTAATAAGCCTAATTAATAAGTATTTAATGAGCCTATTTAATAAGTCTATTTAATAAGCCTATTTAATAGGCCTATTTAATAAGTCTAAGTTGCTGAAATAAGCCTATTTAATAAGCCTATTTAATAGGCCTATTTAATAAGTCTAAGTTGCTGAAATAAGCCTATTTAATAAGCCTAAGTTGCTGAATAAGCCTATTTAATAAGCCTAAGTTGCTGAATAAACCTATTTAATAAGTCTAAGTTGCTGAAATAAGCCTATTTAATATGGCTATTTAATAAGCCTAAGTTGCTGAAATAAGCCTATTTCATAAGGCTATTTAATGAGCCTAAGTTGCTGAAATAAGACTATTTAATAAGCCTAAGTTTCTGAACTAAGCCTATTTAAAAAGGTATATTTAATAAGTCTAAGTTGCTGAAATAAACCTATTTAAAAATGCTATTTAATAAGCCTAAGTTGCTGAAATAAACCTGTTTAATAAGGCTATTTAATAAGCATAAGTTGCTGAAATAAGCTTATTTAATAAGCCTAAGTTGCTGAAATAAGCCTATTTAATAAGGCTCTTTAATAAGTCTAAGTTGCTGAAATAAACCTATTTAATAAGCCTAAGTTGCTAAAATAAGCCTATTTCATGAGGCTATTTAATAAGTCTATTTAATAAGTCTATTTAATAAGTCTATTTAATAAGCCTATTTAATAAGCCTATTTAATAAGCCTAATTAATACACCTATTTAATAAACATATTTAATGAGTATTTAATGAGCCTATTTAATAAGTCTATTTAATAAGCCTTTTTAATAAGACTATTTAATAAGTCTATTTAATAAGCCTATTTAATAAGTATTTAATAAGCCTATTTAATAAGCCTATTTATTGAGCCTATTTAATAAGCCTATTTATTGAGCCTATTTAATAAGCATATTTATTGAGCCTATTTAATAAGCCTATTTATTGAGCCTATTTAATAAGTCTATTTAATAAGTCTATTTAATAAGTCTATTTAATAAGCCTATTTAATAAGCCTATTTAATAAGCCTAATTAATACACCTATTTTATAAACATATTTAATAAGTATTTAATGAGCCTATTTAATAAGTCTATTTAATAAGCCTTTTTAATAAGACTATTTAATAAGTCTATTTAATAAGACTATTTAAAAAGTCTATTTCATAAGTCTATTTAATAAGCCTATTAAATAAGAATTTAATGAGCCTATTTAATAAGCCTATTTATTGAGCCTATTTAATAAGCCTATTTAATACGGCTATTTAATAAGCCTAAGTTGCTGAAATAAGCCTATTTCATAAGGCTATTTAATGAGCCTAAGTTGCTGAAATAAGCTTATTAAATAAGCCTAAGTTGCTGAATAAGCCTATTTAATAAGCCTAAGTTGCTGAATAAACCTATTTAATAAGTCTAAGTTGCTGAAATAAGCATATTTAATAAGGCTATTTAATAAGCCTAAGTTGCTGAATAAGCCTATTTAATAAGACTATTTAATGAGCCTAATTTGCTGAAATAAGACTATTTAATAAGCCTAAGTTTCTGAACTAAGCCTATTTTAAAAGGTATATTTAATAAGTCTAAGTTGCTGAAATAAACCTATTTAAAAATGCTATTTAATAAGCCTAAGTTGCTGAAATAAACCTGTTTAATAAGGCTATTTAATAAGAATAAGTTGCTGAAATAAGCTTATTTAATAAGCCTAAGTTGCTGAAATAAGCCTATTTAATAAGGCTCTTTAATAAGTCTAAGTTGCTGAAATAAACCTATTTAATAAGCCTAAGTTGCTAAAATAAGCCTATTTAATGAGGCTATTTAATACGTCTATTTAATAAGCCTATTTATTAAGCCTATTTAATAAGCTTATTTAATAAGCCTATTTAATGAGTCTATTTAATAAGTCTATTTAATAAGTATTTAATGAGCCTATTTAATAAGCCTATTTATTGAGCCTATTTAATAAGCCTATTTATTGAGCCTATTTAATAAGCCTATTTATTGAGCCTATTTAATAAGCCTATTTATTGAGCCTATTTAATAAGTCTATTTAATAAGTCTATTTAATAAGTCTATTTAATAAGCCTATTTAATAAGCCTATTTAATAAGCCTAATTAATACACCTATTTAATAAACATATTTAATAAGTATTTAATGAGCCTATTTAATAAGTCTATTTAATAAGCCTATTTAATAAGCCTATTTAATAAGTATTTAATGAGCCTATTTAATAAGTCTATTTAATAAGCCTATTTAATAGGACTATTTAATAAGTCTAAGTTGCTGAAATAAGCCTATTTAATAAGCCTATTTAATAGGCCTATTTAATAAGTCTAAGTTGCTGAAATAAGCCTATTTAATAAGCCTAAGTTGCTGAATAAGCCTATTTAATAAGCCTAAGTTGCTGAATAAACCTATTTAATAAGTCTAAGTTGCTGAAATAAGCCTATTTAATACGGCTATTTAATAAGCCTAAGTTGCTGAAATAAGCCTCTTTCATAAGGCTCTTTAATAAGTCTAAGTTGCTGAAATAAACCTATTTAATAAGCCTAAGTTGCTAAAATAAGCCTATTTCATGAGGCTATTTAATAAGTCTATTAAATAAGTCTATTTAATAAGTCTATTTAATAAGTCTATTTAATAAGCCTATTTAATAAGCCTATTTAATAAGCCTAATTAATACACCTATTTAATAAACATATTTAATGAGTATTTAATGAGCCTATTTAATAAGTCTATTTAATAAGCCTTTTTAATAAGACTATTTAATAAGTCTATTTAATAAGCCTATTTAATAAGTCTATTTAATAAGTCTATTTAATAAGCCTATTTAATAAGTATTTAATGAGCCTATTTAATAAGCCTATTTATTGAGCCTATTTAATAAGCCTATTTATTGAGCCTATTTAATAAGCATATTTATTGAGCCTATTTAATAAGCCTATTTATTGAGCCTATTTAATAAGCCGATTTAATAAGTCTATTTAATAAGCCTATTTTAATAAGCCTATTTAATAAGCCTATTTATTGAGCCTATTTAATAAGCCTATTTAATAAGCTGATTTATTGAGCCTATTTAATAAGTCTATTTAATAAGCCTAATTAATACACCTATTTAATAAACATATTTAATGAGTATTTAATGAGCCTATTTAATAAGTCTATTTAATAAGCCTTTTTAATAAGACTATTTAATAAGTCTATTTAATAAGCCTATTTAATAAGTCTATTTAATAAGTCTATTTAATAAGCCTATTTAATAAGTATTTAATGAGCCTATTTAATAAGCCTATTTATTGAGCCTATTTAATAAGCCTATTTATTGAGCCGATTTAATAAGCATATTTATTGAGCCTATTTAATAAGCCTATTTATTGAGCCTATTTAATAAGCCGATTTAATAAGTCTATTTAATAAGCCTATTTAATAAGCCTATTTAATAAGCCTATTTATTGAGCCTATTTAATAAGCCTATTTAATAAGCCGATTTATTGAGCCTATTTAATAAGTCTATTTAATAAGCCTATTTAATAAGCCTATTTATTGAGCCTATTTAATAAGTCTATTTAATAAGCCTATTTAATAAGCCTATTTAATAAGTATTTAATGAGCCTATTTAATAAGT
Source organism: Petromyzon marinus (assembly GCF_048934315.1). Lineage (NCBI taxonomy): Eukaryota > Metazoa > Chordata > Hyperoartia > Petromyzontiformes > Petromyzontidae > Petromyzon > Petromyzon marinus. Next base: position 2,925,515 of record NW_027422784.1, read on the forward strand.
CTATTTAATAAGTCTATTTAATAAGTCTATTTAATAAGTCTATTTAATAAGCCTATTTAATAAGCCTATTTAATAAGCCTAATTAATACACCTATTTAATAAACATATTTAATGAGTATTTAATGAGCCTATTTAATAAGTCTATTTAATAAGCTTTTTTAATAAGACTATTTAATAAGTCTATTTAATAAGCCTATTTAATAAGTCTATTTAATAAGTCTATTTAATAAGCCTATTTAATAAGTATTTAATGAGCCTATTTAATAAGCCTATTTATTGAGCCTATTTAATAAGCCTATTTATTGAGCCTATTTAATAAGCATATTTATTGAGCCTATTTAATAAGCCTATTTATTGAGCCTATTTAATAAGCCGATTTAATAAGTCTATTTAATAAGCCTATTTAATAAGCCTATTTAATAAGCCTATTTATTGAGCCTATTTAATAAGCCTATTTAATAAGCCGATTTATTGAGCCTATTTAATAAGTCTATTTAATAAGCCTATTTAATAAGCCTATTTATTGAGCCTATTTAATAAGTCTATTTAATAAGCCTATTTAATAAGCCTATTTAATAAGTATTTAATGAGCCTATTTAATAAGTCTATTTAATAAGCCTATTTAATAGGCCTTTTTTAATAAATCTAAGTTGCTGAAATAAGCCTATTTAATAAGCCTATTTAATAGGCCTATTTAATAAGTCTAAGTTGCTGAAATAAGCTTATTTAATAAGCCTAAGTTTCTGAATGAGCCTATTTAATAAGCCTAAGTTGCTGAAATAAGCCTATTAAATAAGCCTAAGTTGCTGAATAAGCCTATTTAATAAGCCTAAGTTGCTGAATAAACCTATTTAATAAGTCTAAGTTGCTGAAATAAACCTATTTAAAAATGCTATTTAATAAGCCTAAGTTGCTGAAATAAACCTGTTTAATAAGGCTATTTAATAAGAATAAGTTGCTGAAATAAGCTTATTTAATAAGCCTAAGTTGCTGAAATAAGCCTATTTAATAAGGCTCTTTAATAAGTCTAAGTTGCTGAAATAAACCTATTTAATAAGCCTAAGTTGCTAAAATAAGCCTATTTAATGAGGCTATTTAATACGTCTATTTAATAAGCCTATTTATTAAGCCTATTTAATAAGCTTATTTAATAAGCCTATTTAATGAGTCTATTTAATAAGTCTATTTAATAAGTATTTAATGAGCCTATTTAATAAGCCTATTTATTGAGCCTATTTAATAAGCCTATTTATTGAGCCTATTTAATAAGCCTATTTATTGAGCCTATTTAATAAGCCTATTTATTGAGCCTATTTAATAAGTCTATTTAATAAGTCTATTTAATAAGTCTATTTAATAAGCCTATTTAATAAGCCTATTTAATAAGCCTAATTAATACACCTATTTAATAAACATATTTAATAAGTATTTAATGAGCCTATTTAATAAGTCTATTTAATAAGCCTATTTAATAAGCCTATTTAATAAGTATTTAATGAGCCTATTTAATAAGTCTATTTAATAAGCCTATTTAATAGGACTATTTAATAAGTCTAAGTTGCTGAAATAAGCCTATTTAATAAGCCTATTTAATAGGCCTATTTAATAAGTCTAAGTTGCTGAAATAAGCCTATTTAATAAGCCTAAGTTGCTGAATAAGCCTATTTAATAAGCCTAAGTTGCTGAATAAACCTATTTAATAAGTCTAAGTTGCTGAAATAAGCCTATTTAATACGGCTATTTAATAAGCCTAAGTTGCTGAAATAAGCCTCTTTCATAAGGCTCTTTAATAAGTCTAAGTTGCTGAAATAAACCTATTTAATAAGCCTAAGTTGCTAAAATAAGCCTATTTCATGAGGCTATTTAATAAGTCTATTAAATAAGTCTATTTAATAAGTCTATTTAATAAGTCTATTTAATAAGCCTATTTAATAAGCCTATTTAATAAGCCTAATTAATACACCTATTTAATAAACATATTTAATGAGTATTTAATGAGCCTATTTAATAAGTCTATTTAATAAGCCTTTTTAATAAGACTATTTAATAAGTCTATTTAATAAGCCTATTTAATAAGTCTATTTAATAAGTCTATTTAATAAGCCTATTTAATAAGTATTTAATGAGCCTATTTAATAAGCCTATTTATTGAGCCTATTTAATAAGCCTATTTATTGAGCCTATTTAATAAGCATATTTATTGAGCCTATTTAATAAGCCTATTTATTGAGCCTATTTAATAAGCCGATTTAATAAGTCTATTTAATAAGCCTATTTTAATAAGCCTATTTAATAAGCCTATTTATTGAGCCTATTTAATAAGCCTATTTAATAAGCTGATTTATTGAGCCTATTTAATAAGTCTATTTAATAAGCCTAATTAATACACCTATTTAATAAACATATTTAATGAGTATTTAATGAGCCTATTTAATAAGTCTATTTAATAAGCCTTTTTAATAAGACTATTTAATAAGTCTATTTAATAAGCCTATTTAATAAGTCTATTTAATAAGTCTATTTAATAAGCCTATTTAATAAGTATTTAATGAGCCTATTTAATAAGCCTATTTATTGAGCCTATTTAATAAGCCTATTTATTGAGCCGATTTAATAAGCATATTTATTGAGCCTATTTAATAAGCCTATTTATTGAGCCTATTTAATAAGCCGATTTAATAAGTCTATTTAATAAGCCTATTTAATAAGCCTATTTAATAAGCCTATTTATTGAGCCTATTTAATAAGCCTATTTAATAAGCCGATTTATTGAGCCTATTTAATAAGTCTATTTAATAAGCCTATTTAATAAGCCTATTTATTGAGCCTATTTAATAAGTCTATTTAATAAGCCTATTTAATAAGCCTATTTAATAAGTATTTAATGAGCCTATTTAATAAGTCTATTTAATAAGTCTATTTAATAAGTCTATTTAATAAGTCTATTTAATAAGCCTATTTAATAAGCCTATTTAATAAGCCTAATTAATACACCTATTTAATAAACATATTTAATGAGTATTTAATGAGCCTATTTAATAAGTCTATTTAATAAGCTTTTTTAATAAGACTATTTAATAAGTCTATTTAATAAGCCTATTTAATAAGTCTATTTAATAAGTCTATTTAATAAGCCTATTTAATAAGTATTTAATGAGCCTATTTAATAAGCCTATTTATTGAGCCTATTTAATAAGCCTATTTATTGAGCCTATTTAATAAGCATATTTATTGAGCCTATTTAATAAGCCTATTTATTGAGCCTATTTAATAAGCCGATTTAATAAGTCTATTTAATAAGCCTATTTAATAAGCCTATTTAATAAGCCTATTTATTGAGCCTATTTAATAAGCCTATTTAATAAGCCGATTTATTGAGCCTATTTAATAAGTCTATTTAATAAGCCTATTTAATAAGCCTATTTATTGAGCCTATTTAATAAGTCTATTTAATAAGCCTATTTAATAAGCCTATTTAATAAGTATTTAATGAGCCTATTTAATAAGTCTATTTAATAAGCCTATTTAATAGGCCTTTTTTAATAAATCTAAGTTGCTGAAATAAGCCTATTTAATAAGCCTATTTAATAGGCCTATTTAATAAGTCTAAGTTGCTGAAATAAGCTTATTTAATAAGCCTAAGTTTCTGAATGAGCCTATTTAATAAGCCTAAGTTGCTGAAATAAGCCTATTAAATAAGCCTAAGTTGCTGAATAAGCCTATTTAATAAGCCTAAGTTGCTGAATAAACCTATTTAATAAGTCTAAGTTGCTGAAATAAGCATATTTAATAAGGCTATTTAATAAGCCTAAGTTGCTGAATAAGCCTATTTAATAAGGCTATTTAATGAGCCTAAGTTGCTGAAATAAGACTATTTAATAAGCCTAAGTTTCTGAACTAAGCCTATTTTAAAAGGTATATTTAATAAGTCTAAGTTTTGCTGAAATAAACCTATTTAAAAATGCTATTTAATAAGCCTAAGTTGCTGAAATAAACCTGTTTAATAAGGCTATTTAATAAGAATAAGTTGCTGAAATAAGCTTATTTAATAAGCCTAAGTTGCTGAAATAAGCCTATTTAATAAGGCTCTTTAATAAGTCTAAGTTGCTGAAATAAACCTATTTAATAAGCCTAAGTTGCTAAAATAAGCCTATTTAATGAGGCTATTTAATACGTCTATTTAATAAGCCTATTTAATAAGCCTATTTAATAAGCCTATTTAATAAGCCTATTTAATGAGTCTATTTAATAAGTCTATTTAATAAGTATTTAATGAGCCTATTTAATAAGCCTATTTATTGAGCCTATTTAATAAGCCTATTTATTGAGCCTATTTAATAAGCCTATTTATTGAGCCTATTTAATAAGCCTATTTATTGAGCCTATTTAATAAGTCTATTTAATGAGCCTATTTAATAAGTCTATTTAATAAGCCTTTTTAATAAGACTATTTAATAAGTCTATTTAATAAGACTATTTAAAAAGTCTATTTAATAAGTCTATTTAATAAGCCTATTAAATAAGTATTTAATGAGCCTATTTAATAAGCCTATTTATTGAGCCTATTTAATAAGCCTATTTATTGAGCCTATTTAATAAGCATATTTATTGAGCCTATTTATTGAGCCTATTTAATAAGCTGATTTAATAAGTCTATTTAATAAGCCTATTTAATAAGCCTATTTAATAAGCCTATTTATTGAGCCTATTTAATAAGCCTATTTAATAAGCCGATTTATTGAGCCTATTTAATAAGTCTATTTAATAAGCCTATTTAATAACCCTATTTAATAAGTATTTAATGAGCCTATTTAATAAGTCTATTTAATAAGCCTATTTAATAGGCCTATTTAATAAGTCTAAGTTGCTGAAATAAGCCTATTTAATAAGCCTATTTAATAGGCCTATTTAATAAGTCTAAGTTGCTGAAATAAGCCTATTTAATAAGCCTAAGTTGCTTAATAAGCCTATTTAATAAGCCTAAGTTGCTGAATAAACCTATTTAATAAGTCTAAGTTGCTGAAATAAGCCTATTTAATATGGCTATTTAATAAGCCTACGTTGCTGAAATAAGCCTATTTCATAAGGCTATTTAATGAGCCTAAGTTGCTGAAATAAGACTATTTAATAAGCCTAAGTTTCTGAACTAAGCCTATTTAAAAAGGTATATTTAATAAGTCTAAGTTGCTGAAATAAACCTATTTAAAAATGCTATTTAATAAGCCTAAGTTGCTGAAATAAACCTGTTTAATAAGGCTATTTAATAAGCATAAGTTGCTGAAATAAGCTTATTTAATAAGCCTAAGTTGCTGAAATAAGCCTATTTAATAAGGCTCTTTAATAAGTCTAAGTTGCTGAAATAAACCTATTTAATAAGCCTAAGTTGCTAAAATAAGCCTATTTCATGAGGCTATTTAATAAGTCTATTTAATAAGTCTATTTAATAAGTCTATTTAATAAGCCTATTTAATAAGCCTATTTAATAAGCCTAATTAATACACCTATTTAATAAACATATTTAATGAGTATTTAATGAGCCTATTTAATAAGTCTATTTAATAAGCCTTTTTAATAAGACTATTTAATAAGTCTATTTAATAAGCCTATTTAATAAGTATTTAATAAGCCTATTTAATAAGCCTATTTATTGAGCCTATTTAATAAGCCTATTTATTGAGCCTATTTAATAAGCATATTTATTGAGCCTATTTAATAAGCCTATTTATTGAGCCTATTTAATAAGTCTATTTAATAAGTCTATTTAATAAGTCTATTTAATAAGCCTATTTAATAAGCCTATTTAATAAGCCTAATTAATACACCTATTTAATAAACATATTTAATAAGTATTTAATGAGCCTATTTAATAAGTCTATTTAATAAGCCTTTTTAATAAGCCTATTTAATAAGTCTATTTAATAAGCCTATTTAATAAGTCTATTTAATAAGTCTATTTAATAAGTATTTAATGAGCCTATTTAATAAGCCTATTTATTGAGCCTATTTAATAAGCCTATTTATTGAGCCTATTTAATAAGCATATTTATTGAGCCTATTTAATAAGCTGATTTAATAAGTATATTTAATAAGCCTATTTAATAAGCCTATTTAATAAGCCTATTTATTGAGCCTATTTAATAAGCCTATTTAATAAGCCGATTTATTGAGCCTATTTAATAAGTCTATTTAATAAGCCTATTTAATAACCCTATTTAATAAGTATTTAATGAGCCTATTTAATAAGTCTATTTAATAAGCCTATTTAATAGGCCTATTTAATAAGTCTAAGTTGCTGAAATAAGCCTATTTAATAAGCCTATTTAATAGGCCTATTTAATAAGTCTAAGTTGCTGAAATAAGCCTATTTAATAAGCCTAAGTTGCTGAATAAGCCTATTTAATTAGCCTAAGTTGCTGAATAAACCTATTTAATAAGTCTAAGTTGCTGAAATAAGCCTATTTAATATGGCTATTTAATGAGCCTAAGTTGCTGAAATAAGACTATTTAATAAGCCTAAGTTTCTGAACTAAGCCTATTTAAAAAGGTATATTTAATAAGTCTAAGTTGCTGAAATAAACCTATTTAAAAATGCTATTTAATAAGCCTAAGTTGCTGAAATAAACCTGTTTAATAAGGCTATTTAATAAGCATAAGTTGCTGAAATAAGCTTATTTAATAAGCCTAAGTTGCTGAAATAAGCCTATTTAATAAGGCTCTTTAATAAGTCTAAGTTGCTGAAATAAACCTATTTAATAAGCCTAAGTTGCTAAAATAAGCCTATTTCATGAGGCTATTTAATAAGTCTATTTAATAATTCTATTTAATAAGTCTATTTAATAAGTCTATTTAATAAGCCTATTTAATAAGCCTATTTAATAAGCCTAATTAATACACCTATTTAATAAACATATTTAATGAGTATTTAATGAGCCTATTTAATAAGTCTATTTAATAAGCCTTTTTAATAAGACTATTTAATAAGTCTATTTAATAAGCCTATTTAATAAGTCTATTTAATAAGTCTATTTAATAAGCCTATTTAATAAGTATTTAATGAGCCTATTTAATAAGCCTATTTATTGAGCCTATTTAATAAGCATATTTATTGAGCCTATTTAATAAGCATATTTATTGAGCCTATTTAATAAGCCTATTTATTGAGCCTATTTAATAAGCCGATTTAATGAGTCTATTTAATAAGCCTATTTAAAAAGCCTATTTAATAAGCCTATTTAATAAGCCTATTTAATAAGCCTATTTAATGAGTCTATTTAATAAGTCTATTTAATAAGTATTTAATGAGCCTATTTAATAATCCTATTTATTGAGCCTATTTAATAAGCCTATTTATTGAGCCTATTTAATAAGCCTATTTATTGAGCCTATTTAATAAGCCTATTTATTGAGCCTATTTAATAAGTCTATTTAATAAGTCTATTTAATAAGTCTATTTAATAAGCCTATTTAATAAGCCTATTTAATAAGCCTAATTAATACACCTATTTAATAAACATATTTAATAAGTATTTAATGAGCCTATTTAATAAGTCTATTTAATAAGCCTTTTTAATAAGACTATTTAATAAGTCTATTTAATAAGACTATTTAATAAGTCTATTTAATAAGTCTATTTAATAAGCCTATTTAATAAGTATTTAATGAGCCTATTTAATAAGCCTATTTATTGAGCCTATTTAATAAGCCTATTTATTGAGCCTATTTAATAAGCATATTTATTGAGCCTATTTATTGAGCCTATTTAATAAGCCGATTTAATAAGTCTATTTAATAAGCCTATTTAATAAGCCTATTTAATAAGCCTATTTATTGAGCCTATTTAATAAGCCTATTTAATAAGCCGATTTATTGAGCCTATTTAATAAGTCTATTTAATAAGCCTATTTAATAAGCCTATTTATTAAGTATTTAATGAGCCTATTTAATAAGTCTATTTAATAAGCCTATTTGATAGGCCTATTTAATAAGTCTAAGTTGCTGAAATAAGCCTATTTAATAAGCCTATTTAATAGGCTTATTTAATAAGTCTAAGTTGCTGAAATAAGCCTATTTAATAAGCCTAAGTTGCTGAATAAGTCTATTTAATAAGCCTAAGTTGCTGAATAAACCTATTTAATAAGTCTAAATTGCTGAAATAAGCCTATTTAATACGGCTATTTAATAAGCCTAAGTTGCTGAAATAAGCCTATTTCATAAGGCTATTTAATGAGCCTAAGTTGCTGAAATAAGACTATTTAATAAGCCTAAGTTTCTGAACTAAGCCTATTTAAAAAGGTATATTTAATAAGTCTAAGTTGCTGAAATAAACCTATTTAAAAATGCTATTTAATAAGCCTAAGTTGCTGAAATAAACCTGTTTAATAAGGCTATTAAATAAGCATAAGTTGCTGAAATAAGCTTATTTAATAAGCCTAAGTTGCTGAAATAACCCTATTTAATAAGGCTCTTTAATAAGTCTAAGTTGCTGAAATAAACGTATTTAATAAGCCTAGGTTGCTAAAATAAGCCTATTTCATGAGGCTATTTAATAAGTCTATTTAATAAGTCTATTTAATAAGTCTATTTAATAAGTCTATTTAATAAGCCTATTTAATAAGCCTATTTAATAAGCCTAATTAATACACCTATTTAATAAACATATTTAATGAGTATTTAATGAGCCTATTTAATAAGTCTATTTAATAAGCCTTTTTAATAAGACTATTTAATAAGTCTATTTAATAAGCCTATTTAATAAGTCTATTTAATAAGCCTATTTAATAAGCCTATTTAATAAGTATTTAATGAGCCTATTTAATAAGCCTATTTATTGGGCCTATTTAATAAGCCTATTTATGGAGCCTATTTAATAAGCATATTTATTGAGCCTATTTAATAAGCCTATTTATTGAGCCTATTTAATAAGCCGATTTAATAAGTCTATTTAATAAGCCTATTTAATAAGCCTATTTAATAAGCCTATTTATTGAGCCTATTTAATAAGCCTATTTAATAAGCTGATTTATTGAGCCTATTTAATAAGTCTATTTAATAAGCCTATTTAATAAGCCTATTTATTGAGCCTATTTAATAAGTCTATTTAATAAGCCTATTTAATAAGCCTATTTAATAAGTATTTAATGAGCCTATTTAATAAGTCTATTTAATAAGCCTATTTAATAGGCCTTTTTAAATAAATCTAAGTTGCTGAAATAAGCTTATTTAATAAGCCTAAGTTTCTGAATGAGCCTATTTAATAAGCCTAAGTTGCTGAAATAAGCCTATTTAATAAGGCTCTTTAATAAGTCTAAGTTGCTGAAATAAACCTATTTAATAAGCCTAAGTTGCTAAAATAAGCCTAATTCATGAGGCTATTTAATAAGTCTATTTAATAAGTCTATTTAATAAGTCTATTTAATAAGCCTATTTAATAAGCCTATTTAATAAGCCTAATTAAGACACCTATTTAATAAACATATTTAATGAGTATTTAATGAGCCTATTTAATAAGTCTATTTAATAAGCCTTTTTAATAAGACTATTTAATAAGTCTATTTAATAAGCCTATTTAATAAGTATTTAATAAGCCTATTTAATAAGCCTATTTATTGAGCCTATTTAATAAGCCTATTTATTGAGCCTATTTAATAAGCATATTTATTGAGCCTATTTAATAAGCCTATTTATTGAGCCTATTTAATAAGTCTATTTAATAAGTCTATTTAATAAGTCTATTTAATAAGCCTATTTAATAAGCCTATTTAATAAGCCTAATTAATACACCTATTTAATAAACATATTTAATAAGTATTTAATGAGCCTATTTAATAAGTCTATTTAATAAGCCTTTTTAATAAGACTATTTAATAAGTCTATTTAATAAGACTATTTAAAAAGTCTATTTAATAAGTCTATTTAATAAGCCTATTAAATAAGTATTTAATGAGCCTATTTAATAAGCCTATTTATTGAGCCTATTTAATAAGCCTATTTATTGAGCCTATTTAATAAGCATATTTATTGAGCCTATTTAATGAGCTGATTTAATAAGTATATTTAATAAGCCTATTTAATAAGCCTATTTAATAAGCCTATTTATTGAGCCTATTTAATAAGCCTATTTAATAAGCCGATTTATTGAGCCTATTTAATAAGTCTATTTAATAAGCCTATTTAATAACCCTATTTAATAAGTATTTAATGAGCCTATTTAATAAGTCTATTTAATAAGCCTATTTAATAGGCCTATTTAATAAGTCTAAGTTGCTGAAATAAGCCTATTTAATAAGCCTATTTAATAGGCCTATTTAATAAGTCTAAGTTGCTGAAATAAGCCTATTTAATAAGCCTAAGTTGCTGAATAAGCCTATTTAATTAGCCTAAGTTGCTGAATAAACCTATTTAATAAGTCTAAGTTGCTGAAATAAGCCTATTTAATACGGCTATTTAATGAGCCTAAGTTGCTGAAATAAGACTATTTAATAAGCCTAAGTTTCTGAACTAAGCCTATTTAAAAAGGTATATTTAATAAGTCTAAGTTGCTGAAATAAACCTATTTAAAAATGCTATTTAATAAGCCTAAGTTGCTGAAATAAACCTGTTTAATAAGGCTATTTAATAAGCATAAGTTGCTGAAATAAGCTTATTTAATAAGCCTAAGTTGCTGAAATAAGCCTATTTAATAAGGCTCTTTAATAAGTCTAAGTTGCTGAAATAACCTATTTAATAAGCCTAAGTTGCTAAAATAAGCCTATTTCATGAGGCTATTTAATAAGTCTATTTAATAATTCTATTTAATAAGTCTATTTAATAAGTCTATTTAATACACCTATTTAATAAGCCTATTTAATAAGCCTAATTAATACACCTATTTAATAAACATATTTAATGAGTATTTAATGAGCCTATTTAATAAGTCTATTTAATAAGCCTTTTTAATAAGGCTATTTAATAAGTCTATTTAATAAGCCTATTTAATAAGTCTATTTAATAAGTCTATTTAATAAGCCTATTTAATAAGTATTTAATGAGCCTATTTAATAAGCCTATTTATTGAGCCTATTTAATAAGCATATTTATTGAGCCTATTTAATAAGCATATTTATTGAGCCTATTTAATAAGCCTATTTATTGAGCCTATTTAATAAGCCGATTTAATGAGTCTATTTAATAAGCCTATTTAAAAAGCCTATTTAATAAGCCTATTTAATAAGCCTATTTAATGAGTCTATTTAATAAGTCTATTTAATAAGTATTTAATGAGCCTATTTAATAATCCTATTTATTGAGCCTATTTAATAAGCCTATTTATTGAGCCTATTTAATAAGCCTATTTATTGAGCCTATTTAATAAGCCTATTTATTGAGCCTATTTATTAAGTCTATTTAATAAGTCTATTTAATAAGTCTATTTAATAAGCCTATTTAATAAGCCTATTTAATAAGCCTAATTAATACACCTATTTAATAAACATATTTAATAAGTATTTAATGAGCCTATTTAATAAGTCTATTTAATAAGCCTTTTTAATAAGACTATTTAATAAGTCTATTTAATAAGACTATTTAATAAGTCTATTTAATAAGTCTATTTAATAAGCCTATTTAATAAGTATTTAATGAGCCTATTTAATAAGCCTATTTATTGAGCCTATTTAATAAGCCTATTTATTGAGCCTATTTAATAAGCATATTTATTGAGCCTATTTATTGAGCCTATTTAATAAGCCGATTTAATAAGTCTATTTAATAAGCCTATTTAATAAGCCTATTTAATAAGCCTATTTATTGAGCCTATTTAATAAGCCTATTTAATAAGCCGATTTATTGAGCCTATTTAATAAGTCTATTTAATAAGCCTATTTAATAAGCCTATTTATTAAGTATTTAATGAGCCTATTTAATAAGTCTATTTAATAAGCCTATTTAATAGGCCTATTTAATAAGTCTAAGTTGCTGAAATAAGCCTATTTAATAAGCCTATTTAATAGGCCTATTTAATAAGTCTAAGTTGCTGAAATAAGCCTATTTAATAAGCCTAAGTTGCTGAATAAGTCTATTTAATAAGCCTAAGTTGCTGAAATAAACCTGTTTAATAAGGCTATTTAATAAGAATAAGTTGCTGAAATAAGCTTATTTAATAAGCCTAAGTTGCTGAAATAAGCCTATTTAATAAGGCTCTTTAATAAGTCTAAGTTGCTGAAATAAACCTATTTAATAAGCCTAAGTTGCTAAAATAAGCCTATTTAATGAGGCTATTTAATACGTCTATTTAATAAGCCTATTTAATAAGCCTATTTAATAAGCTTATTTAATAAACCTATTTAATGAGTCTATTTAATAAGCCTATTTATTGAGCCTATTTAATAAGCCTATTTATTGAGCCTATTTAATAAGCCTATTTATTGAGCCTATTTAATAAGCCTATTTATTGAGCCTATTTAATAAGCCGATTTAATAAGTCTATTTAATGAGCCTATTTAATAAGCCTATTTAATAAGGCTATTTATTGAGCCTATTTAATAAGCCTATTTAATAAGCCGATTTATTGAGCCTATTTAATAAGTCTATTTAATAAGCCTATTTAATAAGCCTATTTATTGAGCCTATTTAATAAGTCTATTTAATAAGCCTATTTAATAAGTATTTAATGAGCCTATTTAATAAGTCTATTTAATAAGTCTATTTAATAAGTCTATTTAATAAGTCTATTTAATAAGCCTATTTAATAAGCCTATTTAATAAGCCTAATTAATACACCTATTTAATAAACATATTTAATGAGTATTTAATGAGCCTATTTAATAAGCCTATTTATTGAGCCTATTTAATAAGCCTATTTATTGAGCCTATTTAATAAGTCTATTTAATAAGTCTATTTAATAAGTCTATTTAATAAGCCTATTTAATAAGCCTATTTAATAAGCCTAATTAATACACCTATTTAATAAACATATTTAATAAGTATTTAATGAGCCTATTTAATAAGTCTATTTAATAAGCCTTTTTAATAAGACTATTTAATAAGTCTATTTAATAAGACTATTTAATAAGTCTATTTAATAAGTCTATTTAATAAGCCTATTTAATAAGTATTTAATGAGCCTATTTAATAAGCCTATTTATTGAGCCTATTTAATAAGCCTATTTATTGAGCCTATTTAATAAGCATATTTATTGAGCCTATTTATTGAGCCTATTTAATAAGCCGATTTAATAAGTCTATTTAATAAGCCTATTTAATAAGCCTATTTAATAAGCCTATTTATTGAGCCTATTTAATAAGCCTATTTAATAAGCCGATTTATTGAGCCTATTTAATAAGTCTATCTAATAAGCCTATTTAATAAGCCTATTTATTAAGTATTTAATGAGCCTATTTAATAAGTCTATTTAATAAGCCTATTTAATAGGCCTATTTAATAAGTCTAAGTTGCTGAAATAAGCCTATTTAATAAGCCTATTTAATAGGCCTATTTAATAAGTCTAAGTTGCTGAAATAAGCCTATTTAATAAGCCTAAGTTGCTGAATAAGTCTATTTAATAAGCCTAAGTTGCTGAAATAAACCTGTTTAATAAGGCTATTTAATAAGAATAAGTTGCTGAAATAAGCTTATTTAATAAGCCTAAGTTGCTGAAATAAGCCTATTTAATAAGGCTCTTTAATAAGTCTAAGTTGCTGAAATAAACCTATTTAATAAGCCTAAGTTGCTAAAATAAGCCTATTTAATGAGGCTATTTAATACGTCTATTTAATAAGCCTATTTAATAAGCCTATTTAATAAGCTTATTTAATAAACCTATTTAATGAGTCTATTTAATAAGTCTATTTAATAAGTATTTAATGAGCCTATTTAATAAGCCTATTTATTGAGCCTATTTAATAAGCCTATTTATTGAGCCTATTTAATAAGCCTATTTATTGAGCCTATTTAATAAGCCTATTTATTGAGCCTATTTAATAAGCCGATTTAATAAGTCTATTTAATAAGCCTATTTAATAAGCCTATTTAATAAGGCTATTTATTGAGCCTATTTAATAAGCCTATTTAATAAGCCGATTTATTGAGCCTATTTAATAAGTCTATTTAATAAGCCTATTTAATAAGCCTATTTATTGAGCCTATTTAATAAGTCTATTTAATAAGCCTATTTAATAAGTATTTAATGAGCCTATTTAATAAGTCTATTTAATAAGTCTATTTAATAAGTCTATTTAATAAGTCTATTTAATAAGCCTATTTAATAAGCCTATTTAATAAGCCTAATTAATACACCTATTTAATAAACATATTTAATGAGTATTTAATGAGCCTATTTAATAAGTCTATTTAATAAGCCTTTTTAATAAGACTATTTAATAAGTCTATTTAATAAGCCTATTTAATAAGTCTATTTAATAAGTCTATTTAATAAGCCTATTTAATAAGTATTTAATGAGCCTATTTAATAAGCCTATTTATTGAGCCTATTTAATAAGCCTATTTATTGAGCCTATTTAATAAGCATATTTATTGAGCCTATTTAATAAGCCTATTTATTGAGCCTATTTAATATGCCGATTTAATAAGTCTATTTAATAAGCCTAATTAATAAGCCGATTTAATAAGCCTATTTATTGAGCCTATTTAATAAGCCTATTTAATAAGCCGATTTATTGAGCCTATTTAATAAGTCTATTTAATAAGCCTATTTAATAAGCCTATTTATTGAGCCTATTTAATAAGTCTATTTAATAAGCCTATTTAATAAGCCTATTGAATAAGTATTTAATGAGCCTATTTAATAAGTCTATTTAATAAGTCTATTTAATAAGTCTATTTAATAAGCCTATTTAATAAGCCTATTTAATAAGCCTAATTAATACACCTATTTAATAAACATATTTAATGAGTATTTAATGAGCCTATTTAATAAGTCTATTTAATAAGCTTTTTTAATAAGACTATTTAATACGTCTATTTAATAAGCCTATTTAATAAGTCTATTTAATAAGTCTATTTAATAAGCCTATTTAATAAGTATTTAATGAGCCTATTTAATAAGCCTATTTATTGAGCCTATTTAATAAGCCTATTTATTGAGCCTATTTAATAAGCATATTTATTGAGCCTATTTAATAAGCCGATTTAATAAGTCTATTTAATAAGCCTAATTAATAAGCCGATTTAATAAGCCTATTTATTGAGCCTATTTAATAAGCCTATTTAATAAGCCAATTTATTGAGCCTATTTAATAAGTCTATTTAATAAGCCTATTTATTGAGCCTATTTAATAAGTCTATTTAATAAGCCTATTTAATAAGCCTATTTAATAAGTATTTAATGAGCCTATTTAATAAGTCTATTTAATAAGCCTATTTAATAGGCCTTTTTTAATAAATCTAAGTTGCTGAAATAAGCCTATTTAATAAGCCTATTTAATAGGCCTATTTATTAAGTCGAAGTTGCTGAAATAAGCTTATTTAATAAGCCTAAGTTTCTGAATGAGCCTATTTAATAAGCCTAAGTTGCTGAAATAAGCCTATTAAATAAGCCTAAGTTGCTGAATAAGCCTATTTAATAAGCCTAAGTTGCTGAATAAACCTATTTAATAAGTCTAAGTTGCTGAAATAAGCATATTTAATAAGACTATTTAATAAGCCTAAGTTGCTGAATAAGCCTATTTAATAAGGCTATTTAATGAGCCTAAGTTGCTGAAATAAGACTATTTAATAAGCCTAAGTTTCTGAACTAAGCCTATTTTAAAAGGTATATTTAGTAAGTCTAAGTTGCTGAAATAAACCTATTTAAAAATGCTATTTAATAAGCCTAAGTTGCTGAAATAAACCTGTTTAATAAGGCTATTTAATAAGAATAAGTTGCTGAAATAAGCTTATTTAATAAGCCTAAGTTGCTGAAATAAGCCTATTTAATAAGGCTCTTTAATAAGTCTAAGTTGCTGAAATAAACCTATTTAATAAGCCTAAGTTGCTAAAATAAGCCTATTTAATGAGGCTATTTAATACGTCTATTTAATACGCCTATTTAATAAGCCTATTTAATAAGCTTATTTAATAAGCCTATTTAATGAGTCTATTTAATATGTCTATTTAATAAGTATTTAATGAGCCTATTTAATAAGCCTATTTATTGAGCCTATTTAATAAGCCTATTTATTGAGCCTATTTAATAAGCCTATTTATTGAGCCTATTTAATAAGCCTATTTATTGAGCCTATTTAATAAGTCTATTTAATAAGTCTATTTAATAAGTCTATTTAATAAGCCTATTTAATAAGCCTATTTAATAAGCCTAATTAATACACCTATTTAATAAACATATTTAATAAGTATTTAATGAGCCTATTTAATAAGCCTATTTATTGAGCCTATTTAATAAGCCTATTTATTGAGCCTATTTAATAAGCATATTTATTGAGCCTATTTATTGAGCCTATTTAATAAGCCGATTTAATAAGTCTATTTAATAAGCCTATTTAATAAGCCTATTTAATAAGCCTATTTATTGAGCCTATTTAATAAGCCTATTTAATAAGCCGATTTATTGAGCCTATTTAATAAGTCTATTTAATAAGCCTATTTAATAAGCCTATTTAATAAGTATTTAATGAGCCTATTTAATAAGTCTATTTAATAAGCCTATTTAATAGGACTATTTAATAAGTCTAAGTTGCTGAAATAAGCCTATTTAATAAGCCTATTTAATAGGCCTATTTAATAAGTCTAAGTTGCTGAAATAAGCCTATTTAATAAGCCTAAGTTGCTGAATAAGCCTATTTAATAAGCCTAAGTTGCTGAGTAAACCTATTTAATAAGTCTAAGTTGCTGAAATAAGCCTATTTAATACGGCTATTTAATAAGCCTAAGTTGATGAAATAAGCCTATTTCATAAGGCTATTTAATGAGCCTAAGTTGCTGAAATAAGACTATTTAATAAGCCTAAGTTTCTGAACTAAGCCTTTTTAAAAAGGTATATTTAATAAGTCTAAGTTGCTGAAATAAACCTATTTAAAAATGCTATTTAATAATCCTAAGTTGCTGAAATAAACCTGTTTAATAAGGCTATTTAATAAGCATAAGTTGCTGAAATAAGCCTATTTAATAAGGCTCTTTAATAAGTCTAAGTTGCTGAAATAAACCTATTTAATAAGCCTAAGTTGCTAAAATAAGCCTATTTCATGAGGCTATTTAATAAGTCTATTTAATAAGCCTATTTAATAAGCCTATTTAATAAGCCTAATTAATACACCTATTTAATAAACATATTTAATGAGTATTTAATGAGCCTATTTAATAAGTCTATTTAATAAGCCTTTTTAATAAGACTATTTAATAAGTCTATTTAATAAGCCTATTTAATAAGTCTATTTAATAAGTCTATTTAATAAGCCTATTTAATAAGTATTTAATGAGCCTATTTAATAAGCCTATTTATTGAGCCTATTTAATAAGCCTATTTATTGAGCCTATTTAATAAGCATATTTATTGAGCCTATTTAATAAGCCTATTTATTGAGCCTATTTAATAAGCCGATTTAATAAGTCTATTTAATAAGCCTATTTAATAAGCCTATTTAATAAGCCTATTTATTGAGCCTATTTAATAAGCCTATTTAATAAGCTGATTTATTGAGCCTATTTAATAAGTCTATTTAATAAGCCTAATTAATAAACCTATTTAATAAACATATTTAATGAGTATTTAATGAGCCTATTTAATAAGTCTATTTAATAAGCCTTTTTAATAAGACTATTTAATAAGTCTATTTAATAAGCCTATTTAATAAGTCTATTTAATAAGTCTATTTAATAAGCCTATTTAATAAGTATTTAATGAGCCTATTTAATAAGCCTATTTAATAAGCCTATTTATTGAGCCTATTTAATAAGCCTATTTATTGAGCCTATTTAATAAGCATATTTATTGAGCCTATTTAATAAGCCTATTTATTGAGCCTATTTAATAAGCCGATTTAATAAGTCTATTTAATAAGCCTATTTAATAAGCCTATTTAATAAGCCTATTTATTGAGCCTATTTAATAAGCCTATTTAATAAGCCGATTAATTGAGCCTATTTAATAAGTCTATTTAATAAGCCTATTTAATAAGCCTATTTATTGAGCCTATTTAATAAGTCTATTTAATAAGCCTATTTAATAAGCCTATTTAATAAGTATTTAATGAGCCTATTTAATAAGTCTATTTAATAAGTCTATTTAATAAGTCTATTTAATAAGTCTATTTAATAAGCCTATTTAATAAGCCTATTTAATAAGCCTAATTAATACACCTATTTAATAAACATATTTAATGAGTATTTAATGAGCCTATTTAATAAGTCTATTTAATAAGCTTTTTTAATAAGACTATTTAATAAGTCTATTTAATAAGTCTATTTAATAAGCCTATTTAATAAGTATTTAATGAGCCTATTTAATAAGCCTATTTATTGAGCCTATTTAATAAGCCTATTTATTGAGCCTATTTAATAAGCATATTTATTGAGCCTATTTAATAAGCCTATTTATTGAGCCTATTTAATAAGCCGATTTAATAAGTCTATTTAATAAGCCTATTTAATAAGCCTATTTAATAAGGCTATTTATTGAGCCTATTTAATAAGCCTATTTAATAAGCCGATTTATTGAGCCTATTTAATAAGTCTATTTAATAAGCCTATTTAATAAGCCTATTTATTGAGCCTATTTAATACGTCTATTTAATAAGCCTATTTAATAAGTATTTAATGAGCCTATTTAATAAGTCTATTTAATAAGCCTATTTAATAAGCCTAATTAATACACCTATTTAATAAACATATTTAATGAGTATTTAATGAGCCTATTTAATAAGTCTATTTAATAAGCCTTTTTAATAAGACTATTTAATAAGTATTTAATGAGCCTATTTAATAAGCCTATTTATTGAGCCTATTTAATAAGCCTATTTATTGAGCCTATTTAATAAGCATATTTATTGAGCCTATTTAATAAGCCTATTTATTGAGCCTATTTAATAAGCCGATTTAATAAGTCTATTTAATAAGCCTATTTAATAAGCCTATTTAATAAGCCTATTTAATAAGCATATTTATTGAGCCTATTTAATAAGCCTATTTATTGAGCCTATTTAATAAGTCTATTTAATAAGCCTAATTAATAAACCTATTTAATAAACATATTTAATGAGTATTTAATGAGCCTATTTAATAAGTCTATTTAATAAGCCTTTTTAATAAGACTATTTAATAAGTCTATTTAATAAGCCTATTTAATAAGTCTATTTAATAAGTCTATTTAATAAGCCTATTTAATAAGTATTTAATGAGCCTATTTAATAAGCCTATTTAATAAGCCTATTTATTGAGCCTATTTAATAAGCCTATTTATTGAGCCTATTTAATAAGCATATTTATTGAGCCTATTTAATAAGCCTATTTATTGAGCCTATTTAATAAGCCGATTTAATAAGTCTATTTAATAAGCCTATTTAATAAGCCTATTTAATAAGCCTATTTATTGAGCCTATTTAATAAGCCTATTTAATAAGCCAATTTATTGAGCCTATTTAATAAGTCTATTTAATAAGCCTATTTAATAAGCCTATTTATTGAGCCTATTTAATAAGTCTATTTAATAAGCCTATTTAATAAGCCTATTTAATAAGTATTTAATGAGCCTATTTAATAAGTCTATTTAATAAGTCTATTTAATAAGTCTATTTAATAAGTCTATTTAATAAGCCTATTTAATAAGCCTGTTTAATAAGCCTAATTAATACACCTATTTAATAAACATATTTAATGAGTATTTAATGAGCCTATTTAATAAGTCTATTTAATAAGCTTTTTTAATAAGACTATTTAATAAGTCTATTTAATAAGCCTATTTAATAAGTCTATTTAATAAGTCTATTTAATAAGCCTATTTAATAAGTATTTAATGAGCCTATTTAATAAGCCTATTTATTGAGCCTATTTAATAAGCCTATTTATTGAGCCTATTTAATAAGCATATTTATTGAGCCTATTTAATAAGCCTATTTATTGAGCCTATTTAATAAGCCGATTTAATAAGTCTATTTAATAAGCCTATTTAATAAGCCTATTTAATAAGGCTATTTATTGAGCCTATTTAATAAGCCTATTTAATAAGCCGATTTATTGAGCCTATTTAATAAGTCTATTTAATAAGCCTATTTAATAAGCCCATTTATTGAGCCTATTTAATAAGTCTATTTAATAAGCCTATTTAATAAGTATTTAATGAGCCTATTTAATAAGTCTATTTAATAAGCCTATTTAATAAGCCTAATTAATACACCTATTTAATAAACATATTTAATGAGTATTTAATGAGCCTATTTAATAAGTCTATTTAATAAGCCTTTTTAATAAGACTATTTAATAAGTCTATTTAATAAGCCTATTTAATAAGTCTATTTAATAAGTCTATTTAATAAGCCTATTTAATAAGTATTTAATGAGCCTATTTAATAAGCCAATTTATTGAGCCTATTTAATAAGCCTATTTATTGAGCCTATTTAATAAGCATATTTATTGAGCCTATTTAATAAGCCTATTTATTGAGCCTATTTAATAAGCCGATTTAATAAGTCTATTTAATAAGCCTAATTAATAAGCCGATTTAATAAGCCTATTTATTGAGCCTATTTAATAAGCCTATTTAATAAGCCGATTTATTGAGCCTATTTAATAAGTCTATTTAATAAGCCTATTTAATTAGCCTATTTATTGAGCCTATTTAATAAGCCTATTTATTGAGCCTATTTAATAAGCATATTTATTGAGCCTATTTATTGAGCCTATTTAATAAGCCGATTTAATAAGTCTATTTAATAAGCCTATTTAATAAGCCTATTTAATAAGCCTATTTATTGAGCCTATTTAATAAGCCTATTTAATAAGCCAATTTATTGAGCCTATTTAATAAGTCTATTTAATAAGCCTATTTAATAAGCCTATTTATTGAGCCTATTTAATAAGTCTATTTAATAAGCCTATTTAATAAGCCTATTTAATAAGTATTTAATGAGCCTATTTAATAAGTCTATTTAATAAGTCTATTTAATAAGTCTATTTAATAAGTCTATTTAATAAGCCTATTTAATAAGCCTATTTAATAAGCCTAATTAATACACCTATTTAATAAACATATTTAATGAGTATTTAATGAGCCTATTTAATAAGTCTATTTAATAAGCTTTTTTAATAAGACTATTTAATAAGTCTATTTAATAAGCCTATTTAATAAGTCTATTTAATAAGTCTATTTAATAAGCCTATTTAATAAGTATTTAATGAGCCTATTTAATAAGCCTATTTATTGAGCCTATTTAATAAGCCTATTTATTGAGCCTATTTAATAAGCATATTTATTGAGCCTATTTAATAAGCCTATTTATTGAGCCTATTTAATAAGCCGATTTAATAAGTCTATTTAATAAGCCTATTTAATAAGCCTATTTAATAAGGCTATTTATTGAGCCTATTTAATAAGCCTATTTAATAAGCCGATTTATTGAGCCTATTTAATAAGTCTATTTAATAAGCCTATTTAATAAGCCCATTTATTGAGCCTATTTAATAAGTCTATTTAATAAGCCTATTTAATAAGTATTTAATGAGCCTATTTAATAAGTCTATTTAATAAGCCTATTTAATAAGCCTAATTAATACACCTATTTAATAAACATATTTAATGAGTATTTAATGAGCCTATTTAATAAGTCTATTTAATAAGCCTTTTTAATAAGACTATTTAATAAGTCTATTTAATAAGCCTATTTAATAAGTCTATTTAATAAGTCTAT
Source organism: Petromyzon marinus (assembly GCF_048934315.1). Classification (NCBI taxonomy): domain Eukaryota; kingdom Metazoa; phylum Chordata; class Hyperoartia; order Petromyzontiformes; family Petromyzontidae; genus Petromyzon; species Petromyzon marinus. Next base: position 2,947,348 of record NW_027422784.1, read on the forward strand.
TTAATAAGCCTATTTAATAAGTATTTAATGAGCCTATTTAATAAGCCAATTTATTGAGCCTATTTAATAAGCCTATTTATTGAGCCTATTTAATAAGCATATTTATTGAGCCTATTTAATAAGCCTATTTATTGAGCCTATTTAATAAGCCGATTTAATAAGTCTATTTAATAAGCCTAATTAATAAGCCGATTTAATAAGCCTATTTATTGAGCCTATTTAATAAGCCTATTTAATAAGCCGATTTATTGAGCCTATTTAATAAGTCTATTTAATAAGCCTATTTAATTAGCCTATTTATTGAGCCTATTTAATAAGCCGATTTAATAAGTCTATTTAATAAGCCTATTTAATAAGCCTATTTAATAAGTCTATTTAATAAGCCTATTTAATAAGCCTATTTATTAAGTATTTAATGAGCCTATTTAATAAGTCTATTTAATAAGCCTATTTAATAGGCCTATTTAATAAGTCTAAGTTGCTGAAATAAGCCTATTTAATAAGCCTATTTAATAGGCCTATTTAATAAGTCTAAGTTGCTGAAATAAGCCTATTTAATAAGCCTAAGTTGCTGAATAAGTCTATTTAATAAGCCTAAGTTGCTGAAATAAACCTGTTTAATAAGGCTATTTAATAAGAATAAGTTGCTGAAATAAGCTTATTTAATAAGCCTAAGTTGCTGAAATAAGCCTATTTAATAAGGCTCTTTAATAAGTCTAAGTTGCTGAAATAAACCTATTTAATAAGCCTAAGTTGCTAAAATAAGCCTATTTAATGAGGCTATTTAATACGTCTATTTAATAAGCCTATTTAATAAGCCTATTTAATAAGCTTATTTAATAAACCTATTTAATGAGTCTATTTAATAAGCCTATTTATTGAGCCTATTTAATAAGCCTATTTATTGAGCCTATTTAATAAGCCTATTTATTGAGCCTATTTAATAAGCCTATTTATTGAGCCTATTTAATAAGCCGATTTAATAAGTCTATTTAATAAGCCTATTTAATAAGCCTATTTAATAAGGCTATTTATTGAGCCTATTTAATAAGCCTATTTAATAAGCCGATTTATTGAGCCTATTTAATAAGTCTATTTAATAAGCCTATTTAATAAGCCTATTTATTGAGCCTATTTAATAAGTCTATTTAATAAGCCTATTTAATAAGTATTTAATGAGCCTATTTAATAAGTCTATTTAATAAGTCTATTTAATAAGTCTATTTAATAAGTCTATTTAATAAGCCTATTTAATAAGCCTATTTAATAAGCCTAATTAATACACCTATTTAATAAACATATTTAATGAGTATTTAATGAGCCTATTTAATAAGCCTATTTATTGAGCCTATTTAATAAGCCTATTTATTGAGCCTATTTAATAAGTCTATTTAATAAGTCTATTTAATAAGTCTATTTAATAAGCCTATTTAATAAGCCTATTTAATAAGCCTAATTAATACACCTATTTAATAAACATATTTAATAAGTATTTAATGAGCCTATTTAATAAGTCTATTTAATAAGCCTTTTTAATAAGACTATTTAATAAGTCTATTTAATAAGACTATTTAATAAGTCTATTTAATAAGTCTATTTAATAAGCCTATTTAATAAGTATTTAATGAGCCTATTTAATAAGCCTATTTATTGAGCCTATTTAATAAGCCTATTTATTGAGCCTATTTAATAAGCATATTTATTGAGCCTATTTATTGAGCCTATTTAATAAGCCGATTTAATAAGTCTATTTAATAAGCCTATTTAATAAGCCTATTTAATAAGCCTATTTATTGAGCCTATTTAATAAGCCTATTTAATAAGCCGATTTATTGAGCCTATTTAATAAGTCTATCTAATAAGCCTATTTAATAAGCCTATTTATTAAGTATTTAATGAGCCTATTTAATAAGTCTATTTAATAAGCCTATTTAATAGGCCTATTTAATAAGTCTAAGTTGCTGAAATAAGCCTATTTAATAAGCCTATTTAATAGGCCTATTTAATAAGTCTAAGTTGCTGAAATAAGCCTATTTAATAAGCCTAAGTTGCTGAATAAGTCTATTTAATAAGCCTAAGTTGATGAAATAAACCTGTTTAATAAGGCTATTTAATAAGAATAAGTTGCTGAAATAAGCTTATTTAATAAGCCTAAGTTGCTGAAATAAGCCTATTTAATAAGGCTCTTTAATAAGTCTAAGTTGCTGAAATAAACCTATTTAATAAGCCTAAGTTGCTAAAATAAGCCTATTTAATGAGGCTATTTAATACGTCTATTTAATAAGCCTATTTAATAAGCCTATTTAATAAGCTTATTTAATAAACCTATTTAATGAGTCTATTTAATAAGTCTATTTAATAAGTATTTAATGAGCCTATTTAATAAGCCTATTTATTGAGCCTATTTAATAAGCCTATTTATTGAGCCTATTTAATAAGCCTATTTATTGAGCCTATTTAATAAGCCTATTTATTGAGCCTATTTAATAAGCCGATTTAATAAGTCTATTTAATAAGCCTATTTAATAAGCCTATTTAATAAGGCTATTTATTGAGCCTATTTAATAAGCCTATTTAATAAGCCGATTTATTGAGCCTATTTAATAAGTCTATTTAATAAGCCTATTTAATAAGCCTATTTATTGAGCCTATTTAATAAGTCTATTTAATAAGCCTATTTAATAAGTATTTAATGAGCCTATTTAATAAGTCTATTTAATAAGTCTATTTAATAAGTCTATTTAATAAGTCTATTTAATAAGCCTATTTAATAAGCCTATTTAATAAGCCTAATTAATACACCTATTTAATAAACATATTTAATGAGTATTTAATGAGCCTATTTAATAAGTCTATTTAATAAGCCTTTTTAATAAGACTATTTAATAAGTCTATTTAATAAGCCTATTTAATAAGTCTATTTAATAAGTCTATTTAATAAGCCTATTTAATAAGTATTTAATGAGCCTATTTAATAAGCCTATTTATTGAGCCTATTTAATAAGCCTATTTATTGAGCCTATTTAATAAGCATATTTATTGAGCCTATTTAATAAGCCTATTTATTGAGCCTATTTAATATGCCGATTTAATAAGTCTATTTAATACGCCTAATTAATAAGCCGATTTAATAAGCCTATTTATTGAGCCTATTTAATAAGCCTATTTAATAAGCCGATTTATTGAGCCTATTTAATAAGTCTATTTAATAAGCCTATTTAATAAGCCTATTTATTGAGCCTATTTAATAAGTCTATTTAATAAGCCTATTTAATAAGCCTATTGAATAAGTATTTAATGAGCCTATTTAATAAGTCTATTTAATAAGTCTATTTAATAAGTCTATTTAATAAGCCTATTTAATAAGCCTATTTAATAAGCCTAATTAATACACCTATTTAATAAACATATTTAATGAGTATTTAATGAGCCTATTTAATAAGTCTATTTAATAAGCTTTTTTAATAAGACTATTTAATACGTCTATTTAATAAGCCTATTTAATAAGTCTATTTAATAAGTCTATTTAATAAGCCTATTTAATAAGTATTTAATGAGCCTATTTAATAAGCCTATTTATTGAGCCTATTTAATAAGCCTATTTATTGAGCCTATTTAATAAGCATATTTATTGAGCCTATTTAATAAGCCGATTTAATAAGTCTATTTAATAAGCCTAATTAATAAGCCGATTTAATAAGCCTATTTATTGAGCCTATTTAATAAGCCTATTTAATAAGCCAATTTATTGAGCCTATTTAATAAGTCTATTTAATAAGCCTATTTATTGAGCCTATTTAATAAGTCTATTTAATAAGCCTATTTAATAAGCCTATTTAATAAGTATTTAATGAGCCTATTTAATAAGTCTATTTAATACGCCTATTTAATAGGCCTTTTTTAATAAATCTAAGTTGCTGAAATAAGCCTATTTAATAAGCCTATTTAATAGGCCTATTTATTAAGTCGAAGTTGCTGAAATAAGCCTATTAAATAAGCCTAAGTTGCTGAATAAGCCTATTTAATAAGCCTAAGTTGCTGAATAAACCTATTTAATAAGTCTAAGTTGCTGAAATAAGCATATTTAATAAGACTATTTAATAAGCCTAAGTTGCTGAATAAGCCTATTTAATAAGGCTATTTAATGAGCCTAAGTTGCTGAAATAAGACTATTTAATAAGCCTAAGTTTCTGAACTAAGCCTATTTTAAAAGGTATATTTAGTAAGTCTAAGTTGCTGAAATAAACCTATTTAAAAATGCTATTTAATAAGCCTAAGTTGCTGAAATAAACCTGTTTAATAAGGCTATTTAATAAGAATAAGTTGCTGAAATAAGCTTATTTAATAAGCCTAAGTTGCTGAAATAAGCCTATTTAATAAGGCTCTTTAATAAGTCTAAGTTGCTGAAATAAACCTATTTAATAAGCCTAAGTTGCTAAAATAAGCCTATTTAATGAGGCTATTTAATACGTCTATTTAATACGCCTATTTAATAAGCCTATTTAATAAGCTTATTTAATAAGCCTATTTAATGAGTCTATTTAATATGTCTATTTAATAAGTATTTAATGAGCCTATTTAATAAGCCTATTTATTGAGCCTATTTAATAAGCCTATTTATTGAGCCTATTTAATAAGCCTATTTATTGAGCCTACTTAATAAGCCTATTTATTGAGCCTATTTAATAAGTCTATTTAATAAGTCTATTTAATAAGTCTATTTAATAAGCCTATTTAATAAGCCTATTTAATAAGCCTAATTAATACACCTATTTAATAAACATATTTAATAAGTATTTAATGAGCCTATTTAATAAGCCTATTTATTGAGCCTATTTAATAAGCCTATTTATTGAGCCTATTTAATAAGCATATTTATTGAGCCTATTTATTGAGCCTATTTAATAAGCCGATTTAATAAGTCTATTTAATAAGCCTATTTAATAAGCCTATTTAATAAGCCTATTTATTGAGCCTATTTAATAAGCCTATTTAATAAGCCGATTTATTGAGCCTATTTAATAAGTCTATTTAATAAGCCTATTTAATAAGCCTATTTAATAAGTATTTAATGAGCCTATTTAATAAGTCTATTTAATAAGCCTATTTAATAGGACTATTTAATAAGTCTAAGTTGCTGAAATAAGCCTATTTAATAAGCCTATTTAATAGGCCTATTTAATAAGTCTAAGTTGCTAAAATAAGCCTATTTAATAAGCCTAAGTTGCTGAATAAGCCTATTTAATAAGCCTAAGTTGCTGAGTAAACCTATTTAATAAGTCTAAGTTGCTGAAATAAGCCTATTTAATACGGCTATTTAATAAGCCTAAGTTGATGAAATAAGCCTATTTCATAAGGCTATTTAATGAGCCTAAGTTGCTGAAATAAGACTATTTAATAAGCCTAAGTTTCTGAACTAAGCCTTTTTAAAAAGGTATATTTAATAAGTCTAAGTTGCTGAAATAAACCTATTTAAAAATGCTATTTAATAATCCTAAGTTGCTGAAATAAACCTGTTTAATAAGGCTATTTAATAAGCATAAGTTGCTGAAATAAGCCTATTTAATAAGGCTCTTTAATAAGTCTAAGTTGCTGAAATAAACCTATTTAATAAGCCTAAGTTGCTAAAATAAGCCTATTTCATGAGGCTATTTAATAAGTCTATTTAATAAGCCTATTTAATAAGCCTATTTAATAAGCCTAATTAATACACCTATTTAATAAACATATTTAATGAGTATTTAATGAGCCTATTTAATAAGTCTATTTAATAAGCCTTTTTAATAAGACTATTTAATAAGTCTATTTAATAAGCCTATTTAATAAGTCTATTTAATAAGTCTATTTAATAAGCCTATTTAATAAGTATTTAATGAGCCTATTTAATAAGCCTATTTATTGAGCCTATTTAATAAGCCTATTTATTGAGCCTATTTAATAAGCATATTTATTGAGCCTATTTAATAAGCCTATTTATTGAGCCTATTTAATAAGCCGATTTAATAAGTCTATTTAATAAGCCTATTTAATAAGCCTATTTAATAAGCCTATTTATTGAGCCTATTTAATAAGCCTATTTAATAAGCTGATTTATTGAGCCTATTTAATAAGTCTATTTAATAAGCCTAATTAATAAACCTATTTAATAAACATATTTAATGAGTATTTAATGAGCCTATTTAATAAGTCTATTTAATAAGCCTTTTTAATAAGACTATTTAATAAGTCTATTTAATAAGCCTATTTATTGAGCCTATTTAATAAGCCTATTTATTGAGCCTATTTAATAAGTCTATTTAATAAGTCTATTTAATAAGTCTATTTAATAAGCCTATTTAATAAGCCTATTTAATAAGCCTAATTAATACACCTATTTAATAAACATATTTAATAAGTATTTAATGAGCCTATTTAATAAGCCTATTTATTGAGCCTATTTAATAAGCCTATTTATTGAGCCTATTTAATAAGTCTATTTAATAAGTCTATTTAATAAGTCTATTTAATAAGCCTATTTAATAAGCCTATTTAATAAGCCTAATTAATACACCTATTTAATAAACATATTTAATAAGTATTTAATGAGCCTATTTAATAAGCCTATTTATTGAGCCTATTTAATAAGCCTATTTATTGAGCCTATTTAATAAGCATATTTATTGAGCCTATTTATTGAGCCTATTTAATAAGCCGATTTAATAAGTCTATTTAATAAGCCTATTTAATAAGCCTATTTAATAAGCCTATTTATTGGGCCTATTTAATAAGCCTATTTAATAAGCCGATTTATTGAGCCTATTTAATAAGTCTATTTAATAAGCCTATTTAATAAGCCTATTTAATAAGTATTTAATGAGCCTATTTAATAAGTCTATTTAATAAGCCTATTTAATAGGACTATTTAATAAGTCTAAGTTGCTGAAATAAGCCTATTTAATAAGCCTATTTAATAGGCCTATTTAATAAGTCTAAGTTGCTGAAATAAGCCTATTTAATAAGCCTAAGTTGCTGAATAAGCCTATTTAATAAGCCTAAGTTGCTGAGTAAACCTATTTAATAAGTCTAAGTTGCTGAAATAAGCCTATTTAATACGGCTATTTAATAAGCCTAAGTTGATGAAATAAGCCTATTTCATAAGGCTATTTAATGAGCCTAAGTTGCTGAAATAAGACTATTTAATAAGCCTAAGTTTCTGAACTAAGCCTTTTTAAAAAGGTATATTTAATAAGTCTAAGTTGCTGAAATAAACCTATTTAAAAATGCTATTTAATAATCCTAAGTTGCTGAAATAAACCTGTTTAATAAGGCTATTTAATAAGCATAAGTTGCTGAAATAAGCCTATTTAATAAGGCTCTTTAATAAGTCTAAGTTGCTGAAATAAACCTATTTAATAAGCCTAAGTTGCTAAAATAAGCCTATTTCATGAGGCTATTTAATAAGTCTATTTAATAAGCCTATTTAATAAGCCTATTTAATAAGCCTAATTAATACACCTATTTAATAAACATATTTAATGAGTATTTAATGAGCCTATTTAATAAGTCTATTTAATAAGCCTTTTTAATAAGACTATTTAATAAGTCTATTTAATAAGCCTATTTAATAAGTCTATTTAATAAGTCTATTTAATAAGCCTATTTAATAAGTATTTAATGAGCCTATTTAATAAGCCTATTTATTGAGCCTATTTAATAAGCCTATTTATTGAGCCTATTTAATAAGCATATTTATTGAGCCTATTTAATAAGCCTATTTATTGAGCCTATTTAATAAGCCGATTTAATAAGTCTATTTAATAAGCCTATTTAATAAGCCTATTTAATAAGCCTATTTATTGAGCCTATTTAATAAGCCTATTTAATAAGCTGATTTATTGAGCCTATTTAATAAGTCTATTTAATAAGCCTAATTAATAAACCTATTTAATAAACATATTTAATGAGTATTTAATGAGCCTATTTAATAAGTCTATTTAATAAGCCTTTTTAATAAGACTATTTAATAAGTCTATTTAATAAGCCTATTTAATAAGTCTATTTAATAAGTCTATTTAATAAGCCTATTTAATAAGTATTTAATGAGCCTATTTAATAAGCCTATTTAATAAGCCTATTTATTGAGCCTATTTAATAAGCCTATTTATTGAGCCTATTTAATAAGCATATTTATTGAGCCTATTTAATAAGCCTATTTATTGAGCCTATTTAATAAGCCGATTTAATAAGTCTATTTAATAAGCCTATTTAATAAGCCTATTTAATAAGCCTATTTATTGAGCCTATTTAATAAGCCTATTTAATAAGCCGATTAATTGAGCCTATTTAATAAGTCTATTTAATAAGCCTATTTAATAAGCCTATTTATTGAGCCTATTTAATAAGTCTATTTAATAAGCCTATTTAATAAGCCTATTTAATAAGTATTTAATGAGCCTATTTAATAAGTCTATTTAATAAGTCTATTTAATAAGTCTATTTAATAAGTCTATTTAATAAGCCTATTTAATAAGCCTATTTAATAAGCCTAATTAATACACCTATTTAATAAACATATTTAATGAGTATTTAATGAGCCTATTTAATAAGTCTATTTAATAAGCTTTTTTAATAAGACTATTTAATAAGTCTATTTAATAAGTCTATTTAATAAGCCTATTTAATAAGTATTTAATGAGCCTATTTAATAAGCCTATTTATTGAGCCTATTTAATAAGCCTATTTATTGAGCCTATTTAATAAGCATATTTATTGAGCCTATTTAATAAGCCTATTTATTGAGCCTATTTAATAAGCCGATTTAATAAGTCTATTTAATAAGCCTATTTAATAAGCCTATTTAATAAGGCTATTTATTGAGCCTATTTAATAAGCCTATTTAATAAGCCGATTTATTGAGCCTATTTAATAAGTCTATTTAATAAGCCTATTTAATAAGCCTATTTATTGAGCCTATTTAATACGTCTATTTAATAAGCCTATTTAATAAGTATTTAATGAGCCTATTTAATAAGTCTATTTAATAAGCCTATTTAATAAGCCTAATTAATACACCTATTTAATAAACATATTTAATGAGTATTTAATGAGCCTATTTAATAAGTCTATTTAATAAGCCTTTTTAATAAGACTATTTAATAAGTATTTAATGAGCCTATTTAATAAGCCTATTTATTGAGCCTATTTAATAAGCCTATTTATTGAGCCTATTTAATAAGCATATTTATTGAGCCTATTTAATAAGCCTATTTATTGAGCCTATTTAATAAGCCGATTTAATAAGTCTATTTAATAAGCCTATTTAATAAGCCTATTTAATAAGCCTATTTAATAAGCATATTTATTGAGCCTATTTAATAAGCCTATTTATTGAGCCTATTTAATAAGTCTATTTAATAAGCCTAATTAATAAACCTATTTAATAAACATATTTAATGAGTATTTAATGAGCCTATTTAATAAGTCTATTTAATAAGCCTTTTTAATAAGACTATTTAATAAGTCTATTTAATAAGCCTATTTAATAAGTCTATTTAATAAGTCTATTTAATAAGCCTATTTAATAAGTATTTAATGAGCCTATTTAATAAGCCTATTTAATAAGCCTATTTATTGAGCCTATTTAATAAGCCTATTTATTGAGCCTATTTAATAAGCATATTTATTGAGCCTATTTAATAAGCCTATTTATTGAGCCTATTTAATAAGCCGATTTAATAAGTCTATTTAATAAGCCTATTTAATAAGCCTATTTAATAAGCCTATTTATTGAGCCTATTTAATAAGCCTATTTAATAAGCCGATTTATTGAGCCTATTTAATAAGTCTATTTAATAAGCCTATTTAATAAGCCTATTTATTGAGCCTATTTAATAAGTCTATTTAATAAGCCTATTTAATAAGCCTATTTAATAAGTATTTAATGAGCCTATTTAATAAGTCTATTTAATAAGTCTATTTAATAAGTCTATTTAATAAGTCTATTTAATAAGCCTATTTAATAAGCCTATTTAATAAGCCTAATTAATACACCTATTTAATAAACATATTTAATGAGTATTTAATGAGCCTATTTAATAAGTCTATTTAATAAGCTTTTTTAATAAGACTATTTAATAAGTCTATTTAATAAGCCTATTTAATAAGTCTATTTAATAAGTCTATTTAATAAGCCTATTTAATAAGTATTTAATGAGCCTATTTAATAAGCCTATTTATTGAGCCTATTTAATAAGCCTATTTATTGAGCCTATTTAATAAGCATATTTATTGAGCCTATTTAATAAGCCTATTTATTGAGCCTATTTAATAAGCCGATTTAATAAGTCTATTTAATAAGCCTATTTAATAAGCCTATTTAATAAGGCTATTTATTGAGCCTATTTAATAAGCCTATTTAATAAGCCGATTTATTGAGCCTATTTAATAAGTCTATTTAATAAGCCTATTTAATAAGCCTATTTATTGAGCCTATTTAATAAGTCTATTTAATAAGCCTATTTAATAAGTATTTAATGAGCCTATTTAATAAGTCTATTTAATAAGCCTATTTAATAAGCCTAATTAATACACCTATTTAATAAACATATTTAATGAGTATTTAATGAGCCTATTTAATAAGTCTATTTAATAAGCCTTTTTAATAAGACTATTTAATAAGTCTATTTAATAAGCCTATTTAATAAGTCTATTTAATAAGTCTATTTAATAAGCCTATTTAATAAGTATTTAATGAGCCTATTTAATAAGCCAATTTATTGAGCCTATTTAATAAGCCTATTTATTGAGCCTATTTAATAAGCATATTTATTGAGCCTATTTAATAAGCCTATTTATTGAGCCTATTTAATAAGCCGATTTAATAAGTCTATTTAATAAGCCTAATTAATAAGCCGATTTAATAAGCCTATTTATTGAGCCTATTTAATAAGCCTATTTAATAAGCCGATTTATTGAGCCTATTTAATAAGTCTATTTAATAAGCCTATTTAATTAGCCTATTTATTGAGCCTATTTAATAAGTCTATTTAATAAGCCTATTTAATAAGCCTATTTAATAAGTATTTAATGAGCCTATTTAATAAGTCTATTTAATAAGCCTATTTAATAGGCCTTTTTTAATAAATCTAAGTTGCTGAAATAAGCCTATTTAATAAGCCTATTTAATAGGCCTATTTAATAAGTCTAAGTTGCTGAAATAAGCTTATTTAATAAGCCTAAGTTTCTGAATGAGCCTATTTAATAAGCCTAAGTTGCTGAAATAAGCCTATTAAATAAGCCTAAGTTGCTGAATAAGCCTATTTAATAAGCCTAAGTTGCTGAATAAACCTATTTAATAAGTCTAAGTTGCTGAAATAAGCATATTTAATAAGGCTATTTAATAAGCCTAAGTTGCTGAATAAGCCTATTTAATAAGGCTATTTAATGAGCCTAATTTGCTGAAATAAGACTATTTAATAAGCCTAAGTTTCTGAACTAAGCCTATTTTAAAAGGTATATTTAATAAGTCTAAGTTGCTGAAATAAACCTATTTAAAAATGCTATTTAATAAGCCTAAGTTGCTGAAATAAACCTGTTTAATAAGGCTATTTAATAAGAATAAGTTGCTGAAATAAGCTTATTTAATAATCCTAAGTTGCTGAAATAAGCCTATTTAATAAGGCTCTTTAATAAGTCTAAGTTGCTGAAATAAACCTATTTAATATGCCTAAGTTGCTAAAATAATCCTATTTAATGAGGCTATTTAATATGTCTATTTAATAAGCCTATTTAATAAGCCTATTTAATAAGCTTATTTAATAAACCTATTTAATGAGTCTATTTAATAAGTCTATTTAATAAGTATTTAATGAGCCTATTTAATAAGCCTATTTATTGAGCCTATTTAATAAGCCTATTTATTGAGCCTATTTAATAAGCCTATTTATTGAACCTATTTAATAAGCCTATTTATTGAGCCTATTTAATAAGCCGATTTAATAAGTCTATTTAATAAGCCTATTTAATAAGCCTATTTAATAAGGCTATTTATTGAGCCTATTTAATAAGCCTATTTAATAAGCCGATTTATTGAGCCTATTTAATAAGTCTATTTAATAAGCCTATTTAATAAGCCTATTTATTGAGCCTATTTAATAAGTCTATTTAATAAGCCTATTTAATAAGTATTTAATGAGCCTATTTAATAAGTCTATTTAATAAGTCTATTTAATAAGTCTATTTAATAAGTCTATTTAATAAGCCTATTTAATAAGCCTAATTAATACACCTATTTAATAAACATATTTAATGAGTATTTAATGAGCCTATTTAATAAGTCTATTTAATAAGCCTTTTTAATAAGACTATTTAATAAGTCTATTTAATAAGCCTATTTAATAAGTCTATTTAATAAGTCTATTTAATAAGCCTATTTAATAAGTATTTAATGAGCCTATTTAATAAGCCTATTTATTGAGCCTATTTAATAAGCCTATTTATTGAGCCTATTTAATAAGCATATTTATTGAGCCTATTTAATAAGCCTATTTATTGAGCCTATTTAATAAGCCGATTTAATAAGTCTATTTAATAAGCCTAATTAATAAGCCGATTTAATAAGCCTATTTATTGAGCCTATTTAATAAGCCTATTTAATAAGCCGATTTATTGAGCCTATTTAATAAGTCTATTTAATAAGCCTATTTAATAAGCCTATTTATTGAGCCTATTTAATAAGTCTATTTAATAAGCCTATTTAATAAGCCTATTAAATAAGTATTTAATGAGCCTATTTAATAAGTCTATTTAATAAGCCTATTTAATAGGCCTTTTTTAATAAATCTAAGTTGCTGAAATAAGCCTATTTAATAAGCCTAATTAATAGGCCTATTTAATAAGTCTAAGTTGCTGAAATAAGCTTATTTAATAAGCCTAAGTTTCTGAATGAGCCTATTTAATAAGCCTAAGTTGCTGAAATAAGCCTATTAAATAAGCCTAAGTTGCTGAATAAGCCTATTTAATAAGCCTAAGTTGCTGAATAAACCTATTTAATAAGTCTAAGTTGCTGAAATAAGCATATTTAATAAGGCTATTTAATAAGCCTAAGTTGCTGAATAAGCCTATTTAATAAGACTATTTAACGAGCCTAATTTGCTGAAATAAGACTATTTAATAAGCCTAAGTTTCTGAACTAAGCCTATTTTAAAAGGTATATTTAATAAGTCTAAGTTGCTGAAATAAACCTATTTAAAAATGCTATTTAATAAGCCTAAGTTGCTGAAATAAACCTGTTTAATAAGGCTATTTAATAAGAATAAGTTGCTGAAATAAGCTTATTTAATAAGCCTAAGTTGCTGAAATAAGCCTATTTAATAAGGCTCTTTAATAAGTCTAAGTTGCTGAAATAAACCTATTTAATAAGCCTAAGTTGCTAAAATAAGCCTATTTAATGAGGCTATTTAATACATCTATTTAATAAGCCTATTTAATAAGCCTATTTAATAAGCTTATTTAATAAGCCTATTTAATGAGTCTATTTAATAAGTCTATTTAATAAGTATTTAATGAGCCTATTTAATAAGCCTATTTATTGAGCCTATTTAATAAGCCTATTTATTGAGCCTATTTAATAAGCCTATTTATTGAGCCTATTTAATAAGCCTATTTATTGAGCCTATTTAATAAGTCTATTTAATAAGTCTATTTAATAAGCCTATTTAATAAGCCTATTTAATAAGCCTAATTAATACACCTATTTAATAAACATATTTAATAAGTATTTAATGAGCCTATTTAATAAGTCTATTTAATAAGCCTATTTAATAAGCCTATTTAATAAGTATTTAATGAGCCTATTTAATAAGTCTATTTAATAAGCCTATTTAATAGGACTATTTAATAAGTCTAAGTTGCTGAAATAAGCCTATTTAATAAGCCTATTTAATAGGCCTATTTAATAAGTCTAAGTTGCTGAAATAAGCCTATTTAATAAGCCTAAGTTGCTGAATAAGCCTATTTAATAAGCCTAAGTTGCTGAATAAACCTATTTAATAAGTCTAAGTTGCTGAAATAAGCCTATTTAATACGGCTATTTAATAAGCCTAAGTTGCTGAAATAAGCCTCTTTCATAAGGCTATTTAATGAGCCTAAGTTGCTGAAATAAGACTATTTAATAAGCCTAAGTTTCTGAACTAAGCCTATTTAAAAAGGTATATTTAATAAGTCTAAGTTGCTGAAATAAACCTATTTAAAAATGCTATTTAATAAGCCTAAGTTGCTGAAATAAACCTGTTTAATAAGGCTATTTAATAAGCATAAGTTGCTGAAATCAGCCTATTTAATAAAGCTCTTTAATAAGTCTAAGTTGCTGAAATAAACCTATTTAATAAGCCTAAGTTGCTAAAATAAGCCTATTTCATGAGGCTATTTAATAAGTCTATTAAATAAGTCTATTTAATAAGTCTATTTAATAAGTCTATTTAATAAGCCTATTTAATAAGCCTATTTAATAAGCCTAATTAATACACCTATTTAATAAACATATTTAATGAGTATTTAATGAGCCTATTTAATAAGTCTATTTAATAAGCCTTTTTAATAAGACTATTTAATAAGTCTATTTAATAAGCCTATTTAATAAGTCTATTTAATAAGTCTATTTAATAAGTCTATTTAATAAGTATTTAATGAGCCTATTTAATAAGCCTATTTATTGAGCCTATTTAATAAGCCTATTTATTGAGCCTATTTAATAAGCATATTTATTGAGCCTATTTAATAAGCCTATTTATTGAGCCTATTTAATAAGCCGATTTAATAAGTCTATTTAATAAGCCTATTTAATAAGCCTATTTAATAAGCCTATTTATTGAGCCTATTTAATAAGCCTATTTAATAAGCTGATTTATTGAGCCTATTTAATAAGTCTATTTAATAAGCCTAATTAATACACCTATTTAATAAACATATTTAATGAGTATTTAATGAGCCTATTTAATAAGTCTATTTAATAAGCCTTTTTAATAAGACTATTTAATAAGTCTATTTAATAAGCCTATTTAATAAGTCTATTTAATAAGTCTATTTAATAAGCCTATTTAATAAGTATTTAATGAGCCTATTTAATAAGCCTATTTATTGAGCCTATTTAATAAGCCTATTTATTGAGCCTATTTAATAAGCATGTTTATTGAGCCTATTTAATAAGCCTATTTATTGAGCCTATTTAATAAGCCGATTTAATAAGTCTATTTAATAAGCCTATTTAATAAGCCTATTTAATAAGCCTATTTATTGAGCCTATTTAATAAGCCTATTTAATACGCCGATTTATTGAGCCTATTTAATAAGTCTATTTAATAAGCCTATTTAATAAGCTGATTTATTGAGCCTATTTAATAAGTCTATTTAATAAGCCTAATTAATACACCTATTTAATAAACATATTTAATGAGTATTTAATGAGCCTATTTAATAAGTCTATTTAATAAGCCTTTTTAATAAGACTATTTAATAAGTCTATTTAATAAGCCTATTTAATAAGTCTATTTAATAAGTCTATTTAATAAGCCTATTTAATAAGTATTTAATGAGCCTATTTAATAAGCCTATTTATTGAGCCTATTTAATAAGCCTATTTATTGAGCCTATTTAATAAGCATATTTATTGAGCCTATTTAATAAGCCTATTTATTGAGCCTATTTAATAAGCCGATTTAATAAGTCTATTTAATAAGCCTATTTAATAAGCCTATTTAATAAGCCTATTTATTGAGCCTATTTAATAAGCCTATTTAATAAGCCGATTTATTGAGCCTATTTAATAAGTCTATTTAATAAGCCTATTTAATACGCCTATTTAATAAGTATTTAATGAGCCTATTTAATAAGTCTATTTAATAAGTCTATTTAATAAGTCTATTTAATAAGTCTATTTAATAAGCCTATTTAATAAGCCTATTTAATAAGCCTAATTAATACACCTATTTAATAAACATATTTAATGAGTATTTAATGAGCCTATTTAATAAGTCTATTTAATAAGCTTTTTTAATAAGACTATTTAATAAGTCTATTTAATAAGCCTATTTAATAAGTCTATTTAATAAGTCTATTTAATAAGCCTATTTAATAAGTATTTAATGAGCCTATTTAATAAGCCTATTTATTGAGCCTATTTAATAAGCCTATTTATTGAGCCTATTTAATAAGCATATTTATTGAGCCTATTTAATAAGCCTATTTATTGAGCCTATTTAATAAGCCGATTTAATAAGTCTATTTAATAAGCCTATTTAATAAGCCTATTTAATAAGCCTATTTATTGAGCCTATTTAATAAGCCTATTTAATAAGCCGATTTATTGAGCCTATTTAATAAGTCTATTTAATAAGCCTATTTAATAAGCCTATTTATTGAGCCTATTTAATAAGTCTATTTAATAAGCCTATTTAATAAGCCTATTTAATAAGTATTTAATGAGCCTATTTAATAAGTCTATTTAATAAGCCTATTTAATAGGCCTTTTTTAATAAATCTAAGTTGCTGAAATAAGCCTATTTAATAAGCCTATTTAATAGGCCTATTTAATAAGTCTAAGTTGCTGAAATAAGCTTATTTAATAAGCCTAAGTTTCTGAATGAGCCTATTTAATAAGCCTAAGTTGCTGAAATAAGCCTATTAAATAAGCCTAAGTTGCTGAATAAGCCTATTTAATAAGCCTAAGTTGCTGAATAAACCTATTTAATAAGTCTAAGTTGCTGAAATAAGCATATTTAATAAGGCTATTTAATAAGCCTAAGTTGCTGAATAAGCCTATTTAATAAGGCTATTTAATGAGCCTAAGTTGCTGAAATAAGACTATTTAATAAGCCTAAGTTTCTGAACTAAGCCTATTTTAAAAGGTATATTTAATAAGTCTAAGTTTTGCTGAAATAAACCTATTTAAAAATGCTATTTAATAAGCCTAAGTTGCTGAAATAAACCTGTTTAATAAGGCTATTTAATAAGAATAAGTTGCTGAAATAAGCTTATTTAATAAGCCTAAGTTGCTGAAATAAGCCTATTTAATAAGGCTCTTTAATAAGTCTAAGTTGCTGAAATAAACCTATTTAATAAGCCTAAGTTGCTAAAATAAGCCTATTTAATGAGGCTATTTAATACGTCTATTTAATAAGCCTATTTAATAATCCTATTTAATAAGCCTTTTTAATAAGCCTATTTAATGAGTCTATTTAATAAGTCTATTTAATAAGTATTTAATGAGCCTATTTAATAAGCCTATTTATTGAGCCTATTTAATAAGCCTATTTATTGAGCCTATTTAATAAGCCTATTTATTGAGCCTATTTAATAAGCCTATTTATTGAGCCTATTTAATAAGTCTATTTAATGAGCCTATTTAATAAGTCTATTTAATAAGCCTTTTTAATAAGACTATTTAATAAGTCTATTTAATAAGACTATTTAAAAAGTCTATTTACTAAGTCTATTTAATAAGCCTATTAAATAAGTATTAAATGAGCCTATTTAATAAGCCTATTTATTGAGCCTATTTAATAAGCATATTTATTGAGCCTATTTATTGAGCCTATTTAATAAGCTGATTTAATAAGTCTATTTAATAAGCCTATTTAATAAGCCTATTTAATAAGCCTATTTATTGAGCCTATTTAATAAGCCTATTTAATAAGCCGATTTATTGAGCCTATTTAATAAGTCTATTTAATAAGCCTATTTAATAACCCTATTTAATAAGTATTTAATGAGCCTATTTAATAAGTCTATTTAATAAGCCTATTTAATAGGCCTATTTAATAAGTCTAAGTTGCTGAAATAAGCCTATTTAATAAGCCTATTTAATAGGCCTATTTAATAAGTCTAAGTTGCTGAGATAAGCCTATTTAATAAGCCTAAGTTGCTGAATAAGCCTATTTAATAAGCCTAAGTTGCTGAATAAACCTATTTAATAAGTCTAAGTTGCTGAAATAAGCCTATTTAATACGGCTATTTAATAAGCCTAAGTTGCTGAAATAAGCCTATTTCATAAGGCTATTTAATGAGCCTAAGTTGCTGAAATAAGACTATTTAATAAGCCTAAGTTTCTGAACTAAGCATATTTAAAAAGGTATATTTAATAAGTCTAAGTTGCTGAAATAAACCTATTTAAAAATGCTATTTAATAAGCCTAAGTTGCTGAAATAAACCTGTTTAATAAGGCTATTTAATAAGCATAAGTTGCTGAAATAAGACTATTTAATAAGCCTAAGTTTCTGAACTAAGCCTATTTTAAAAGGTATATTTAATAAGTCTAAGTTTTGCTGAAATAAACCTATTTAAAAATGCTATTTAATAAGCCTAAGTTGCTGAAATAAACCTGTTTAATAAGGCTATTTAATAAGAATAAGTTGCTGAAATAAGCTTATTTAATAAGCCTAAGTTGCTGAAATAAGCCTATTTAATAAGGCTCTTTAATAAGTCTAAGTTGCTGAAATAAACCTATTTAATAAGCCTAAGTTGCTAAAATAAGCCTATTTAATGAGGCTATTTAATACGTCTATTTAATAAGCCTATTTAATAATCCTATTTAATAAGCCTTTTTAATAAGCCTATTTAATGAGTCTATTTAATAAGTCTATTTAATAAGTATTTAATGAGCCTATTTAATAAGCCTATTTATTGAGCCTATTTAATAAGCCTATTTATTGAGCCTATTTAATAAGCCTATTTATTGAGCCTATTTAATAAGCCTATTTATTGAGCCTATTTAATAAGTCTATTTAATGAGCCTATTTAATAAGTCTATTTAATAAGCCTTTTTAATAAGACTATTTAATAAGTCTATTTAATAAGACTATTTAAAAAGTCTATTTACTAAGTCTATTTAATAAGCCTATTAAATAAGTATTAAATGAGCCTATTTAATAAGCCTATTTATTGAGCCTATTTAATAAGCATATTTATTGAGCCTATTTATTGAGCCTATTTAATAAGCTGATTTAATAAGTCTATTTAATAAGCCTATTTAATAAGCCTATTTAATAAGCCTATTTATTGAGCCTATTTAATAAGCCTATTTAATAAGCCGATTTATTGAGCCTATTTAATAAGTCTATTTAATAAGCCTATTTAATAACCCTATTTAATAAGTATTTAATGAGCCTATTTAATAAGTCTATTTAATAAGCCTATTTAATAGGCCTATTTAATAAGTCTAAGTTGCTGAAATAAGCCTATTTAATAAGCCTATTTAATAGGCCTATTTAATAAGTCTAAGTTGCTGAGATAAGCCTATTTAATAAGCCTAAGTTGCTGAATAAGCCTATTTAATAAGCCTAAGTTGCTGAATAAACCTATTTAATAAGTCTAAGTTGCTGAAATAAGCCTATTTAATACGGCTATTTAATAAGCCTAAGTTGCTGAAATAAGCCTATTTCATAAGGCTATTTAATGAGCCTAAGTTGCTGAAATAAGACTATTTAATAAGCCTAAGTTTCTGAACTAAGCATATTTAAAAAGGTATATTTAATAAGTCTAAGTTGCTGAAATAAACCTATTTAAAAATGCTATTTAATAAGCCTAAGTTGCTGAAATAAACCTGTTTAATAAGGCTATTTAATAAGCATAAGTTGCTGAAATAAGCTTATTTAATAAGCCTAAGTTGCTGAAATAAGCCTATTTAATAAGGCTCTTTAATAAGTCTAAGTTGCTGAAATAAACCTATTTAATAAGCCTAAGTTGCTAAAATAAGCCTATTTCATGAGGCTATTTAATAAGTCTATTTAATAAGTCTATTTAATAAGCCTATTTAATAAGCCTATTTAATAAGCCTAATTAATACACCTATTTAATAAACATATTTAATGAGTATTTAATGAGCCTATTTAATAAGTCTATTTAATAAGCCTTTTTAATAAGACTATTTAATAAGTCTATTTAATAAGCCTATTTAATAAGTCTATTTAATAAGTCTATTTAATAAGCCTATTTAATAAGTATTTAATGAGCCTATTTAATAAGCCTATTTATTGAGCCTATTTAATAAGCATATTTATTGAGCCTATTTAATAAGCATATTTATTGAGCCTATTTAATAAGCCTATTTATTGAGCCTATTTAATAAGCCGATTTAATGAGTCTATTTAATAAGCCTATTTAAAAAGCCTATTTAATAAGCCTATTTAATAAGCCTATTTAATAAGCCTATTTAATGAGTCTATTTAATAAGTCTATTTAATAAGTATTTAATGAGCCTATTTAATAATCCTATTTATTGAGCCTATTTAATAAGCCTATTTATTGAGCCTATTTAATAAGCCTATTTATTGAGCCTATTTAATAAGCCTATTTATTGAGCCTATTTAATAAGTCTATTTAATAAGTCTATTTAATAAGTCTATTTAATAAGCCTATTTAATAAGCCTATTTAATAAGCCTAATTAATACACCTATTTAATAAACATATTTAATAAGTATTTAATGAGCCTATTTAATAAGTCTATTTAATAAGCCTTTTTAATAAGACTATTTAATAAGTCTATTTAATAAGACTATTTAATAAGTCTATTTAATAAGTCTATTTAATAAGCCTATTTAATAAGTATTTAATGAGCCTATTTAATAAGCCTATTTATTGAGCCAATTTAATAAGCCTATTTATTGAGCCTATTTAATAAGCATATTTATTGAGCCTATTTAATAAGCCTATTTATTGAGCCTATTTAATAAGCCGATTTATTAAGCCTATTTAATATGCCTATTTATTGAGCCTATTTAATAAGCCTATTTAATAAGCCGATTTATTGAGCCTATTTAATAAGTCTATTTAATAAGCCTATTTAATAAACCTATTTAATAAGTATTTAATGAGCCTATTTAATATGTCTATTTAATAAGCCTATTTAATAGGCCTATTTAATACGTCTAAGTTGCTGAAATAAGCCTATTTAATAAGCCTATTTAATAGGCCTATTTAATAAGTCTAAGTTGCTGAAATAAGCCTATTTAATAAGCCTAAGTTGCTGAATAAGCCTATTTAATAAGCCTAAGTTGCTGAATAAACCTATTTAATAAGTCTAAGTTGCTAAAATAAGCCTATTTAATACGGCTATTTAATAAGCCTAAGTTGCTGAAATAAGCCTATTTCATAAGGCTATTTAATGAGCCTAAGTTGCTGAAATAGGACTATTTAATAAGCCTAAGTTTCTGAACTAAGCCTATTTAAAAAGGTATATTTAATAAGTCTAAGTTGCTGAAATAAACCTATTTAAAAATGCTATTTAATAAGCCTAAGTTGCTGAAATAAACCTGTTTAATAAGGCTATTAAATAAGCATAAGTTGCTGAAATAAGCTTATTTAATAAGCCTAAGTTGCTGAAATAACCCTATTTAATAAGGCTCTTTAATAAGTCTAAGTTGCTGAAATAAACCTATTTAATAAGCCTAAGTTGCTAAAATAAGCCTATTTCATGAGGCTATTTAATAAGTCTATTTAATAAGTCTATTTAATAAGTCTATTTAATAAGTCTATTTAATAAGCCTATTTAATAAGCCTATTTAATAAGCCTGATTAATACACCTATTTAATAAACATATTTAATGAGTATTTAATGAGCCTATTTAATAAGTCTACTTAATAAGCCTTTTTAATAAGACTATTTAATAAGTCTATTTAATAAGCCTATTTAATAAGTCTATTTAATAAGCCTATTTAATAAGCCTATTTAATAAGTATTTAATGAGCCTATTTAATAAGTCTATTTAATAAGCCTATTTAATAGGCCTTTTTTAATAAATCTAAGTTGCTGAAATAAGCCTATTTAATAAGCCTATTTAATAGGCCTATTTAATAAGTCTAAGTTGCTGAAATAAGCTTATTTAATAAGCCTAAGTTTCTGAATGAGCCTATTTAATAAGCCTAAGTTGCTGAAATAAGCCTATTAAATAAGCCTAAGTTGCTGAATAAGCCTATTTAATAAGCCTAAGTTGCTGAATAAACCTATTTAATAAGTCTAAGTTGCTGAAATAAGCATATTTAATAAGGCTATTTAATAAGCCTAAGTTGCTGAATAAGCCTATTTAATAAGGCTATTTAATGAGCCTAAGTTGCTGAAATAAGACTATTTAATAAGCCTAAGTTTCTGAACTAAGCCTATTTTAAAAGGTATATTTAATAAGTCTAAGTTGCTGAAATGAACCTATTTAAAAATGCTATTTAATAAGCTTAAGTTGCTGAAATAAACCTGTTTAATAAGGCTATTTAATAAGAATAAGTTGCTGAAATAAGCTTATTTAATAAGCCTAAGTTGCTGAAATAAGCCTATTTAATAAGGCTCTTTAATAAGTCTAAGTTGCTGAAATAAACCTATTTAATAAGCCTAAGTTGCTAAAATAAGCCTATTTAATGAGGGTATTTAATACGCCTATTTAATAAGCCTATTTAATAAGCCTATTTAATAAGCCTATTTAATACGCCTATTTAATGAGTCTATTTAATAAGTCTATTTAATAAGTATTTAATGAGCCTATTTAATAAGCCTATTTATTGAGCCTATTTAATAAGCCTATTTATTGAGCCTATTTAATAAGCCTATTTATTGAGCCTATTTAATAACCCTATTTATTGAGCCATTTAATAAGCCTATTTAATAAGTCTATTTAATAAGCCTATTTAATAAGCCTATTTAATAAGCCTATTTATTGAGCCTATTTAATAAGCCTATTTAATAAGCCTATTTATTGAGCCTATTTAATAAGTCTATTTAATAAGCCTATTTAACAAGCCTATTTAATAATTATTTAATGAGCCTGTTTAATAAGTCTATTTAATAAGCCTATTTAATAGGCCTATTTAATAAGTCTAAGTTGCTGAAATAAGCCTATTTAATAAGTCTATTTAATAGGCCTATTTAATAAGTCTAAGTTGCTGAAATAAGCCTATTTAATAAGCCTAAGTTTCTGAATGAGCCTATTTAATAAGCCTAAGTTGCCGAAATAAGCCTATTTAATAAGCCTAAGTTGCTGAATAAGCCTATTTAATAAGCCTAAGTTGCTGAAATAAGCCTATTTAGTAAGTCTAAGTTGCTGAAATAAGCCTATTTAATAAGCCTAAGTTGCTGAAATAAGCCTATTTAATAAGCCTAAGTTGCTGAAATAAGGCTATTTACTAAGTCTAAGTTGCTGAAATAAGCCTATGTAATAAGCCTAAGTTGCTGAAATAAGTATATTTAATAAGCATAAGTTGCTGAAATAAGTCTATTTAATGAGTCTAGGTTGCTGAAATAAGGCTATTTAATAAGTCTAAGTTGCTGAAATAAGCCTTTTTAATCAGCGTAAGTTGCTGAAATAAGCCTATTTAATAAGCCCAAGTTGCTGAAATAAGCCTACTTAATTAGGCTATTTAATAAGCCTAAGTTGCTGAAATAAGCCTATTTAATAAGCGTAAGTTGCTGAAATAAGGCTATTTAATAAGCCTAAGTTGCTGAAATACGCCTATTTAATGAGCTATTTAATAAGTCTATTTAATAAGCCTATTTAATAAGCCTATTTAATAAGCCTATTTAATAAGCCTATGTAATAAGTCTATTTAATAAGTCTATTTAATAAGTATTTAATGAGCCTATTTAATAAGCCTATTTATTGAGCCTATTTAATAAGCCTATTTATTGAGCCTATTTAATAAGCCTATTTATTGAGCCTATTTAATAAGCCTATGTAATAAGTCTATTTAATAAGCCTATTTAATAAGCCTATTTATTGAGCCTATTTAATAAGTCTATTTAATAAGCCTATTTAATAGGCCTATTTAATAAGTCTAAGTTGCTGAAATAAGCCTATTTAATAAGCCTAAGTTTCTGAATGAGCCTATTCAATAAGCCTAATTTTCTGAAATAAGCCTATTTAATAAGCCTAAGTTGCTGAATAAGCCTATTTAATAAGCCTAAGTTGCTGAAATAAGCCTATTTAATAAGTCTAAGTTGCTGAAATAAGGCTATATAATAAGCCTAAGTTGCTGAAATAAGCCTATTTAATAAGCCTAAGTTGCTGAAATAAGGCTATTTAATAAGTCTAAGTTGCTGAAATAAGCCTATTTAATAAGCCTAAGTTGCTGAAATAAGTATATTTAATAAGCCTAAGTTGCTGAAATAAGCCTATTTAATAAGGCTCTTTAATAAGTCTAAGTTGCTGAAATAAACCTATTTAATAAGCCTAAGTTGCTAAAATAAGCCTATTTCATGAGGCTATTTAATAAGTCTATTTAATAAGTCTATTTAATAAGTCTATTTAATAAGTCTATTTAATAAGCCTATTTAATAAGCCTAATTAATACACCTATTTAATAAACATATTTAATAAGTATTTAATGAGCCTATTTAATAAGTCTATTTAATAAGCCTTTTTAATAAGACTATTTAATAAGTCTATTTAATAAGACTATTTAATAAGTCTATTTAATAAGTCTATTTAATAAGCCTATTTAATAAGTATTTAATGAGCCTATTTAATAAGCCTATTTATTGAGCCTATTTAATAAGCCTATTTATTGAGCCTATTTAATAAGCATATTTATTGAGCCTATTTAATAAGCCTATTTATTGAGCCTATTTAATAAGCCGATTTATTAAGCCTATTTAATATGCCTATTTATTGAGCCTATTTAATAAGCCTATTTAATAAGCCGATTTATTGAGCCTATTTAATAAGTCTATTTAATAAGCCTATTTAATAAACCTATTTAATAAGTATTTAATGAGCCTATTTAATATGTCTATTTAATAAGCCTATTTAATATGCCTATTTAATACGTCTAAGTTGCTGAAATAAGCCTATTTAATAAGCCTATTTAATAGGCCTATTTAATAAGTCTAAGTTGCTGAAATAAGCCTATTTAATAAGCCTAAGTTGCTGAATAAGCCTATTTAATAAGCCTAAGTTGCTGAATAAACCTATTTAATAAGTCTAAGTTGCTAAAATAAGCCTATTTAATACGGCTATTTAATAAGCCTAAGTTGCTGAAATAAGCCTATTTCATAAGGCTATTTAATAAGCCGATTTATTAAGCCTATTTAATATGCCTATTAATTGAGCCTATTTAATAAGCCTATTTAATAAGCCGATTTATTGAGCCTATTTAATAAGTCTATTTAATAAGCCTATTTAATAAACCTATTTAATAAGTATTTAATGAGCCTATTTAATATGTCTATTTAATAAGCCTATTTAATAGGCCTATTTAATACGTCTAAGTTGCTGAAATAAGCCTATTTAATAAGCCTATTTAATAGGCCTATTTAATAAGTCTAAGTTGCTGAGATAAGCCTATTTAATAAGCCTAAGTTGCTGAATAAGCCTATTTAATAAGCCTAAGTTGCTGAATAAACCTATTTAATAAGTCTAAGTTGCTAAAATAAGCCTATTTAATACGGCTATTTAATAAGCCTAAGTTGCTGAAATAAGCCTATTTCATAAGGCTATTTAATGAGCCTAAGTTGCTGAAATAAGACTATTTAATAAGCCTAAGTTTCTGAACTAAGCCTATTTAAAAAGGTATATTTAATAAGTCTAAGTTGCTGAAATAAACCTATTTAAAAATGCTATTTAATAAGGCTAAGTTGCTGAAATAAACCTGTTTAATAAGGCTATTTAATAAGCATAAGTTGCTGAAATAAGCTTATTTAATAAGCCTAAGTTGCTGAAATAAGCCTATTTAATAAGGCTCTTTAATAAGTCTAAGTTGCTGAAATAAACCTATTTAATAAGCCTAAGTTGCTAAAATAAGCCTATTTCATGAGGCTATTTAATAAGTCTATTTAATAAGTCTATTTAATAAGTCTATTTAATAAGCCTATTTAATAAGCCTATTTAATAAGCCTGATTAATACACCTATTTAATAAACATATTTAATGAGTATTTAATGAGCCTATTTAATAAGTCTACTTAATAAGCCTTTTTAATAAGACTATTTAATAAGTCTATTTAATAAGCCTATTTAATAAGTCTATTTAATAAGCCTATTTAATAAGCCTATTTAATAAGTATTTAATGAGCCTATTTAATAAGTCTATTTAATAAGCCTATTTAATAGGCCTTTTTTAATAAATCTAAGTTGCTGACATAAGCCTATTTAATAAGCCTATTTAATAGGCCTATTTAATAAGTCTAAGTTGCTGAAATAAGCTTATTTAATAAGCCTAAGTTTCTGAATGAGCCTATTTAATAAGCCTAAGTTGCTGAAATAAGCCTATTAAATAAGCCTAAGTTGCTGAATAAGCCTATTTAATAAGCCTAAGTTGCTGAATAAACCTATTTAATAAGTCTAAGTTGCTGAAATAAGCATATTTAATAAGGCTATTTGATAAGCCTAAGTTGCTGAATAAGCCTATTTAATAAGGCTATTTAATGAGCCTAAGTTGCTGAAATAAGACTATTTAATAAGCCTAAGTTTCTGAACTAAGCCTATTTTAAAAGGTATATTTAATAAGTCTAAGTTGCTGAAATAAACCTATTTAAAAATGCTATTTAATAAGCCTAAGTTGCTGAAATAAACCTGTTTAATAAGGCTATTTAATAAGAATAAGTTGCTGAAATAAGCTTATTTAATAAGCCTAAGTTGCTGAAATAAGCCTATTTAATAAGGCTCTTTAATAAGTCTAAGTTGCTGAAATAAACCTATTTAATAAGCCTAAGTTGCTAAAATAAGCCTATTTAATGAGGGTATTTAATACGCCTATTTAATAAGCCTATTTAATAAGCCTATTTAATAAGCCTATTTAATAAGCCTATTTAATGAGTCTATTTAATAAGTCTATTTAATAAGTATTTAATGAGCCTATTTAATAAGCCTATTTATTGAGCCTATTTAATAAGCCTATTTATTGAGCCTATTTAATAAGCCTATTTATTGAGCCTATTTAATAAGCCTATTTATTGAGCCTATTTAATAAGCCTATTTAATAAGTCTATTTAATAAGCCTATTTAATAAGCCTATTTAATAAGCCTATTTATTGAGCCTATTTAATAAGCCTATTTAATAAGCCTATTTAATAAGTCTATTTAATACGCCTATTTAACAAGCCTATTTAATAATTATTTAATGAGCCTGTTTAATAAGTCTATTTAATAAGCCTATTTAACAGGCCTATTTAATAAGTCTAAGTTGCTGAAATAAGCCTATTTAATAAGCCTAAGTTTCTGAATGAGCCTATTTAATAAGCCTAAGTTGCCGAAATAAGCCTATTTAATAAGCCTAAGTTGCTGAATAAGCCTATTTAATAAGCCTAAGTTGCTGAAATAAGCCTATTTAGTAAGTCTAAGTTGCTGAAATAAGCCTATTTAATAAGCCTAAGTTTCTGAATGAGCCTATTTAATAAGCCTAAGTTGCCGAAATAAGCCTATTTAATAAGCCTAAGTTGCTGAATAAGCCTATTTAATAAGCCTAAGTTGCTGAAATAAGCCTATTTAGTAAGTCTAAGTTGCTGAAATAAGCCTATTTAATAAGCCTAAGTTGCTGAAATAAGTATATTTAATAAGCATAAGTTGCTGAAATAAGCCTATTTAATGAGTCTAGGTTGCTGAAATAAGGCTATTTAATAAGTCTAAGTTGCTGAAATAAGCCTTTTTAATCAGCGTAAGTTGCTGAAATAAGCTTATTTAATAAGCCCAAGTTGCTGAAATAAGCCTACTTAATTAGGCTATTTAATAAGCCTAAGTTGCTGAAATAAGCCTATTTAATGAGCTATTTAATAAGTCTATTTAATAAGCCTATTTAATAAGCCTATTTAATAAGCCTATTTAATAAGCCTATGTAATAAGTCTATTTAATAAGTCTATTTAATAAGTATTTAATGAGCCTATTTAATAAGCCTATTTATTGAGCCTATTTAATAAGCCTATTTACTGAGCCTATTTAATAAGCCTATTTATTGAGCCTATTTAATAAGCCTATTTAATAAGTCTATTTAATAAGCCTATTTAATAAGCCTATTTATTGAGCCTATTTAATATGCCTATTTAATAAGCCTATTTATTCAGCCTATTTAATATGTCTATTTAATAAGCCTATTTAATAAGCCTATTTAATAAGTATTTAATGAGCCTATTTAATAAGTCTATTTAATACGCCTATTTAATAGGCCTATTTAATAAGTCTAAGTTGCTGAAATAAGCCTATTTAATAAGCCTAAGTTTCTGAATGAGCCTATTTAATAAGCCTAAGTTGCTGAAATAAGCCTATTTAATAAGCCTAAGTTGCTGAATAAGCCTATTTAATAAGACTAAGTTGCTGAAATAAGGCTATTTAATAAGCCTAAGTTGCTGAAATAAGCCTGTTTAATAAGCCTAAGTTGCTGAAATAAGGCTATTTAATAAGTCTAATTGCTGAAATAAGCCTATTTAATAAGCCTAAGTTGCTGAAATAAGTATATTTAATAAGCATAAGTTGCTGAAATAAGCCTATTTAATGAGTCTAAGTTGCTGAAATAAGGCTATTTAATAAGTCTAAGTTGCTGAAATAAGTCTTTTTAATCAGCGTAAGTTGGTGAAATAAGCCTACTTAATTAGGCTATTTAATAAGCCTAAGTTGCTAAAATAAGCCTATTTAATAAGCGTAAGTTACTGAAATAAGGCTATTTAATAAGCCTAAGTTGCTGAAATAAGCCTATTTAATAAGCCTAAGTTGTTGAAATAAGGCTATTTAATGAGTCCAAGTTGCTGAAATAAGCCGATTTAATAAGCCTAAGTTGCTGAAATAAGTATATTTAATAAGCATAAGTTGCTGAAATAAGCCTATTTAATAAGTCTAAGTTGCTGAAATAAGGCTATTTAATAAGTCTAAGTTGCTGAAATAAGCCTTTTTAATCAGCGTAAGTTGCTGAAATACGCCTATTTAATAAGCCCAAGTTGCTGAAATAAGCCTACTTAATTAGGCTATTTAATAAGCCTAAGTTGCTGAAATAAGCCTATTTAATAAGCGTAAGTTACTGAAATAAGGCTATTTAATAAGTCTAAGTTGCTGAAATAAGCCTATTTAATAAGCCTAAGTTGCTGAAATAAGCCTATTTAATAAGCCTGTTTAATAAGCCTAAGTTGCTGAAATAAGCCTATTTAATAAGCCTATTTAATAAGCCTATTTAATAGGCCTATTTAATAAGTCTAAGTTGCTGAATAAGCCTATTTAATAAGCCTAAGTTGCTGAATAAACCTATTTAATAAGCCTAAGTTGCTGAAATAAGGCTATTTAATAAGCCTAAGTTGCTGAATAAGCGTATTTAATAAGTCTAAGTTGCTGAAATAAGGCTATTTAATAAGCCTAAGTTGCTGAAATAAGGCTATTTAATAAGTTTAAGTTGCTGAAATAAGCCATTTTAATAAGCCTAAGTTGCTGAAATAAGCCTATTTAATAAGGCTATTTAATGAGCCTAAGTTGCTGAAATAAGCCTATTTAATAAGCCTAAGTTTCTGAACTAAGCCTATTTAAAAAGGTATATTTAATAAGTCTAAGTTGCTGAAATAAACGTATTTAAAAATGCTATTTAATAAGCCTAAGTTGCTGAAATAAACCTGTTTAATAACGCTATTTAATAAGCATAAGTTGCTGAAATAAGCCTATTTAATAAGCCTAAGTTGCTGAATAAGCCTATTTCATAAGCCTAAGTTGCTGAAATAAGCCTTTTTAATATGTCTCAGTTGCTGAAATAAGCTTATTTAATGAGCCTAAGTTTCTGAAATAAGCCTATTTAAATAGGCTATTTAATAAGCCTAAGTTGCTGAATAAGCCTATTTAATAAGTCTAAGTTGCTGAAATAAGGCTATTTAATAAGCCTAAGTTGCTGAAATAAGCCTATTTAAAAAGCCTACGTTGGTGAACTAAGCCTATATAAAAAGGTCTATTTAATAAGTCTAAGTTGCTGAAAAAAACCTATTTAAAAATGCTATTTAATAAGCCTAAATTGCTAGAAATAAAACTGTTTAATAAGGCTATTTAATAAGCATAAGTTGCTGAAATAAGCCTATTTAATAAGCCTAAGTTGCTGAAATAAGCCTATTTAATAAGGCTATTTAATAAGTCTAAGTTGCAGAAATGAACCTATTTAATAATGCTATTTAATACGCCTAATTTGCTTAAATACGCATATTTAATAAGCCTAAGTTGCTAAAATAAGCCTATTAAATAAGCCTAAGTTGCTGAATAAGCCTATTTAATAAGGCTATTTAATAAGTCTAAGTTGCTGAAATAAACCTATTTAATAAGTCTAAGTTGCTAAAATAAGCCTATTTAATGAGGCTATTTAATAAGTCTATTTAATAAGCCTATTTAATAAGCCTATTTAATAAGCCTATTTAATACGCCTATTTAATAAACATATTTAATAAGTATTTAATGAGCCTATTTAATAAGTCTATTTAATAAGCCTTTTTAATAAGCCTATTTAATAAGTCTATTTAATAAGCCTATTTAATAAGTCTATTTAATAAGTCTATTTAATAAGCCTATTTAATAAGTATTTAATAAGCCGATTTAATAAGTCTATTTAATAAGCCTATTTAATAAGCCTATTTAAAAGCCTATTTATTGAGCCTATTTAATAAGTCTATTTAATAAGCCTATTTAATAAGCCTATTTAATGAGCCTATTTAATAAGTCTATTTAATAAGCCTATTTAATAGGCCTTTTTAATAAGTCTAAGTTGCTGAAATAAGCATATTTAATAAGCCTATTTAATAGGCCTATTGAATAAGTCTAAGTTGCTGAAATAAGCCTATTTAATAAGCCTAAGTTTCTGAATGAGCCTATTTAATAAGCCTAAGTTGCTGAAATAAGCCTATTAAATAAGCCTAAGTTGCTGAATATGCCTATTTAATAAGCCTAAGTTGCTGATAAACCTATTTAATAAGTCTAAGTTGCTGAAATAAGCCTTTTTAATCAGCGTAAGTTGCTGAAATACGCCTATTTAATAAGCCCAAGTTGCTGAAATAAGCCTACTTAATTAGGCTATTTAATAAGCCTAAGTTGCTGAAATAAGCCTATTTAATAAGCGTAAGTTACTGAAATAAGGCTATTTAATAAGTCTAAGTTGCTGAAATAAGCCTATTTAATAAGCCTAAGTTGCTGAAATAAGCCTATTTAACAAGCATGTTTAATAAGCCTAAGTTGCTGAAATAAGCCTATTTAATAAGCCTATTTAATAAGCCTATTTAATTCGCCTATTTAATAAACACATTTAATAAGTATTTAATGAGCCTATTTAATAAGCCTATTTAATAAGCCTATTTATTGAGCCTATTTAATAAGTCTATTTAATAAGCCTATTTAACAAGCCTATTTAATAATTATTTAATGAGCCTGTTTAATAAGTCTATTTAATAAGCCTATTTAATAGGCCTATTTAATAAGTCTAAGTTGCTGAAATAAGCCTATTTAATAAGTCTATTTAATAGGCCTATTTAATAAGTCTAAGTTGCTGAAATAAGCCTATTTAATAAGCCTAAGTTTCTGAATGAGCCTATTTAATAAGCCTAAGTTGCCGAAATAAGCCTATTTAATAAGCCTAAGTTGCTGAATAAGCCTATTTAATAAGCCTAAGTTGCTGAAATAAGCCTATTTAGTAAGTCTAAGTTGCTGAAATAAGCCTATTTAATAAGCCTAAGTTGCTGAAATAAGCCTATTTAATAAGCCTAAGTTGCTGAAATAAGGCTATTTACTAAGTCTAAGTTGCTGAAATAAGCCTATGTAATAAGCCTAAGTTGCTGAAATAAGTATATTTAATAAGCATAAGTTGCTGAAATAAGTCTATTTAATGAGTCTAGGTTGCTGAAATAAGGCTATTTAATAAGTCTAAGTTGCTGAAATAAGCCTTTTTAATCAGCGTAAGTTGCTGAAATAAGCCTATTTAATAAGCCCAAGTTGCTGAAATAAGCCTACTTAATTAGGCTATTTAATAAGCCTAAGTTGCTGAAATAAGCCTATTTAATAAGCGTAAGTTGCTGAAATAAGGCTATTTAATAAGCCTAAGTTGCTGAAATACGCCTATTTAATGAGCTATTTAATAAGTCTATTTAATAAGCCTATTTAATAAGCCTATTTAATAAGCCTATTTAATAAGCCTATGTAATAAGTCTATTTAATAAGTCTATTTAATAAGTATTTAATGAGCCTATTTAATAAGCCTATTTATTGAGCCTATTTAATAAGCCTATTTATTGAGCCTATTTAATAAGCCTATTTATTGAGCCTATTTAATAAGCCTATGTAATAAGTCTATTTAATAAGCCTATTTAATAAGCCTATTTATTGAGCCTATTTAATAAGTCTATTTAATAAGCCTATTTAATAGGCCTATTTAATAAGTCTAAGTTGCTGAAATAAGCCTATTTAATAAGCCTAAGTTTCTGAATGAGCCTATTCAATAAGCCTAATTTGCTGAAATAAGCCTATTTAATAAGCCTAAGTTGCTGAATAAGCCTATTTAATAAGCCTAAGTTGCTGAAATAAGCCTATTTAATAAGTCTAAGTTGCTGAAATAAGGCTATATAATAAGCCTAAGTTGCTGAAATAAGCCTATTTAATAAGCCTAAGTTGCTGAAATAAGGCTATTTAATAAGTCTAAGTTGCTGAAATAAGCCTATTTAATAAGCCTAAGTTGCTGAAATAAGTATATTTAATAAGCCTAAGTTGCTGAAATAAGCCTATTTAATAAGGCTCTTTAATAAGTCTAAGTTGCTGAAATAAACCTATTTAATAAGCCTAAGTTGCTAAAATAAGCCTATTTCATGAGGCTATTTAATAAGTCTATTTAATAAGTCTATTTAATAAGTCTATTTAATAAGTCTATTTAATAAGCCTATTTAATAAGCCTAATTAATACACCTATTTAATAAACATATTTAATAAGTATTTAATGAGCCTATTTAATAAGTCTATTTAATAAGCCTTTTTAATAAGACTATTTAATAAGTCTATTTAATAAGACTATTTAATAAGTCTATTTAATAAGTCTATTTAATAAGCCTATTTAATAAGTATTTAATGAGCCTATTTAATAAGCCTATTTATTGAGCCTATTTAATAAGCCTATTTATTGAGCCTATTTAATAAGCATATTTATTGAGCCTATTTAATAAGCCTATTTATTGAGCCTATTTAATAAGCCGATTTATTAAGCCTATTTAATATGCCTATTTATTGAGCCTATTTAATAAGCCTATTTAATAAGCCGATTTATTGAGCCTATTTAATAAGTCTATTTAATAAGCCTATTTAATAAACCTATTTAATAAGTATTTAATGAGCCTATTTAATATGTCTATTTAATAAGCCTATTTAATATGCCTATTTAATACGTCTAAGTTGCTGAAATAAGCCTATTTAATAAGCCTATTTAATAGGCCTATTTAATAAGTCTAAGTTGCTGAAATAAGCCTATTTAATAAGCCTAAGTTGCTGAATAAGCCTATTTAATAAGCCTAAGTTGCTGAATAAACCTATTTAATAAGTCTAAGTTGCTAAAATAAGCCTATTTAATACGGCTATTTAATAAGCCTAAGTTGCTGAAATAAGCCTATTTCATAAGGCTATTTAATAAGCCGATTTATTAAGCCTATTTAATATGCCTATTAATTGAGCCTATTTAATAAGCCTATTTAATAAGCCGATTTATTGAGCCTATTTAATAAGTCTATTTAATAAGCCTATTTAATAAACCTATTTAATAAGTATTTAATGAGCCTATTTAATATGTCTATTTAATAAGCCTATTTAATAGGCCTATTTAATACGTCTAAGTTGCTGAAATAAGCCTATTTAATAAGCCTATTTAATAGGCCTATTTAATAAGTCTAAGTTGCTGAGATAAGCCTATTTAATAAGCCTAAGTTGCTGAATAAGCCTATTTAATAAGCCTAAGTTGCTGAATAAACCTATTTAATAAGTCTAAGTTGCTAAAATAAGCCTATTTAATACGGCTATTTAATAAGCCTAAGTTGCTGAAATAAGCCTATTTCATAAGGCTATTTAATGAGCCTAAGTTGCTGAAATAAGACTATTTAATAAGCCTAAGTTTCTGAACTAAGCCTATTTAAAAAGGTATATTTAATAAGTCTAAGTTGCTGAAATAAACCTATTTAAAAATGCTATTTAATAAGCCTAAGTTGCTGAAATAAACCTGTTTAATAAGGCTATTTAATAAGCATAAGTTGCTGAAATAAGCTTATTTAATAAGCCTAAGTTGCTGAAATAAGCCTATTTAATAAGGCTCTTTAATAAGTCTAAGTTGCTGAAATAAACCTATTTAATAAGCCTAAGTTGCTAAAATAAGCCTATTTCATGAGGCTATTTAATAAGTCTATTTAATAAGTCTATTTAATAAGTCTATTTAATAAGCCTATTTAATAAGCCTATTTAATAAGCCTGATTAATACACCTATTTAATAAACATATTTAATGAGTATTTAATGAGCCTATTTAATAAGTCTACTTAATAAGCCTTTTTAATAAGACTATTTAATAAGTCTATTTAATAAGCCTATTTAATAAGTCTATTTAATAAGCCTATTTAATAAGCCTATTTAATAAGTATTTAATGAGCCTATTTAATAAGTCTATTTAATAAGCCTATTTAATAGGCCTTTTTTAATAAATCTAAGTTGCTGAAATAAGCCTATTTAATAAGCCTATTTAATAGGCCTATTTAATAAGTCTAAGTTGCTGAAATAAGCTTATTTAATAAGCCTAAGTTTCTGAATGAGCCTATTTAATAAGCCTAAGTTGCTGAAATAAGCCTATTAAATAAGCCTAAGTTGCTGAATAAGCCTATTTAATAAGCCTAAGTTGCTGAATAAACCTATTTAATAAGTCTAAGTTGCTGAAATAAGCATATTTAATAAGGCTATTTGATAAGCCTAAGTTGCTGAATAAGCCTATTTAATAAGGCTATTTAATGAGCCTAAGTTGCTGAAATAAGACTATTTAATAAGCCTAAGTTTCTGAACTAAGCCTATTTTAAAAGGTATATTTAATAAGTCTAAGTTGCTGAAATAAACCTATTTAAAAATGCTATTTAATAAGCCTAAGTTGCTGAAATAAACCTGTTTAATAAGGCTATTTAATAAGAATAAGTTGCTGAAATAAGCTTATTTAATAAGCCTAAGTTGCTGAAATAAGCCTATTTAATAAGGCTCTTTAATAAGTCTAAGTTGCTGAAATAAACCTATTTAATAAGCCTAAGTTGCTAAAATAAGCCTATTTAATGAGGGTATTTAATACGCCTATTTAATAAGCCTATTTAATAAGCCTATTTAATAAGCCTATTTAATAAGCCTATTTAATGAGTCTATTTAATAAGTCTATTTAATAAGTATTTAATGAGCCTATTTAATAAGCCTATTTATTGAGCCTATTTAATAAGCCTATTTATTGAGCCTATTTAATAAGCCTATTTATTGAGCCTATTTAATAAGCCTATTTATTGAGCCTATTTAATAAGCCTATTTAATAAGTCTATTTAATAAGCCTATTTAATAAGCCTATTTAATAAGCCTATTTATTGAGCCTATTTAATAAGCCTATTTAATAAGCCTATTTAATAAGTCTATTTAATACGCCTATTTAACAAGCCGATTTAATAATTATTTAATGAGCCTGTTTAATAAGTCTATTTAATAAGCCTATTTAACAGGCCTATTTAATAAGTCTAAGTTGCTGAAATAAGCCTATTTAATAAGCCTAAGTTTCTGAATGAGCCTATTTAATAAGCCTAAGTTGCCGAAATAAGCCTATTTAATAAGCCTAAGTTGCTGAATAAGCCTATTTAATAAGCCTAAGTTGCTGAAATAAGCCTATTTAGTAAGTCTAAGTTGCTGAAATAAGCCTATTTAATAAGCCTAAGTTTCTGAATGAGCCTATTTAATAAGCCTAAGTTGCCGAAATAAGCCTATTTAATAAGCCTAAGTTGCTGAATAAGCCTATTTAATAAGCCTAAGTTGCTGAAATAAGCCTATTTAGTAAGTCTAAGTTGCTGAAATAAGCCTATTTAATACGCCTAAGTTGCTGAAATAAGTATATTTAATAAGCATAAGTTGCTGAAATAAGCCTATTTAATGAGTCTAGGTTGCTGAAATAAGGCTATTTAATAAGTCTAAGTTGCTGAAATAAGCCTTTTTAATCAGCGTAAGTTGCTGAAATAAGCTTATTTAATAAGCCCAAGTTGCTGAAATAAGCCTACTTAATTAGGCTATTTAATAAGCCTAAGTTGCTGAAATAAGCCTATTTAATGAGCTATTTAATAAGTCTATTTAATAAGCCTATTTAATAAGCCTATTTAATAAGCCTATTTAATAAGCCTATGTAATAAGTCTATTTAATAAGTCTATTTAATAAGTATTTAATGAGCCTATTTAATAAGCCTATTTATTGAGCCTATTTAATAAGCCTATTTACTGAGCCTATTTAATAAGCCTATTTATTGAGCCTATTTAATAAGCCTATTTAATAAGTCTATTTAATAAGCCTATTTAATAAGCCTATTTATTGAGCCTATTTAATATGCCTATTTAATAAGCCTATTTATTCAGCCTATTTAATATGTCTATTTAATAAGCCTATTTAATAAGCCTATTTAATAAGTATTTAATGAGCCTATTTAATAAGTCTATTTAATACGCCTATTTAATAGGCCTATTTAATAAGTCTAAGTTGCTGAAATAAGCCTATTTAATAAGCCTAAGTTTCTGAATGAGCCTATTTAATAAGCCTAAGTTGCTGAAATAAGCCTATTTAATAAGCCTAAGTTGCTGAATAAGCCTATTTAATAAGACTAAGTTGCTGAAATAAGGCTATTTAATAAGCCTAAGTTGCTGAAATAAGCCTGTTTAATAAGCCTAAGTTGCTGAAATAAGGCTATTTAATAAGTCTAATTGCTGAAATAAGCCTATTTAATAAGCCTAAGTTGCTGAAATAAGTATATTTAATAAGCATAAGTTGCTGAAATAAGCCTATTTAATGAGTCTAAGTTGCTGAAATAAGGCTATTTAATAAGTCTAAGTTGCTGAAATAAGTCTTTTTAATCAGCGTAAGTTGGTGAAATAAGCCTACTTAATTAGGCTATTTAATAAGCCTAAGTTGCTAAAATAAGCCTATTTAATAAGCGTAAGTTACTGAAATAAGGCTATTTAATAAGCCTAAGTTGCTGAAATAAGCCTATTTAATAAGCCTAAGTTGTTGAAATAAGGCTATTTAATGAGTCCAAGTTGCTGAAATAAGCCGATTTAATAAGCCTAAGTTGCTGAAATAAGTATATTTAATAAGCATAAGTTGCTGAAATAAGCCTATTTAATAAGTCTAAGTTGCTGAAATAAGGCTATTTAATAAGTCTAAGTTGCTGAAATAAGCCTTTTTAATCAGCGTAAGTTGCTGAAATACGCCTATTTAATAAGCCCAAGTTGCTGAAATAAGCCTACTTAATTAGGCTATTTAATAAGCCTAAGTTGCTGAAATAAGCCTATTTAATAAGCGTAAGTTACTGAAATAAGGCTATTTAATAAGTCTAAGTTGCTGAAATAAGCCTATTTAATAAGCCTAAGTTGCTGAAATAAGCCTATTTAATAAGCCTGTTTAATAAGCCTAAGTTGCTGAAATAAGCCTATTTAATAAGCCTATTTAATAAGCCTATTTAATAGGCCTATTTAATAAGTCTAAGTTGCTGAATAAGCCTATTTAATAAGCCTAAGTTGCTGAATAAACCTATTTAATAAGCCTAAGTTGCTGAAATAAGGCTATTTAATAAGCCTAAGTTGCTGAATAAGCGTATTTAATAAGTCTAAGTTGCTGAAATAAGGCTATTTAATAAGCCTAAGTTGCTGAAATAAGGCTATTTAATAAGTTTAAGTTGCTGAAATAAGCCATTTTAATAAGCCTAAGTTGCTGAAATAAGCCTATTTAATAAGGCTATTTAATGAGCCTAAGTTGCTGAAATAAGCCTATTTAATAAGCCTAAGTTTCTGAACTAAGCCTATTTAAAAAGGTATATTTAATAAGTCTAAGTTGCTGAAATAAACGTATTTAAAAATGCTATTTAATAAGCCTAAGTTGCTGAAATAAACCTGTTTAATAACGCTATTTAATAAGCATAAGTTGCTGAAATAAGCCTATTTAATAAGCCTAAGTTGCTGAATAAGCCTATTTCATAAGCCTAAGTTGCTGAAATAAGCCTTTTTAATATGTCTCAGTTGCTGAAATAAGCTTATTTAATGAGCCTAAGTTTCTGAAATAAGCCTATTTAAATAGGCTATTTAATAAGCCTAAGTTGCTGAATAAGCCTATTTAATAAGTCTAAGTTGCTGAAATAAGGCTATTTAATAAGCCTAAGTTGCTGAAATAAGCCTATTTAAAAAGCCTACGTTGGTGAACTAAGCCTATATAAAAAGGTCTATTTAATAAGTCTAAGTTGCTGAAAAAAACCTATTTAAAAATGCTATTTAATAAGCCTAAATTGCTAGAAATAAAACTGTTTAATAAGGCTATTTAATAAGCATAAGTTGCTGAAATAAGCCTATTTAATAAGCCTAAGTTGCTGAAATAAGCCTATTTAATAAGGCTATTTAATAAGTCTAAGTTGCAGAAATGAACCTATTTAATAATGCTATTTAATACGCCTAATTTGCTTAAATACGCATATTTAATAAGCCTAAGTTGCTAAAATAAGCCTATTAAATAAGCCTAAGTTGCTGAATAAGCCTATTTAATAAGGCTATTTAATAAGTCTAAGTTGCTGAAATAAACCTATTTAATAAGTCTAAGTTGCTAAAATAAGCCTATTTAATGAGGCTATTTAATAAGTCTATTTAATAAGCCTATTTAATAAGCCTATTTAATAAGCCTATTTAATACGCCTATTTAATAAACATATTTAATAAGTATTTAATGAGCCTATTTAATAAGTCTATTTAATAAGCCTTTTTAATAAGCCTATTTAATAAGTCTATTTAATAAGCCTATTTAATAAGTCTATTTAATAAGTCTATTTAATAAGCCTATTTAATAAGTATTTAATAAGCCGATTTAATAAGTCTATTTAATAAGCCTATTTAATAAGCCTATTTAAAAGCCTATTTATTGAGCCTATTTAATAAGTCTATTTAATAAGCCTATTTAATAAGCCTATTTAATGAGCCTATTTAATAAGTCTATTTAATAAGCCTATTTAATAGGCCTTTTTAATAAGTCTAAGTTGCTGAAATAAGCATATTTAATAAGCCTATTTAATAGGCCTATTGAATAAGTCTAAGTTGCTGAAATAAGCCTATTTAATAAGCCTAAGTTTCTGAATGAGCCTATTTAATAAGCCTAAGTTGCTGAAATAAGCCTATTAAATAAGCCTAAGTTGCTGAATATGCCTATTTAATAAGCCTAAGTTGCTGATAAACCTATTTAATAAGTCTAAGTTGCTGAAATAAGCCTTTTTAATCAGCGTAAGTTGCTGAAATACGCCTATTTAATAAGCCCAAGTTGCTGAAATAAGCCTACTTAATTAGGCTATTTAATAAGCCTAAGTTGCTGAAATAAGCCTATTTAATAAGCGTAAGTTACTGAAATAAGGCTATTTAATAAGTCTAAGTTGCTGAAATAAGCCTATTTAATAAGCCTAAGTTGCTGAAATAAGCCTATTTAACAAGCATGTTTAATAAGCCTAAGTTGCTGAAATAAGCCTATTTAATAAGCCTATTTAATAAGCCTATTTAATATGCCTATTTAATAAGTCTAAGTTGCTGAATAAGCCTATTTAATAAGCCTAAGTTGCTGAATAAACCTATTTAATAAGCCTAAGTTGCTGAAATAAGGCTATTTAATAAGCCTAAGTTGCTGAATAAGCCTATTTAATAAGTCTAAGTTGCTGAAATAAGGGTATTTAATAAGCCTAAGTTGCTAAAATAAGGCTATTTAATAAGTTTAAGTTGCTGAAATAAGCCTATTTAATAAGCCTAAGTTGCTGAAATAAGCTTATTTAATAAGGCTATTTAATGAGCCTAAGTTGCTGAAATAAGCCTATTTAATAAGCCTAAGTTTCTGAACTAAGCCTATTTAAAAAGGTATATTTAATAGGTCTAAGTTGCTGAAATAAACCTATTTAAAAATGCTATTTAATATGCCAAAGTTGCTGAAATAAACCTGTTTAATAAGGCTATTTAATAAGCATAAGTTGCTGAAATAAGCCTATTTAATAAGCCTAAGTTGCTGAATAAGCGTATTTCATAAGCCTAAGTTGCTGAAATAAGCCTATTTAATAAGCCTAAGTTTCTGAACTAAGCCTATTTAAAAAGGTATATCTAATAAGTCTAAGTTGCAGAAATAAGCATATTTCATAAGCATATTTAATGAGCCTAAGTTGCTGAAATGTCTATTTAATAAGTCGGTTTAATAAGTCTAAGTTGCTAAAATAAGCTTATTTAATAAGGCTATTTAATAAGTCTAAGTTGCTGAACTAAGCCTATTTAAAAAGGTATATTTAATAAGTCTAAGCAGCTGAAATAAACCTATTTAAACATGCTATTTAATAAGCCTAAGTTGCTGAAATAAACCTGTTTAATAAGCCTATTTAATAAGCATAAGTTGCTGAAATAAGCTTATTTAATAAGCCTAAGTTGCTGAAATAAGCCTATTTAATAAGGCTATTTAATAAGTCTAAGTTGCTGAAATAAACCTATTTAATAAGTCTAAGTTGCTAAAATAAGCCTATTTAATGAGGCTATTTAATAAGTCTATTTAATAAGCCTATTTAATAAGCCTATTTAATAAGCCTATTTAATACGCCTATTTAATAAACATATTTAATAAGTATTTAATGAGCCTATTTAATAAGTCTATTTAATAAGCCTTTTTAATAAGCCTATTTAATAAGTCTATTTAATAAGCCTATTTAATAAGTCTATTTAATAAGTCTATTTAATAAGCCTATTTAATAAGTATTTAATAAGCCGATTTAATAAGTCTATTTAATAAGCCTATTTAATAAGCCTATTTAATGAGCCTATTTAATAAATCTATTTAATAAGCCTATTTAATAGGCCTTTTAATAAGTCTAAGTTGCTGAAATAAGCATATTTAATAAGCCTATTTAATAGGCCTATTGAATAAGTCTAAGTTGCTGAAATAAGCCTATTTAATAAGCCTAAGTTTCTGAATGAGCCTATTTAATAAGCCTAAGTTGCTGAAATAAGCCTATTAAATAAGCCTAAGTTGCTGAATATGCCTATTTAATAAGCCTAAGTTGCTGATAAACCTATTTAATAAGTCTAAGTTGCTGAAATAAGCCTTTTTAATCAGCGTAAGTTGCTGAAATACGCCTATTTAATAAGCCCAAGTTGCTGAAATAAGCCTACTTAATTAGGCTATTTAATAAGCCTAAGTTGCTGAAATAAGCCTATTTAATAAGCGTAAGTTTCTGAAATAAGCCTGTTTAATAAGCCTAAGTTGCTGAAATAAGCCTATTTAATAAGCCTATTTAATAAGCCTATTTAATAGGCCTATTTAATAAGTCTAAGTTGCTGAATAAGCCTATTTAATAAGCCTAAGTTGCTGAATAAACCTATTTAATAAGCCTAAGTTGCTGAAATAAGGCTATTTAATAAGCCTAAGTTGCTGAATAAGCCTATTTAATAAGTCTAAGTTGCTGAAATAAGGGTATTTAATAAGCCTAAGTTGCTAAAATAAGGCTATTTAATAAGTTTAAGTTGCTGAAATAAGCCTATTTAATAAGCCTAAGTTGCTGAAATAAGCCTATTTAATAAGGCTATTTAATGAGCCTAAGTTGCTGAAATAAGCCTATTTAATAAGCCTAAGTTTCTGAACTAAGCCTATTTAAAAAGGTATATTTAATAAGTCTAAGTTGCTGAAATAAACCTATTTAAAAATGCTATTTAATATGCCTAAGTTGCTGAAATAAACCTGTTTAATAAGGCTATTTAATAAGCATAAGTTGCTGAAATAAGCCTATTTAATAAGCCTAAGTTGCTGAATAAGCGTATTTCATAAGCCTAAGTTGCAGAAATAAGCCTTTTTAATATGTCTCAGTTGCTGAAATAAGCCTATTTAATAAGCCTAAGTTGCTGAAATAAGCCTATTTAAATAGGCTATTTAATAAGCCTAAGTTGCTGAATAAGCCTATTTAATAAGTCTAAGTTGCTGAAATAAGGCTATTTAATAAGCCTAAGTTGCTGAAATAAGCCTATTTAATAAGCCTACATTGGTGAACTAAGCCTATATAAAAAGGTATATTTAATAAGTCTAAGTTGCTGAAAAAAACCTATTTAAAAATGCTATTTAATAAGCCTAAATTGCTAGAAATAAACCTGTTTAATAAGGCTATTTAATAAGCATAATTTGCTGTAATAAGCCTATTTAATAAGCCTAAGTTGCTGAAATAAGCCTATTTAATAAGGCTATTTAATAAGTCTAA
Source organism: Petromyzon marinus (assembly GCF_048934315.1). Taxonomy (NCBI): domain Eukaryota; kingdom Metazoa; phylum Chordata; class Hyperoartia; order Petromyzontiformes; family Petromyzontidae; genus Petromyzon; species Petromyzon marinus. The sequence continues at coordinate 2,989,769 of NW_027422784.1, forward strand.
GTTGCAGAAATGAACCTATTTAATAATGCTATTTAATACGCCTAATTTGCCTAAAAAAGCATATTTAATAAGCCTAAGTTGCTAAAATAAGCCTATTTAATAGGCCTATCTAATAAGTCTAAGTTGCAGAAATAAGCATATTTCATAAGCATATTTAATGAGCCTAAGTTGCTGAAATGTCTATTTAATAAGTCGGTTTAATAAGTCTAAGTTGCTAAAATAAGCCTATTTAATAAGGCTATTTAATAAGCCTAAGTTGCTGAAATAAGCCTATTTAATAAGGTTATTTAATGAGCCTAAGTTGCTGAAAAAGCCTATTTAATAAGGTTATTTAATGAGCCTAAGTTGCTGAAATAAGCCTATTTAATACGCCTAAGTTTCTGAACTAAGCCTATTTAAAAATACTATTTAATAAGCCTAAGTTGCTGAAATAAGCCTATTAAATAAGCATAAGTTACTGAAATAAGGCTATTTAATAAGCCTACGTTGCTGAATAAGCCTATTTAATAAGCCTAAGTTGCTGAAATAAGCCTATTTAATAAGTCTAAGTTGCTGAAATAAGGCTATTTAATAAGCCTAAGTTGCTGAAATAAGCCTATTTAATAAGCCCAAGTTGCTGAAATAAGCCTACTTAATTAGGCTATTTAATAAGCCTAAGTTGCTGAAATAAGCCTATTTAATAAGCGTAAGTTACTGAAATAAGGCTTTTTAATAAGCCTATTTAATAAGCCTACGTTGCTGAATAAGCCTATTTTATAAGCCTAAGTTGCTGAAATAAGCCTATTTAATAAGTCTAAGTTGCTGAAATAAGGCTATTTAATAAGCCTAAGTTGCTGAAATAAGCCTATTTAATAAGCCTAAGTTGCTGAAATAAACCTATTTAATAAGCCTAAGTTGCTGAAATAAGGCTATTTAATAAGTCCAAGTTGCTGAAATAAGCCTATTTAATAAGCCTAAGTTGCTGAAATAAGTATATTTAATAAGCATAAGTTGCTGAAATAAGCCTATTTAATAAGTCTAAGTTGCTGAAATAAGGCTATTTAATAAGTCTAAGTTGCTGAAATAAGCCTTTTTAATCAGCGTAAGTTGCTGAAATAAGCCTATTTAATAAGCCCAAGCTGCTGAAATAAGCGTACTTATTTAGGCTATTTAATAAGCCTAAGTTGCTGAAATAAGCCTATTTAATAAGCGTAAGTTGCTGAAATAAGGCTATTTAATGATCTAAGTTGCTGAAATAAGCCTATTTAATAAGCCTAAGTTGCTGAAATAAGCCTATTTAATAAGCCTGTTTAATAAGCCTAAGTTGCTGAATAAACCTATTTAATAAGTCTAAGTTGCTGAAATAAGCCTATTTAATAAGGCTATTTAATAAGCCTAAGTTGCTGAATAAGCCTATTTAATAAGTCTAAGTTGCTGAAATAAGGCTATGTAATAAGCCTAAGTTGCTGAAATAAGGCTATTTAATAAGTTTAAGTTGCTGAAATAAGCCTATTTAATAAGCCTAAGTTGCTGAAATAAGCCTATTTAATAAGGCTATTTAATGAGCCTAAGTTGCTGAAATAAGCCTATTTAATAAGCCTAAGTTTCTGAACTAAGCCTATTTAAAAAGGTATATTTAATAAGTCTAAGTTGCTGAAATAAACGTATTTAAAAATGCTATTTAATAAGCCTAAGTTGCTGAAATAAACCTGTTTAATAACGCTATTTAATAAGCATAAGTTGCTGAAATAAGCCTATTTAATAAGCCTAAGTTGCTGAATAAGCCTATTTCATAAGCCTAAGTTGCTGAAATAAGCCTTTTTAATATGTCTCAGTTGCTGAAATAAGCTTATTTAATAAGCCTAAGTTTCTGAAATAAGCCTATTTAAATAGGCTATTTAATAAGCCTAAGTTGCTGAATAAGCCTATTTAATAAGTCTAAGTTGCTGAAATAAGGCTATTTAATAAGCCTATTTAATAGGCCTATTTAATAAGTCTAAGTTGCTGAATAAGCCTATTTAATAAGCCTAAGTTGCTGAATAAACCTATTTAATAAGCCTAAGTTGCTGAAATAAGGCTATTTAATAAGCCTAAGTTGCTGAATAAGCGTATTTAATAAGTCTAAGTTGCTGAAATAAGGCTATTTAATAAGCCTAAGTTGCTGAAATAAGGCTATTTAATAAGTTTAAGTTGCTGAAATAAGCCATTTTAATAAGCCTAAGTTGCTGAAATAAGCCTATTTAATAAGGCTATTTAATGAGCCTAAGTTGCTGAAATAAGCCTATTTAATAAGCCTAAGTTTCTGAACTAAGCCTATTTAAAAAGGTATATTTAATAAGTCTAAGTTGCTGAAATAAACGTATTTAAAAATGCTATTTAATAAGCCTAAGTTGCTGAAATAAACCTGTTTAATAACGCTATTTAATAAGCATAAGTTGCTGAAATAAGCCTATTTAATAAGCCTAAGTTGCTGAATAAGCCTATTTCATAAGCCTAAGTTGCTGAAATAAGCCTTTTTAATATGTCTCAGTTGCTGAAATAAGCTTATTTAATAAGCCTAAGTTTCTGAAATAAGCCTATTTAAATAGGCTATTTAATAAGCCTAAGTTGCTGAATAAGCCTATTTAATAAGTCTAAGTTGCTGAAATAAGGCTATTTAATAAGCCTAAGTTGCTGAAATAAGCCTATTTAAAAAGCCTACGTTGGTGAACTAAGCCTATATAAAAAGGTCTATTTAATAAGTCTAAGTTGCTGAAAAAAACCTATTTAAAAATGCTATTTAATAAGCCTAAATTGCTAGAAATAAAACTGTTTAATAAGGCTATTTAATAAGCATAAGTTGCTGAAATAAGCCTATTTAATAAGCCTAAGTTGCTGAAATAAGCCTATTTAATAAGGCTATTTAATAAGTCTAAGTTGCAGAAATGAACCTATTTAATAATGCTATTTAATACGCCTAATTTGCTTAAATACGCATATTTAATAAGCCTAAGTTGCTAAAATAAGCCTATTAAATAAGCCTAAGTTGCTGAATAAGCCTATTTAATAAGGCTATTTAATAAGTCTAAGTTGCTGAAATAAACCTATTTAATAAGTCTAAGTTGCTAAAATAAGCCTATTTAATGAGGCTATTTAATAAGTCTATTTAATAAGCCTATTTAATAAGCCTATTTAATAAGCCTATTTAATACGCCTATTTAATAAACATATTTAATAAGTATTTAATGAGCCTATTTAATAAGTCTATTTAATAAGCCTTTTTAATAAGCCTATTTAATAAGTCTATTTAATAAGCCTATTTAATAAGTCTATTTAATAAGTCTATTTAATAAGCCTATTTAATAAGTATTTAATAAGCCGATTTAATAAGTCTATTTAATAAGCCTATTTAATAAGCCTATTTAAAAGCCTATTTATTGAGCCTATTTAATAAGTCTATTTAATAAGCCTATTTAATAAGCCTATTTAATGAGCCTATTTAATAAGTCTATTTAATAAGCCTATTTAATAGGCCTTTTTAATAAGTCTAAGTTGCTGAAATAAGCATATTTAATAAGCCTATTTAATAGGCCTATTGAATAAGTCTAAGTTGCTGAAATAAGCCTATTTAATAAGCCTAAGTTTCTGAATGAGCCTATTTAATAAGCCTAAGTTGCTGAAATAAGCCTATTAAATAAGCCTAAGTTGCTGAATATGCCTATTTAATAAGCCTAAGTTGCTGATAAACCTATTTAATAAGTCTAAGTTGCTGAAATAAGCCTTTTTAATCAGCGTAAGTTGCTGAAATACGCCTATTTAATAAGCCCAAGTTGCTGAAATAAGCCTACTTAATTAGGCTATTTAATAAGCCTAAGTTGCTGAAATAAGCCTATTTAATAAGCGTAAGTTACTGAAATAAGGCTATTTAATAAGTCTAAGTTGCTGAAATAAGCCTATTTAATAAGCCTAAGTTGCTGAAATAAGCCTATTTAATAAGCCTGTTTAATAAGGCTAAGTTGCTGAAATAAGCCTATTTAATAAGCCTATTTAATAAGCCTATTTAATAGGCCTATTTAATAAGTCTAAGTTGCTGAATAAGCCTATTTAATAAGCCTAAGTTGCTGAATAAACCTATTTAATAAGCCTAAGTTGCTGAAATAAGGCTATTTAATAAGCCTAAGTTGCTGAATAAGCCTATTTAATAAGTCTAAGTTGCTGAAATAAGGGTATTTAATAAGCCTAAGTTGCTAAAATAAGGCTATTTAATAAGTTTAAGTTGCTGAAATAAGCCTATTTAATAAGCCTAAGTTGCTGAAATAAGCCTATTTAATAAGGCTATTTAATGAGCCTAAGTTGCTGAAATAAGCCTATTTAATAAGCCTAAGTTTCTGAACTAAGCCTATTTAAAAAGGTATATTTAATAAGTCTAAGTTGCTGAAATAAACCTATTTAAAAATGCTATTTAATATGCTAAAGTTGCTGAAATAAACCTGTTTAATTAGGCTATTTAATAAGCATAAGTTGCTGAAATAAGCCTATTTAATAAGCCTAAGTTGCTGAATAAGCGTATTTCATAAGCCTAAGTTGCTGAAATAAGCCTATTTAATAAGCCTAAGTTTCTGAACTAAGCCTATTTAAAAAGGTATATCTAATAAGTCTAAGTTGCAGAAATAAGCATATTTCATAAGCATATTTAATGAGCCTAAGTTGCTGAAATGTCTATTTAATAAGTCGGTTTAATAAGTCTAAGTTGCTAAAATAAGCCTATTTAATAAGGCTATTTAATAAGTCTAAGTTGCTGAACTAAGCCTATTTAAAAAGGTATATTTAATAATTCTAAGCAGCTGAAATAAACCTATTTAAACATGCTATTTAATAAGCCTAAGTTGCTGAAATAAACCTGTTTAATAAGCCTATTTAATAAGCATAAGTTGCTGAAATAAGCTTATTTAATAAGCCTAAGTTGCTGAAATAAGCCTATTTAATAAGGCTATTTAATAAGTCTAAGTTGCTGAAATAAACCTATTTAATAAGTCTAAGTTGCTAAAATAAGCCTATTTAATGAGGCTATTTAATAAGTCTATTTAATAAGCCTATTTAATAAGCCTATTTAATAAGCCTATTTAATACGCCTATTTAATAAACATATTTAATAAGTATTTAATGAGCCTATTTAATAAGTCTATTTAATAAGCCTTTTTAATAAGCCTATTTAATAAGTCTATTTAATAAGCCTATTTAATAAGTCTATTTAATAAGTCTATTTAATAAGCCTATTTAATAAGTATTTAATAAGCCGATTTAATAAGTCTATTTAATAAGCCTATTTAATAAGCCTATTTAATGAGCCTATTTAATAAATCTATTTAATAAGCCTATTTAATAGGCCTTTTTAATAAGTCTAAGTTGCTGAAATAAGCATATTTAATAAGCCTATTTAATAGGCCTATTGAATAAGTCTAAGTTGCTGAAATAAGCCTATTTAATAAGCCTAAGTTTCTGAATGAGCCTATTTAATAAGCCTAAGTTGCTGAAATAAGCCTATTAAATAAGCCTAAGTTGCTGAATATGCCTATTTAATAAGCCTAAGTTGCTGATAAACCTATTTAATAAGTCTAAGTTGCTGAAATAAGCCTTTTTAATCAGCGTAAGTTGCTGAAATACGCCTATTTAATAAGCCCAAGTTGCTGAAATAAGCCTACTTAATTAGGCTATTTAATAAGCCTAAGTTGCTGAAATAAGCCTATTTAATAAGCGTAAGTTACTGAAATAAGGCTATTTAATAAGTCTAAGTTGCTGAAATAAGCCTATTTAATAAGCCTAAGTTGCTGAAATAAGCCTATTTAATAAGCCTGTTTAATAAGCCTAAGTTGCTGAAATAAGCCTATTTAATAAGCCTATTTAATAAGCCTATTTAATAGGCCTATTTAATAAGTCTAAGTTGCTGAATAAGCCTATTTAATAAGCCTAAGTTGCTGAATAAACCTATTTAATAAGCCTAAGTTGCTGAAATAAGGCTATTTAATAAGCCTAAGTTGCTGAATAAGCCTATTTAATAAGTCTAAGTTGCTGAAATAAGGGTATTTAATAAGCCTAAGTTGCTAAAATAAGGCTATTTAATAAGTTTAAGTTGCTGAAATAAGCCTATTTAATAAGCCTAAGTTGCTGAAATAAGCCTATTTAATAAGGCTATTTAATGAGCCTAAGTTGCTGAAATAAGCCTATTTAATAAGCCTAAGTTTCTGAACTAAGCCTATTTAAAAAGGTATATTTAATAAGTCTAAGTTGCTGAAATAAACCTATTTAAAAATGCTATTTAATATGCCTAAGTTGCTGAAATAAACCTGTTTAATAAGGCTATTTAATAAGCATAAGTTGCTGAAATAAGCCTATTTAATAAGCCTAAGTTGCTGAATAAGCGTATTTCATAAGCCTAAGTTGCTGAAATAAGCCTTTTTAATATGTCTCAGTTGCTGAAATAAGCCTATTTAATAAGCCTAAGTTGCTGAAATAAGCCTATTTAAATAGGCTATTTAATAAGCCTAAGTTGCTGAATAAGCCTATTTAATAAGTCTAAGTTGCTGAAATAAGGCTATTTAATAAGCCTAAGTTGCTGAAATAAGCCTATTTAATAAGCCTACATTGGTGAACTAAGCCTATATAAAAAGGTATATTTAATAAGTCTAAGTTGCTGAAAAAAACCTATTTAAAAATGCTATTTAATAAGCCTAAATTGCTAGAAATAAACCTGTTTAATAAGGCTATTTAATAAGCATAATTTGCTGTAATAAGCCTATTTAATAAGCCTAAGTTGCTGAAATAAGCCTATTTAATAAGGCTATTTAATAAGTCTAAGTTGCAGAAATGAACCTATTTAATAATGCTATTTAATACGCCTAATTTGCCTAAAAAAGCATATTTAATAAGCCTAAGTTGCTAAAATAAGCCTATTTAATAGGCCTATCTAATAAGTCTAAGTTGCAGAAATAAGCATATTTCATAAGCATATTTAATGAGCCTAAGTTGCTGAAATGTCTATTTAATAAGTCGGTTTAATAAGTCTAAGTTGCTAAAATAAGCCTATTTAATAAGGCTATTTAATAAGCCTAAGTTGCTGAAATAAGCCTATTTAATAAGGTTATTTAATGAGCCTAAGTTGCTGAAAAAGCCTATTTAATAAGGTTATTTAATGAGCCTAAGTTGCTGAAATAAGCCTATTTAATACGCCTAAGTTTCTGAACTAAGCCTATTTAAAAATACTATTTAATAAGCCTAAGTTGCTGAAATAAGCCTATTAAATAAGCATAAGTTACTGAAATAAGGCTATTTAATAAGCCTACGTTGCTGAATAAGCCTATTTAATAAGCCTAAGTTGCTGAAATAAGCCTATTTAATAAGTCTAAGTTGCTGAAATAAGGCTATTTAATAAGCCTAAGTTGCTGAAATAAGCCTATTTAATAAGCCCAAGTTGCTGAAATAAGCCTACTTAATTAGGCTATTTAATAAGCCTAAGTTGCTGAAATAAGCCTATTTAATAAGCGTAAGTTACTGAAATAAGGCTATTTAATAAGCCTATTTAATAAGCCTACGTTGCTGAATAAGCCTATTTTATAAGCCTAAGTTGCTGAAATAAGCCTATTTAATAAGTCTAAGTTGCTGAAATAAGGCTATTTAATAAGCCTAAGTTGCTGAAATAAGCCTATTTAATAAGCCTAAGTTGCTGAAATAAACCTATTTAATAAGCCTAAGTTGCTGAAATAAGGCTATTTAATAAGTCCAAGTTGCTGAAATAAGCCTATTTAATAAGCCTAAGTTGCTGAAATAAGTATATTTAATAAGCATAAGTTGCTGAAATAAGCCTATTTAATAAGTCTAAGTTGCTGAAATAAGGCTATTTAATAAGTCTAAGTTGCTGAAATAAGCCTTTTTAATCAGCGTAAGTTGCTGAAATAAGCCTATTTAATAAGCCCAAGCTGCTGAAATAAGCGTACTTATTTAGGCTATTTAATAAGCCTAAGTTGCTGAAATAAGCCTATTTAATAAGCGTAAGTTGCTGAAATAAGGCTATTTAATGATCTAAGTTGCTGAAATAAGCCTATTTAATAAGCCTAAGTTGCTGAAATAAGCCTATTTAATAAGCCTGTTTAATAAGCCTAAGTTGCTGAATAAACCTATTTAATAAGTCTAAGTTGCTGAAATAAGCCTATTTAATAAGGCTATTTAATAAGCCTAAGTTGCTGAATAAGCCTATTTAATAAGTCTAAGTTGCTGAAATAAGGCTATGTAATAAGCCTAAGTTGCTGAAATAAGGCTATTTAATAAGTTTAAGTTGCTGAAATAAGCCTATTTAATAAGCCTAAGTTGCTGAAATAAGCCTATTTAATAAGGCTATTTAATGAGCCTAAGTTGCTGAAATAAGCCTATTTAATAAGCCTAAGTTTCTGAACTAAGCCTATTTAAAAAGGTATATTTAATAAGTCTAAGTTGCTGAAATAAACGTATTTAAAAATGCTATTTAATAAGCCTAAGTTGCTGAAATAAACCTGTTTAATAACGCTATTTAATAAGCATAAGTTGCTGAAATAAGCCTATTTAATAAGCCTAAGTTGCTGAATAAGCCTATTTCATAAGCCTAAGTTGCTGAAATAAGCCTTTTTAATATGTCTCAGTTGCTGAAATAAGCTTATTTAATAAGCCTAAGTTTCTGAAATAAGCCTATTTAAATAGGCTATTTAATAAGCCTAAGTTGCTGAATAAGCCTATTTAATAAGTCTAAGTTGCTGAAATAAGGCTATTTAATAAGCCTAAGTTGCTGAAATAAGCCTATTTAAAAAGCCTACGTTGGTGAACTAAGCCTATATAAAAAGGTCTATTTAATAAGTCTAAGTTGCTGAAAAAAACCTATTTAAAAATGCTATTTAATAAGCCTAAATCGCTAGAAATAAAACTGTTTAATAAGGCTATTTAATAAGCATAAGTTGCTGAAATAAGCCTATTTAATAAGCCTAAGTTGCTGAAATAAGCCTATTTAATAAGGCTATTTAACAAGTCTAAGTTGCAGAAATGAACCTATTTAATAATGCTATTTAATACGCCTAATTTGCTTAAATAAGCATATTTAATAAGCCTAAGTTGCTAAAATAAGCCTATTTAATAGGCCTATCTAATAAGTCTAAGTTGCAGAAATAAGCATATTTCATAAGCATATTTAATGAGCCTAAGTTGCTGAAATGTCTATTTAATAAGTCGGTTTAATAAGTCTAAGTTGCTAAAATAAGCCTATTTAATAAGGCTATTTAATAAGTCTAAGTTGCTGAACTAAGCCTATTTAAAAAGGTATATTTAATAAGTCTAAGCAGCTGAAATAAACCTATTTAAACATGCTATTTAATAAGCCTAAGTTGCTGAAATAAACCTGTTTAATAAGCCTATTTAATAAGCATAAGTTGCTGAAATAAGCTTATTTAATAAGCCTAAGTTGCTGAAATAAGCCTATTTAATAAGGCTATTTAATAAGTCTAAGTTGCTGAAATAAACCTATTTAATAAGTCTAAGTTGCTAAAATAAGCCTATTTAATGAGGCTATTTAATAAGTCTATTTAATAAACCTATTTAATAAGCCTATTTAATAAGCCTATTTAATACGCCTATTTAATAAACATATTTAATAAGTATTTAATGAGCCTATTTAATAAGTCTATTTAATAAGCCTTTTTAATAAGCCTATTTAATAAGTCTATGTAATAAGCCTATTTAATAAGTCTATTTAATAAGTCTATTTAATAAGCCTATTTAATAAGTATTTAATAAGCCGATTTAATAAGTTTATTTAATAAGCTTATTTAATAAGCCTATTTAAAAGCCTATTTATTGAGCCTATTTAATAAGTCTATTTAATAAGCCTATTTAATAAGCCTATTTAATGAGCCTATTTAATAAGTCTATTTAATAAGCCTATTTAATAGGCCTTTTTAATAAGTCTAAGTTGCTGAAATAAGCATATTTAATAAGCCTATTTAATAGGCCTATTGAATAAGTCTAAGTTGCTGAAATAAGCCTATTTAATAAGCCTAAGTTTCTGAATGAGCCTATTTAATAAGCCTAAGTTGCTGAAATAAGCCTATTAAATAAGCCTAAGTTGCTGAATATGCCTATTTAATAAGCCTAAGTTGCTGATAAACCTATTTAATAAGTCTAAGTTGCTGAAATAAGCATATTTAATAAGGCTATTTAATAAGCCTAAGTTGCTGAATATGCCTATTTAATAAGGCTAT